>NW_025999424.1:612500-1212500 GCF_019419815.1 Pyrus x bretschneideri | reverse complement strand
GGCGAAGAATGATGAACACTTTTATAGAAATTCTGAAGCTAACAATAGAAAAGCTAATAATAGAAAGATTATGGTGGACGATGGCACTGAATCAGAAAATGTGCTGAGCGATCTTGATACTGCAATGTGGAAATTCAATTCTGAGGAAAAGCACGACTCAACAGCATCAAGAGCTGCGAACTATGATTTCCGAAGTAGCAGTGATGAAGAAGAGGACTTAACATACACAAAGGGAGGAAAGGAGTGGGTAAATGATTCCGAAAGCAACTTGGTTATTCCAACAAAGCTCGTGGCAAGTTTGAGGCATCAAGAGTTGCAGAGGGGAAAACTGATAGGAGGATTGGCAGGGGCAACAGTGAGTATTTCAAAAGAAATGCTGATGTTAGCACAAGAAGAAAGCCGGTTGAGGAGGATGTCAAGTCCAAGGATATCTCCGGTGATTCTGAAAACGAAATATGGGAATTAAACGCTGCCAGCGACTCTGGAGCATCAACGACAGGGAGAATCGATTACAACAGCAGCGACGAAGAGGATTATCAAGTGAGGAGGGAAGAGAAGAAAGGAAATGGCAATAAAAGCACAAGAACAAGAAAAGACTTGGATGAGGATTGGGACAGTGATTAGGGCTTTTGCATTGGAAGCCCAAAATATATAATGGCCCAGCCTGTTATTGTAAGAAGCCCATTGGAAAGTGGCTGTAGGACCCAACCAATATATTATGTCTACATTTTATTTTATTTTTCTAGTTATTTAATAAAAATTTTAATTCAAAAAATATATATTATAAATGTTTCTCATTAGGCCCGGTGGTGGATGTTCAAGTCCATGACACGAGAGATTCTGTCATGCAACCGGAGATTCTATCTCTAATTGAAAACTTATTTGCATATAATTTCCATCAACTTTGTTATCAAGGTTTAGTGATCCATGCACACGAAGTTCCATAACACCAAATTTATTGAAACTTCCATGACAACATTTTATTTCATTTCAACCGGAAATTCTATCATGTCCAGTTGCAACGATCTTAAATTAGATAATTTCGTTTAATCTATATCTGTCATCTCACAACCAAAGGTCTACATCTCCAACACATAAAAACGAAAGAAGAATTCTCAAAAGAAACTGGAGAAATTTTTCAATATGCCAAAAAACACGGCCCAATATATAAAGTGTTATAATTCAAATTGTTAGATTTTTTTTTTTTTCCTATCTGAATGCATAGATTGTTAGAAGGAGTTCTATTATGCATATACCTACAGTATACCATCCAATTATCTTATTCCCTCTATGAGGGAGAAAGAAAATTAAGGAACCCAGTAATATTGGCAAAACTACAACTAATGTTAATCAAGGAAAATTATTCATGGTAAAAACAAGATAAACTTGGACCAGAAAACTCATGCTCAAAATAAATAGTTTTTTAGCGTAGGTTTTTCTCGGTAAAGGTAAAAAAATCGAATGTATTCAAGTAGGTTTTATGGAACGTATTAATAAGTCATACCCAATACTTGTATTATAACATTTACTGTATGAGGCCGCTCTAAAAAATATCTCAAAAAATTGATGTGTTTCATAAAAATAAAATTGTTGACTTGCCCAAGTGATCAAGTCGAGTCAATGTGAAGTTTGCTTGCACACCAAGTAAACTCATGATCCACCCCACCAATGTGGTGCAACTATTGGTAAGAAAGTAATTTGGAAGATTGATTGAAAGTCAAAAGAACATTTGTACATAAGTATTTGGAACTAGTTTATACTTCTCAACTGTCCATCTCTGTCCATGTTTGAAGGGTTGCGTTTAGTTTTTGAATTTATTTTTTTTATTTTTTTGGTTCAACAAATACAACCTGTATTTTCCAAAAATGAAAAGTCTTTGCCATTCTGATATTGGCAAATTAAGATTAATTTTTGCTACAAGCGATACTATAGAGGAAAAAAGAGAAGGGCTTAGAATTTAAAAAAAAAAATGACTAAATTTATTTGCATAGAAACTTACTAGAAAACTCGACGATATGTGTAAATTGGATAGACAAAGGGGTGAGATATGTTAAATTCTGGACTAAGCAAAGCCTTCATACTATATGCTAATTTTAGGAGAAAAATGAAGTTTGAGATGAGCTATGTAGCCCATGCAGCCCAAAGTATGGATCCATCTTCGTAGGGAATCGAACATAATATTTCGCTTGCAAAGATAAATATTTTAATCACTTGAGTTACAAATTTCGTACTGTAAAATGAATTATAAATGTATACACAGTGGACCAAAATATCATAACTTTCTAGGAAATTCCCCAAATGATGCTATCACTGCAATGTGTTCAACTACCATGTGCACCAGTTACCTAACAGAGACCGTAGGTTAGAGTATTTTGTTGCCCATGCTTGCCTGGGGAGGTAATTTGTGTGGATAATACTATATAGTATGTGGATAAAACCTTTGATTTTTTTTTAATATAAATAAGACAAGTCAAGTGAATGAGTCGATTTCTTCTCAGCCACCAGACATGTTTTGGGAGTCCAACCGCTCATTAGTGTTGGATATAAATTGCTTGACCAAGGAAGTGACTCGTTGGCCTCTCTTTTCGCAACCAATATAACCAAAGCGTTGGTGTCGCTGTCGGTAAAAATATTGACATGCAAATTTGTTGAAATATCGATGAATGTATCGATATTGGTTGTTTGCGATGAAATGATAAAATTTGTTTAAAAACGTAGAAATTTAAAATGAAACTTTAAATAATATTATATGGTAGTTTATCTATATTAAAAGCGATGTGTCGAAAATATTGACGAAAACTATCAATTTTAACTAAAATTTAAGAGTTTCTTAGATATTGGGTGAAGTTTAGACTTCACATCACTTTTCTTTTCTTTTCTTTTTTTCCGATATTGACAAAAATATCAACCTCATCGGAATAATTTCAAAAGTAATCGAAGACATGTTGACCTCATTGTCTCCTTTTCATCTCTTTGTATATTGCCGATAACATGTAAGAATCTTAGGTCATTTGGGGATTAAAATTTAGAAAAACTAATAAAAATAGTTTGAAAACTTTGAATTTTAAGGACAAAATAAATAGTAAAGTGAATAGTACCAGAATTGACTTTGTAACGTAAAAATATGATTTTTCGTTAAAATTAACCGTACCGGAAGCTTTTCGTTAAAATTTCCTTAAAATTTCGACTTGTAATTTCATCAGCATCTGTTCCCATGAACTACGGTTTTAGCTGAGTTGTTGTGTTAGCCCATGAAAGTTGTTTGCTCTATACAAAGGATCCACTTCTGAACATTCTAAACCAACTCTAACCTACGATGGAAATTTTGACCCCGGTTGCAAGGGGCGAATATATTGTCATGACCAACTGCCATAATTCATGCCGGCCTCATCGAAATCTCTTAACGCAACACCATGGAATAACAAAAAATTGACTCATTCAGCAGTCAGCAGCAGCACATGACAACAGACAAGCAAAATATGAGTCAACGCACATAACAAAACAGAGTGTTTTGCTTAAGTTGCGGGATGCCCTGAACAAACCAACCTCCACGTCAAATTTACAAGTCATCAAGCAAGTAAACCATACTTTCCAGATTTTAAGAGCACCCGAAAAAGTTCACATCAGTGCACCTAAATGAAACAGATTCGAAAAGAAACGAAAAGACAAAACGACGGTAAACTAGAAAGGTAAACCTGCGCAGTAATCGCATGTAGACAATCGAAAATCGAAGGGAAATCAGATGACGAAATATAATTTACTCTAAGAAATAACAGTTCCCATCAAAGAAAATCCTGGGAAATGTCAGTTGTACTCTCATGCATTTGGGACTAAGCTACATCAACAAGTGGTGGGTACATTCGAAAGCTTCCGCTCATGGAAAAATCCTCAATTGCAAATTGAATTGATATGCCATCTACGAGGGAAGAAGCCTAAGAAAAAGGAAATGTACATAATCTCCCGATAATTTGCAGGACGCCATCCCTGTTCTTCCCAGTTGCTCTACGAGAATGACCTAGAATCTTTCGGAAAAAAGGTGTATTTGTATCGCTGCCACACCACAGCCATCAATTTTCCAATAGACTACTATCTGGTCATATTCACAAGAGTTTAATCATCAATTTGCCTGTCCAACTGATTGAACAGGCACCTTCGTCTTCAAGACTTAGCCATTTTCCCTCTTGCAGTTTCCGGGCAATAGGTATTTATACTTCTCAGCATTGTTCAACAAATATGCAGGGAGATGAACCGCTGAATGAGATCTTGGAATAGGTCCCATCTTTCCAATAATCTCCTTAAATGTGTACTCCTCGGGAAGCATGTCAAATAGATCAGCCCCTTTACATATTACATCTTGGATCCTTCGAGGGTTCAGATAATGAGAGAACCTCACCCGATCATTGTGGCTGTAAGCTTTCATCTTGAATATGAACTCGCTGATATGGCGGAAACAAAAGCTGCAATGCCAACCCGCATCTGGCAAAAGGTAGTCGCTCTGTCTGAAGTGTGCATAGGTAGTATTACCGGTCTGGTACCTGTGAACGGATGCTCTCCAGCTCTTGTCATCCACATAATATTCAAAAGAGTACAAGTAATCCCTCAGCCCAAGATGAACAACAGGCGGGGTGTCATCACACCACCTCAAGAGATCAATTGTGTGGGCACTAGGAATCTCATCAACATCGGACATGATCAGCAGGTCATCATCTTCTATACCAGCAACTCTAAGAATCTGGTCAAGTGCCACTCTTTGATACGCCTCCTCATAAAATGGGTTTACACCTTTCTGAAATCTTCCTCCTGTCGTAACATAAGTAAGCCGGTTTTCAACAAACTTAAACTTCTCCCTGTTTTTTCCAAAAATCAATGGCTTTGGCAAGCCAGTAAACGTTGAGTTTGATTCGAGGAGAACAAACTGTGTCACGAAAGGATACAATTCATTCCATCGGATTGTAAGCATGTCTACTTCATTGCTGAAAAGAACTGCATCATAGACTCGTCTAGGTGATTCCCGAACCTTCCATCCGTGAAGCCTGCAAAGAGTTTCCATGGACACATTCTGATTATAGTAGTGTGGAATATCAATGAAGGGCTTCGGAGGTTTTTCCCAAAGAGGTCTTAGGAAATACGAGATCTTCTGCCCATGTAAATATATCCCAAATACGCCTAATGGAACAACCGCAAACAGGAAAATGTAAATCTTCAAATCCAAGCCCCGCAAAATGCATCGCAGTCTAGACATGCTCAACGCTGCTTGCGATCCCTGCTGTGAACGAAACCAAAAACTTTCTAAGATAACCGGATTCCATATACAAAAAAAATCTAGTAACACTGTGGATGCAGTAAAGCAATTCTAAAAACAACCATAAACATTAAGTGAATATCTAAAACATCTTAAGTAATCCCATTACGCAATTAAACAATCACCATAACCGCAACTGGAAATTAAAGGCCCCCAATACAAATTCCACAGCTTTAATTTCAACACCACAAAACAATTATAAAACTAAATGAATACATTAATCAAAATATTAATAGTTTTATTACTAATTGAAAATTAAAAGATACAAAATACAATCCCAGTAACATGAAATTGAAAACCTACCACAGCCACTACCAAATACAATCAAAAATCCAAACTTTAACTTCAAAGAGAGAAAATGGCGAATTTATAGATACCCAAAATTCAATTCGAGATAAAAAAAAAAATGAAAAAAAAATACCTGGCCACAAACGTCGTCGCAGACATCGTCAGTCTTCTTCGAACTGTAATACCCATCAGCCATGGTGAAAATTGAAGGCAAAAAGGAAATGACCAATAAGCCCTACGCTCCAGTAGCTTCGCCGTCTCTCTCACAAACTCTGCAACATCAGATCCTCGCGACCCAAATCGAACCCAGACGGCCAAATTTTTTTGGGGAAAATTCGGCAGCAGGGAAAGAGAAGGCGACGATATTTTATAGAACCCCTCTCTCCCTCCTCTCTCTCTCTCTCTCTCTCTCTCTCTCTCTCTCTCTCTCGTCCTCTGAAAATCTGCAACGCCAATTATAGCCGTTTGGTGGTTATTTTGCTCTATCGCCAGATACACCCTCCCTCCTATTCCAAAAAACTGGCAGTGACAGAGATAGAGAACTAAATAAAAATATATAAAATCTCACCTCCTTAATTTAACCAAAAAAATTAAAAAAAAATGTAATTTCCACAAATAATGGGTTGGGGTAGGTTGTTGCGGCCCACAGGGTATGCCATCCTGCGGTCATTTCAATGTGATACTTAGATATTATGCACATCTAGAATTCGATTAGAATTAGCTTTTAAAATGATTGAAAGCGTTTTTAGTAAAAATATTTTGAAAATTAATTCTTACAATGATTTTAGAACCCATAATCAATTTCATCAACAGCGCTCTCAGTCTTTCAATCATTTGAAAGCACTTACAAATTAGCTCTTAAACTTGACTACAAAAAGCAAAACACACTTATAAATTCAATCTATTTTGTTTAAATTTATTTCTCATAAAAATTTTAAGTAGTTTTTAATAAATAAAAAATTATCTATTTTAGATTACGGAGAGTAATTCAAACTTTGTTATATTAGAGAGTATATTCGCTTTAATCAATATGATTATGTTTACGTCTTAAAAAATCAATTGTTGTAATTATTTTAAAATTAATGTTAAACCGTAAGATAACAGATAATTCATATAAAATTTCACTTTTGCGAGAGTCTCTTTAACATTTATCTTGATAAAGGTATGCTCCATAATATTATCCTTTGTTGTTGAACCGCGGATGATTGATTACTGAAAATATTACAAGGAGCCATCGTTTTGTTAATGTTAATACGCTGTGTTTCCATATTTGGCCTTGACTTCTCATTGACTTCAATACCTGTTGCTGGTTGGTTTTTATGGGTTTCCACACGGAGGGGAGGGTAGAATGGTGATTTGACAATGTCTTGCCATCCTACGTTGTTTTTCGGCGGAGAACATCCGTTAATTTGTCCTTTCTGTTCCCTATTTTTTTCTCAAAAATAAAAAATAAACTTTTTAAACCCAAAAACTAAAATTCGAAAAGCCAAAATACTTTTTTATTCATAGTATTTTTTTCTGGTAAATTAAAATCATTGTTTTATATTTTTCGTAAATGAACGTGAGGAGAGGAGATTCAAACTCGGAATCATTAGGTATGTGATTTATACGAAATTATCTTTCAAAACTCAGAAATACATCGATGATTTGTAATAAAACTTATGCTTAATAGTAATATTAATATCGTACAAGTTGACGAATGAGGTGCATTCCTTATAAATTTAAAAAATTTGGAATAAATATGTTCGGTCGTAGATAATTGTCAAACACAATAATAACTCGACAAAAAAATACGTCAATTCATCATAGATAATGACTGTTCATCCATTCTACTTGAAAATTCAATGATAGGTATTAATTTAAACTTGAACCATCCAAAATTTGTGATGAGGAATGAAGATAACTTCATGCTCACCATTGAAAAAGAAAATGAAATAAACAAAAGAAAAGCTTCATGGGGATTCATGTATGTTACAAGGATCACAGAAAAATAGAAATATTCTCATAATTTTCTTCACGTAAATATGCTACGTCACTACATGTTGTAAGTCTTGTAAATAGGCATTTTCTGGTGACAATTGTTAGTGTGCTTAGAATACGAGACAACACCTTGTATGTCAATATAAAAGTGGAGGAATTTGTTTCCTAATTCTCTCCAATTATTTAATGATATATGGTGTATTGTCTGGTTTTCTAAACACACTAAAAGATCTCTTCGTTTTCTACCACTTGGTACACACAAATTTGTGAAGTTTTGAACCAATATTTTTGATAGATAAGTTCACTTGCGATGGGAATCCCACTCCTCTTTGGTTCTTTGTTTATATATTGCCATAAGTTCACAATTAGAGAAATTTTATTTGATAGCGAAACATAAATTATGTGGTATATTATTTTATTGTAAAAGGTTGACGATATGATTGAGGTCACACTTTTAAAACATATTATATAATTTAAGTGGAATAATAACGTCATGTTTCCAATACGAGTGGAGCGAAAAAATGAAAATAGTTGGTATTTTTTTTTTTTTAAATTTGTAATATTGTGTTATGTGTGCGTTGGCTTGATTGGGTGATGTAGTATAACGAATCCATGCTTTATCTTAAACACTACTTGGTCACTATAAATTCAGCAACAGCTCTTGCTTCTACCTTACGGCTCTTGCTTCTACCTGTTACAGATAGACATGTATTTAATCTATGTTTACAATTTTAATTATTTGGATATGTGTTCATTTGTGATTGGGTAGAAGCAAGAGTTGCGATTGAATTTTCAGCAGCCAAGTAGTGTTCCTTTACTTTTATTTTTGCTAAGTAATAAAACATAATTTTGCGATTTTAACAAGTTAAATCAAGGCAGATATTCTAAAGTTGTAGTTTTCAGTGGTACACAAATATCTCATGCTTACGTCGTGCGAATCTATTGACTCTTGAAAGTGATGATGAGGTAGATTGTATATGTTAAGAGAAGATATTTTTGTGCAATTGTAAATTAGGTTAGTTAAAGCAGCATTGTACTTGCTAATTTTACATTTTAAGTTGAAATTTATTGAGATCGTAATCACGGAATGGTAGAGGGTTAATCAAAATCTATTTTAATAAATAAATAACGTTATCATAGCATGCATTAGAGTTATGTACACTTGCAATATAATTATGCCACTGCAGCGAATTAGCCACAACTTGCAATGATAATCTATCGTATTGAACTAACCTGAGACAACTACATCTACAAGGATTTCTAGAGTGGGTAGTAAAATGATAATTTTAACATGTTTCAAGTTTTAACTAAATAATAGTCTCTTGCCACACGCGCTCACGCATGTGACAATTTATTCTTTTTTATCTCATTTTTAAATAACATCAAATTAATACCATGTTGTCCAAAAAAAAAATAAACAAATACAAATTAGCATATTAAGTTACAAATAATAGACGTGAACGGTCGATGAAAGGAGAAATCAACTTTATAGTTTTTTGTTTATGGCAAAAATGTATTCATCAACTTAGAACTCATTTGAAAGTGCTTTTAAAATGATTGAAAGTACTTTTAGAAAAAAATGTTTATGGGTTCCAAAAGCATTTAAAGTGTTTTCTCTATATTCATTTGCAAATAAATGAATTTAAAGTGTTTTCTCTAGATTCATTTAAAGCATTTAAAATGTTTATTGAAAATTGATTTTAAAAATATTTTCTTGAAAAGGGCTTTCAACGATTTTAAATAAAGTTCCAAACGAGCCCTTAGTAACATTGAATTTGGCATTTGGGTTAATATTTATATTTTAGGGCAAAAAAGAGAAAAAAAAAAAGAAGCATGTGTCTTGATGGGAATTGGATCTGCTCTGGATCTTAGTGTCTGGATTCTAGAGATGGTCTTCATTAACTCATTTTGTTGGTCTACCACACACAAATCAATAACTCTAATTTCTTTTACACATTGATCAATAGTTTATATGTGTTGATTCTTAGACTTCGTACACTAAAATCTAGAGCAGATCCAATTCCGTATCGATGAAATTGACAGCACATTTGATTGGGATTGGAATTGTGAATGTGGGGTTTTATAATACGTAGCTTCGTAGAAAGTTATACACAAATATTTGGAAATATCGAAATTTGTTGCCTTTTCCAGGTCAAAATCCTGAGCATATTCTCTGTTTGACGGCAAACCTGTTGGATATTTTGATGATAGAGATGCTTTTAACTATTAATTAAAAAGATTAATACTAAACAAATGTTTCTATAATTTAGCTTACTGCCCTTATTGGTAAAATTCTGCGTGATTTGGTAAATTGCATCCTCAAATGGTAATTAACTTGTTTACCACTATTTGAACAAGTGGATGTTGTAAACTTTTACTCGTCTTTCAATTGAGATTTGGAGATCAAGAGACTCGGACCATTAATTTCAATTTTAGAGAGCTCGTTAGCTCATTTCATTGCTTTATCTCGCACAGATCAAGGGTTCGGATCTCATTCTCTTTCTTCAGTTGTTCAAGTCTTTGGATCATTGAGCTTTAGACACAAAGATTCGAATAGGATATCGATTCCTTCTTTACACTTTTGATTATACCCACTTTTATGCTTGCTTTGCACGACACAACCTTTGTTATGGAAAAAACTATGTTTCTAAATTCTAATAGATAACTTTGCAGTTTTTTATTCCAAAGGTAAAAGTTTAAAGGTACATTGTTGGAATCTTTAACTTAAACGTCGATCAATGATAACTTTAGACGCTTGCTTGCAAACTGATCTTAATCGCAACAGATTCTTGTGAAAACGAGGATAGTGATACATCAACAGTCCAATTTTTAACATATGTATGTATGTATGACTACCTGTGACATTGTTCTATACTTGATTGACTTGGAAACATTTATACTTACAACCTAAAAGGTATACTCAGTCTTGACAATTTATTGCAAGATCTGTCGGCCCGACAATAAACGAAACAAAATAACAGGTATTAGGGTCAACCTAATAATGAGTCGGGTCGTTATCATGTCACACATTAAGAACTCGTTAATGAGTCGAGTGGTTATCGGATCACCTGATAAGATATATTTGCCAAATGTAGACATTAGACATGACAGTTTCTTGCATGACCTATTAATCCAACATGACTCGTTAATGAATCAGGTCGTTAACGAGTCACTAATTAAAAATTCGTTAAGATAACAAATTTAACACGATACGACTCGTTACGATATATATGTGACAAACATGACAAACACGATTCGTATGCGCAACTTAATATCGACCACCCACTTGTAGAAATGTTAGGCTTTGCTTTGAAATGTTGATGAAATTCTTACTACTTTTGGGGTGTGAATGCCAAGTGGAAATTTCACAACCCACATATCCAAAAAGGCTCATCAGAGTTTTAGGCATCCCACCCAAAGACTTTCAAATGTAGATCTTCCACTAGGATACAACCTTTCATTACCTACCATATTGGAAGGGCTTGTTTGGATCCACCTCCAACTTTTACAGTTTTTCCAAATCTCTTTAATTTTAAACAAATTAATTAACTGTTAATTGCATTTGTTAATTAATGATAATTAAGCAAATTGCATGCAGCAACACAATACATGCATATAGAGCACATCGCCCATGGCGCGGGGATTCATGTCCTAAACTTTTTGACCTTTATTGCCTTTTTAGCGTAAATTCTTGGTGCAGCGTCGTTTGCTTTTGTACCCTCCTCCTCTGCTTGCTGCTTGTTGTTTTCTTTGTAGCTTGCCTTCCGTGGGCTTCTGTGTTCGCTTGGCTTCGACCCTGGTTCTATGGTATCCAGTTCTTTAAACAAAAAAAAAAAAAAAAAAGAGACCGACCTAATTAAATAATAAATTAAACATAAAGGTATCAAATTACCAACACATGTTATTAGTTTTCTTATTTTTGTTTAACTTGAGACAAGAATTCTAGTTTACTACACACTTATTAGAGGTGGGTATGCTCTATTGACCCAAGGTCTCGAGGCGTGCTTATGTAACCTCTTTATAAGTGATAATGAATCTTTCATCCTTCTTGACTCAAATTAGCATACAAGCAATTATTTTAATGCCCTACTTAGTTACAACTTCACGCTACAAGACTCGGCCGAACTTGTTATTAGGTTAGAAGTGGATGGATTGAGGGAAAAAAAAAAAGATGAATTGGTGAAGAAGAGAAGCTTCTCTATCCAATTTTCTAATTGCATTGTTCCGACCTCGAAGAATTTCCTCACGAAAGCAATCATGTGAGGAGATAGATAGATATAAAAAAACATTGCACATTGTGATATGAAAATATTTTCTTTTATGAAGGCTATAATCAATGGAAATTCTTTCGAAGTTCACTATCAACCATTAAGTACGAGCAACATCCCTCAAGCTTGATTGGGGATTGGGGGTTTTTGTGGGGGAGGGGGGGGGGGGTGGTCATGCAATCTCCCTCAAACAACGAGGTCCGACTCACAAACCTTAAAATTAAAATTTCACATGGCAAAACCCACCACTAAAATCTTCTGCCTTGAAGAGAGTGAAGCATTGTATAAGCCCAAACCCAATATTGGGCCGGGCCTCCTCTATTTTCTTAATGGGCTTAGTTTTTATATATCCGAATATTCACTTTCCAAACCATATAACTAGGTACGGGGCCTTGAAGGCCCAACAACCGAAGACCCGAAACCCTTCCGAAAACGTAAATTGCCACCCGTAATTAATTCGTCTTCTTTAATTAGAGAAATTTTTAGTTGTGATAGGAACACGGATAATACATGATATATTTTTATATAAATGATGAAATTTTTTAATTTTTAAGCTATTAACCTCTAACGTATATATCCCATCATTTAATATTACATTACGATAAAAAAAAACCTCTCATTCGATTGAGAGGGAGAGAGAAGAGTGTTAGCAAAGGTGTGTGCTGCGTGTTTTGATCGGGATTTTATAAATAAAAAATAAATAAAATCGATCGCTGTCGAAGTCGAAAGTCTCTGAGATTTGATCGATTGAGTACTCCATCTCTGATTCGACAGCTTCATCGATCATCTTCCCGCTTTCTCAAGCAGGCAAGTTTCAATCTTTTTTGCGGCTTTTCCAATTGAAATTTCGGGTGAAATTTGACTGAATTTTGTTTGGGTGTTTGGCTTCAGGATTTCTCGAGTCAAATTGCAACCTGGGAAATCAGCGAAAAAATGGATTTGGTCTCTGGTTACAAGGTCACTTCACCTCTCTCTCTCTCTCTCTCTCTCTCTCTCTCTCTCTGTTTGAACTCAATTGGTATGTGATGGCTCCTCGTGCAGGGAGTTGTGGGGCTTGTTTTCGGCAACGAGAAATCGGGTTCTTCGAATGAAGATAGGTACTTTTCTTCTTCTACATTCGTCATATTCCATCACCCATTGTTGCCCATCGCAAATTCCCAATTTCCCACTTTCAATTTATGCTTACGCTTGTTTCGTATGTGACCAATCTACTCTGCCATTGTTTTTGATATGTATAGCTATGTCGAACGTTTGCTCGACTGTATAAGCAATGGTAAACTGGCAGAGGACAGGAGGACCGCTATGCTCGAGCTTCAGTCTGTTGTGGCAGAAACCTCTGCTGCCCAACTAGCATTTGGAGCAATGGGTGGGTGATTGTTTCCCTCTTATTTGCAACTTTGCTTTTGTTTTCTAGTTTTATGCTTGTCATATGTGACATTTTTTTTGTTCTTTTCTTCTGCAGGATTTCCTGTTATGATGGGCATATTAAAGGAAGAACGGGATGATGTTGAAATGGTTGCTATGATTACTTGTTCTTTTTCCTTTTCCTATGATCTCATTGTTTTATTTATGAGTTATAAACTGATCATGATGGAAAGTCGGTAATGGTGATTATCGAAACTGTTTTGGTGCCACTAGAAATTTGTTAACTTGGGATGTGAGCTTTGTTGTTTCCAGTATAGATATTTCGCTTCCAGTGCATTCTTTGGTTTCCCCTGTACCAGTATTTTTATGAATTGTACATCGAATGTGATGCTTTCTTTCAATTCATATTCATGGATAAAGACTTGCTTATTTATTCCACAAATGCAGGTCCGAGGTGCCCTAGAAACTCTTGTGAGTGCCTTGACTCCTATTGACCATGCAAAAGGCCCAAAGAATGAGATTCAACCAGCTATAATGAACACTGATTTGCTTTCCAGGGAAGCAGACAGCATTTCGCTTCTTCTAAGTTTGTTGGTGAGAGTTCTCTAGTAATATTTAGAAAATACTGCTGTTAATTTTATTTTAAGCTGCTTGATATATGCAATATTTTTAGTGGTTCATGCATATAGTTTCACAACATAAATATATATGTTTTTTTATACTTTTGTTGTTTTTGCAGTCAGAGGAGGATTTCTATGTACGATATTACACTCTTCAACTTTTGACAGCTCTTCTCACGAATTCTCGAAATAGGTATTAGTTTTGAGCTATTTTTTCTTTCTCTTTTGTCTAAAAATTTTGGATTATTTTAGAAAGAATTTCTTCTGAGTGCTTTCTTCAGGTTACAGGAAGCCATTCTGACCATACCTCGTGGTATAACTCGTTTAATGGATATGCTTATGGATCGTGAGGTACAATTTGTTGAATGATGTTTTATCATTTTCGCATTTAACTCTATTGTCTCGCTGTCCGGTCTTACGAAACTGTGGTGCCTTCCTTCTAGGTTATACGAAATGAGGCCTTATTACTTCTTACTTACTTGACTCGCGAAGCTGAGGTGAGGTTTTCTATCCTTTGTCTTATATCTTTATTTAATTATTTGGCGAACCTGTCATGAAAAGTGTATACTTTACTTTTTGAGAAAAAAATACTAAAACTTTTGTTGCTGTAAACAACTAAATTACAAACCGGTGGCAAGTTTGCCACTCCAAAAGTCCAACAGAACACTTAACATAAAAGCTATCAATCACTAAACCATCACAGCTGAAAGTGTGTTTTGACTTTTGTATTAACTTGTAGATTCTTATGATTTCAGGAAATTCAAAAAATTGTGGTCTTTGAAGGTGCTTTTGAAAAGATTTTCAGCATCATCAAAGAGGAAGGTGATTCAGATGGTGGTGTTGTTGTGCAGGTAATTCTTTGTTATAACTTTGTTGATAATTGATTGTTTATACATCTTGTTTAAGCTTCATTGCTGGTAAACCACCTGTGAGGCATCATTGTATGGATCAATTTTCTGAAAATAACGTAATCTGAAAGCCTTTTTCTCATAGTTAAATTTCAGCTTTATAATTATACCAATTATGCACCAACGATTATAGGAATTGAAAGTTTTACCGTTATTTCACTTTAAAGTATGCAAACATTTGTTTCTTACACAAAAATTGTAAAAACACTTAATTTTGGTCATGTTCCACTGCCTTGAATATGGGGGAGATTGCTATTTGGCATACTTTGTGTTGGAAGATAAAATGCCTTTATTTACTAAATCAATTTCTAATACCACTAAAAGCATTTGAGAAATCAATTGCTTTTGAAAATGTTTCTAATGTAATACACTTCTGCAGGACTGTATTGAATTGTTGAACAATCTTATTCGGAACACTGCATCTAATCAGGTTTTGTTTTAACTTTTGCTTTTATTCTTGTAACTGTTGTCATTTATATATTTTGTTTCTTCTTTCTTCTAATTAAATGATGTGTTGTATAGATACTACTGAGGGAGACAATGGGATTTGACCCCTTATTGTCAATTTTGAAGCTACGAGGGAGTACTTACAGTTTCACTCAACAAAAGGTTAGATACTCGAAATTCATAATTTTGTACTGTTTACTTATATTTGCTATGGCACAAACCTTACTGGTCATTTGTTGTTGACTTCAAAATAAATGCCATGCCAGTAGACAATTAATCTACTCAGTGCGTTGGAAACTCTTAATTTGCTAATAATGGGAGGGTCGGAGGCTGATCCTGGAAAAGATGCAAATAAGCTAACAAATAGAACCACCCTCGTTCAGGTACTTTCAACTTCTATAGTACCGTCTCACTAGAATATAAATTTGGTGATATCTGATGTTTCAATTCTTTTATTTCCTGGGTGTAGAAAAAAGTCTTGGACCATCTTCTAATGCTGGGTGTGGAAAGCCAGTGGGCTCCTGTTGCTGTCCGTTGTTCAGTAAGATATTTCTTCACTTTCTTCTCTAACACTAACACACATACCAAACACTGTCCGATAGTATATTACTATATTGTATATGACCAATCAACGTCTGCAGGACATAAAGAGTACTTTACCTGTATATAAATATATCTTCGAGCTTATCCTTAGATAACTTTTTGACTAATTACATGAACTCTGGGCCATTTTCCCTGAAACTTATGTCGCATACTATGTGAGAAAATGAATACTGATTTATAAAGTGAGACACGTTTGGTTTATTTGAGTTATGAAGTTTATATAGTGCGTTCAATGCCTTGTAGTCATTGAGTCCATTTGGAATTATTAAGTTTATTCCCTTTGTTAGGCGCTAAGTTTATTCACTTTGTCAGGCGCTGCAATGCATTGGTAATCTGATTGCTGGACATCCCAAGAATCTTGATGCGCTTGCAAGCAAATTTCTTGGAGAGGGGCCACAGGAACCTGCTTTGAACTCGATTCTTCGAATTATATTGCGGACATCCAGTATGCAAGAATTTGTTGCAGCAGATTATGTTTTTAAGAGATTTTGTGAGGTTGACATTGTGTATATGCTTCTTATATCATCCAGTATGCAAGAAATGCAAATTACATCTTGATTGTGTAGTTTTCACTTCTAATCTTTTATTGTAAATTTCTTCATCTCATTTAAATCAGAATAATGTTGATGGCCAAACTATGTTAGCGTCAACATTGATTCCGCAACCGCATTCCATGATTCATGCACCCGTTGAGGAGGATGTGAACATGTCCTTTGGAAGGTTTGTTTATAGTATGTGCAGTTTCACTGCATGCTTCTAAATTCTCTGTTTGTTATTTATTCAGGTTGAATTATCAAAACTTTGTTGCATCAGCGAAAGCTTGATCATCTATTTTTTATTCATTTCACAAGGTTGCAAAAGCTACTCACATTAAGTGATCTTGTGAGATTTTGATTCTTTTGCAGCATGCTATTACAAGGTCTTAACTTCAGTGAGAAAGATGGTGATCTTGAGGTAATGTAACAGTCCAGTAGCATTTGAGTTTTTGAAAGACTAGAATATCTCAGATCCGTTACCTAATATATTGAGGTGCAGACATGCTGCAGAGCTGCTAGTGTTCTTTCTCATGTAATGAAGGACAATCTCCAGTGCAAGGAAAGGGTAATGCAGTTATATTCTTAATCTGATATCTGATTCACCTAATTTTTTTGTGTTGAAAGGTGACCGCTCTTAATATCTTCTACTCATCTAAAAAACTTGCAGGTGTTGCGTATTGAACTTGAGGCACCTACTCCATCTCTAGGTGCACCAGAGCCTCTAATGCACCGTGTGGTAAAATACTTAGCCATTACCTCTTCCATGCAAAACAAAGATGGAAAGTTAAGTGGAAACTCATATGTTCAACCAGTTATCTTGAAATTGCTTGTCACTTGGCTAGCTGATTGCCCTAGCGCTGTGAATTGCTTCCTAGATTCACGTCCCCACGTCACTTATCTGCTTGAGTTGGTCTCCAATTCAACTGCTACAGTGTACATAAAGGGGTTGGCGGCTGTTCTTCTGGGAGAGTGTGTGATCTACAACAAATCAGTTGAAAGTGAGAAGGACGCCTTTACTATAGTTGATTCCATCAGCCAGAAGGTTGGGCTCACGTCATATTTTCTGAAGTTCGATGAGATGCAGAAAAGCTTCCTTTTCACCTCTTCAAAATCGGCTGAGCCCCGCAAAGAATTAACCAGATCTGCTTCTGCTAGTATGGTAGATGTTGATGAGAGCGATCTCTGTGATCAGAAAACTGAGGATCATCCGGTTCTCTCCTCAATCTTTGATGCTCCATTTCTAAACTTAGTTAAGAGTTTGGAGGCAAACATCAGAGAAAAAATCGTTGAGGTGTACAGTCAACCGAAGAGCAAGGTGGCGGTGGTGCCAGCAGAACTGGAACAGAAAAGTGGGGAAAGTGATGGAGAGTATATAAAGCGGCTGAAAGCATTTGTGGAGAAGCAATGCTTGGAGATACAGGTATAAAATTATAATGCAGAACAATTGGTTTAATATTTTCTTTGTTTCATTCACCCACAAATAAATCGTTGCCGCAGTATGCATGTTGATTGTATAATTGATTTTGTTTGATATTCTTTTTCGTCTTTTAGGACCTACTCGGCCGCAATGCAAGTTTGGCTGAGCATGTGGCAACGATCGGTGGGGGAAGTTCCCGGTCTGAGCAGGGTGCGGGCTCAGATAGAGTCCAGGTAGAGACACTTAGGCGAGATTTTCAAGAAGCATCTAAACGGTTGGAGTTGCTCAAGGCAGAGAAAGCCAAGCTTGAATCTGAGGCATCCCTGTATAAAAACTTAGCCGGAAAGATGGAATCTGATCTAAAGAGCTTATCCGATGCTTACAACAGTCTTGAGCAGGCGAATTTCCATCTAGAGAAGGAGGTCAGAGCTAAGAATGGTGGAGGAGGGTCTTCGTCCATTCCCGATGTGGATGCAATTAGAGCCGAGGCAAGGGAAGAAGCTCAGAAGGAGAGCGAGGCAGAACTGAATGATCTTCTCGTGTGCCTCGGACAAGAACAGAGCAAGGTGGAAAAACTAAGTGCAAGGTTGTTGGAGTTAGGAGACGACGTCGACAAGCTGCTTGAAGATATCGGAGATGACGTGGGGTTGCCTGGAGACGGCGAGGAGGATGAAGACTGATGACGATGGTGATGGTGATGATGATGATGATGATGATGATGCTTTTCCCTTTTTATGTTTTTATTTCATCACGTGATCTCATCATCCAGCACGTGATCTCCTCCTTGTGTACATTTCTGGTTGAATTTGTACAGTTGATAATTTCTTGTTATCGTTCTAAGATTGATTCAGCTTATTCCATTTGGGGAATGTTTACTTGACACGTACGGAACAAGAACAAGAAATTAATTGGAGAACTAAAAAAAAAAAAAGGAGAAATAAAGAAAGGGAATTGTATCAATTAGTCATCCTAATCGATGTGTTTCTTGCTTTTGAGATATTTGATTACAAGTTTTAAGGAAAAAATTAAAAATGTATGTAAGTAAATTAAACACAGACAAAATTTAAGGAGTAAATGCAGAAAACTCAAGAATCAAATTGGTTATAATTGCTATTCTTTGATGGTAAATTTGCCTTAATGTCGAAAAAGAGAACTCATTATTATCTAGGCAATTGAAAATGTACATACAAATTAAACCGGTGTATATACAGATTGACTATTGTTTAATAGGAAAATTAATGAAAAGAGTTTTTCAAATTCGTACAAATTCATGTATAATCAATTGGAATTTAATTGACATTTTTAAACGTCCATGCAAATCTCTGCGTATTAAAAAATTGTGGGATTTCCATAAGTTATTGGTTTGAAGACATTGAGTTTTCCTATATACATTCCAAATTGAAAACTTATGCTCTCTAAAAAAAACCCTCCCTTAAAAAAATTCAAATATAAATCTTTTAAAATACTACAAATCTTATCAAATCGATTCATTTAATCAAATATAAATCCCTTAAAATACTACGAATCTTATCAATCCGAGTCCTTGAAATTTGATTCAACGACTATAAATAACGAATCTTTTTAAAAATTATAATAATTGTAACCGTTAAATTAAATTTCAAATATCCGGATCCCTAAGACTTGAGAGAGATCCGGTGGGATATCTTCCCAAATTTGACCACTTGACTACACCAAATTCAAATTCAACTATATATACTCCCCCATGTTCCCTCTCAAATCAGAAAACCTTGAACCCTAGAAATCACCAGACGCTTGAAATCGAAATCCTCCAACTTTTATAGAATCCATGGCGACAATCTCCGATATCTAGCCGCCACCTAAATCGGCATTGTTTTCCGCGAAACTGGATCGGTCGAACCCCCTAGAGTTTGTGGAGAAGGCGCTGGCATTTCTAGCTCGGGAGAGCGACTTCTTACACAGAGAGAGGGTGGAGAGGGAGGTCGCGTCGGTCGTGCGCACCCTGAGGGAGAAGGAGAGGAAAAAAGTGGAGAGGAAGAAGAAGGCGGATGCAGAAGCAGCAAAATTAATGGAAATGGAAATCTATGAAAAGAAGATGACATCTGAAACTTCCTCCTCATCTACGATTATTTTTTTTATTCAATTTAATTATTGATTAATATCGATGGATCGATCAAACTTTTATCGTTTTTGTTT
The DNA here is from genome assembly GCF_019419815.1 of Pyrus x bretschneideri. NCBI lineage: Eukaryota > Viridiplantae > Streptophyta > Magnoliopsida > Rosales > Rosaceae > Pyrus > Pyrus x bretschneideri. Next base: position 1,192,591 of record NW_025999424.1, on the reverse strand, counting down.
TGCTTTGAACAACTCAAACGCCTCCTAAGAATTAAAACAACATTAGTTAAACACTAATCGGATGACAACGAACAGTCGGTTTTACTTACGAAACCTTAAACATCGTTTTGGAAGATGAAACAACTCTAGATGACCAAAATCCATCGTATGTCACAACAAAGTGGTGAGTTGGACTATTGGTCTCGTTCCCTTTCTGAAAAGGTACGATAAGCCAAAATAGGAGCTCATATGCTAAATATGTAAATTCCCACTGCATCATTTTGTCTTTTGACGGTCAATTTCCTTATTCGATCCATTATGTTATTTGTCCTACATCATAAGGGGAATGGGATAAGTGGGAAACGAACCTACACCAAAATACATAAATATAATTACTTTTTGCCATTACGGTAAAACATCGTATGCTTCACCATGTCTAACTTTCATACTATTGTACATTCGTACTGAGAGGAGAGTCTGAAACGTATGAGTCAAAGATGTGAATGCTAAACTTTTGCAGGATTACAAAAATGCGGCTAGCCAAACCAGGCACACGTTAATGCGTTATGTCTGGACCGCGTACGGGGCTGCGGCCATTTTCTTTGTTATTTGCATTCCGCAATACAATATTCTAAATGATTTCTTATCACAAATGGTTCTCAAGATTGATCAAACTCATTATTTTGATTCCTCACTTTCAAAACCAATCAATGACGTTCATGACATTCACTACCGCACATCAATTTGGTCATTCCGTTTAGATTCCGTCAACTATTCTGCTAATTTGTATGTGGGACCCACAAACCTAATAAAGTGGTGACACGTGTGGATTACACAAAATAAAGATTTCTATCACAAATGGTTCCTGCCATTGATCAAACTCCTCAATTTGGTTTCTGACTTTCAAAAATCGATGAATTTGGTCCTGACTTTCACTACCGCACATCAATTTAGTCCTTTCGTCTCGTCAATATTTTTTGTTACTATGTTGATATGGTCCCACTAATCCAATATTATCGCGCCACATATATTAACTATAAGAAACTATTTTTTTGGACCAGCAAGTTAGTCCTTTCGACTAATCCGCCTGCACGAATTTTGGACTAGCAACTTAAAAATAAAAATCTTATTTATAGTGGGCGATTTGATCCTAATAATTAAGATAAAATCTTGAAATTATGCTTTTTAGAATGTGGGCAAATATCACGTTTGATAAGAGCACAGAGAAATTTGTCGGAGACACCTTCCCACATCATCAGAAGGGGGATTATACAAGGAGAAGATCGAAAACCTACATATTCAACATGTATTCAAGGCTTGTAAGCAAAGAAAATGCACTTAATTTGCTTTGCCAACAACGAAGTTGCCCAACAGATAAGGATCTCTATTTTACACATGTCGTTAGTAATATTTATGTTGTTCAAATATCAATTACTTTGGGGGCAGGCTATTACTACATATATTGGCGATCAAAGATCATGAGACCATGGGTTGAAGACGTGGACCGAATAAGAGCCGAAGGCTAAAGACTGAAGGCCGAAGACCCAAACTCATGGCCGAAGACCAATATGACCGTGGCCGAAGGGCAAACTTATGGTTGATGACCGAAGGCTAAAGTCATGATGATATCTCAGGTTGAACGAATTTTTGCAAAAGAAACGTTTTCCCTCAACACGCTAAGGCCTCGTTTGGTGGGTCGTATAAGAGCCCGGATAGGACAAATAATACAAACCCGGTCATTTGGTGTCCTCTCGTATTAAATAGTCGTCGGATTAAGTTAGTCAGTTTGTTTATTTACTAGGGTATACACCTGCATAATAAACCCTTCCAAAAGGAGAGGATTATTAGTCTGATTCCCTTCCCTCTCTCTCGCACTTCATTCTCCACGACATCTCATCTCATTGTCGTCGTTCTCCCCGTTGTCGTTCTTGCCGGCACCATCAACGCCTATGGCCACCACGTCTTCCTCTGCTATAAGAGCCCCGAGACCTAGCCTTCGCGCATCGAAGGCTCTAAGCCCGATCCACTCCTTAATTTGATGCATTTGGTTGTTGTAAATTTTTGTCAAAAAAAAAAAAATCCCTTTTTTTCATTAGTCATCAAATTTTTTTTTCGTAAAAATAATATAATCTGATCTCTTATCCGGTCCGGTACGGTACCAAATACATTATAAATAATACGATCATTAGTACTATATTGCACCAAATGCCTAACTAATTTAGTCAATATAGTCCAATGGCAGATTATCCTATTTGGCTGAAATAGTCAGTACAATATGAGCTCCCAAACGAGGCTGTGTTTGCATAGAAAAATGGGGGCAATGTGGGAGCCAAAAATTACCCCTTCAGTATACAAGTCACTTGCATGCTAAACATGGGGAGTGAGACAAACAAAGGAGTGTGATCAAACACCTCCATGGAACATGGAGAAATAGAAGGAGAAAGGGACTTGGAGCCCAAGCATTTTACGCCATAAAAAGGCCAATAATCACACTAGCGGGGAGAGAGGTTTGAGATCGTTCTATATTTTATATGCATCCTGATCAAATACCGACTTGACAGTCAAAGTGTTTCATTGTAGGTCGTCCTCCCTCAAAGCTTCTCAACATGTTCAAGATTACTTGTTGATGAAGAATTGGAGTACCCAAATTTTTACGTTCCAACATAGACACATGGAAATCGTGTATATTTGTTTATTGCAGAGGAGAAATCTCATTTTGTAAGGTTTCTCTTTCTGGTGGGAAACTTGGAAGTTAGTGGGAACTAGCGGGCTTGTGATCCAAAACATCTGCAGGCTTCGTTCTGGTGTAAGTTTTTCTTCTTTTTGGTCAACCTTTCCGGTCTGCGGAAGTTGCTCAACAGAGTTCAAAACAATTCTAGTCTTTGAATCCGGATCCTCTTTGTGAGGATTCATAGAATTTGTGAATCATGTCCGTTCACATGCATTGTGCGGTCATAATCATTTTGATTTTTTTTTATTTAAAATTGAACACAAACAATATCTAACGAAAACTGACTGCACAATGTGCAAATAAACGATTCACGAATCTCCGGAATCCTCACAAAGAGAATCAGAAGAGGATCCTGTTGGCTAGTATTCAACGTTAAAACGGTAATACCCACATGCAATGGAGACACAAATGCTTCAAAGTAATTTGCACAAATTAAAGAAGAAAATTTTCAATGTGCCGGAAAAATGGTCAGGCATATCGTGAAAATTGGTACTTGTCATCCAGAACTTTCTGTTACATGTGAACAGGCCCCAATGAGTAAGTGTCAATATGGTGTGGCTCAATTGATCCTAACACATAAAACATCTAAATCCAATTATTTTCAGGGTAGCAAGAAGAATTGATAAAGGGAAAAAAATGGAACAAGAAGAATTGATAGGAAAAAAAATGGATTGCAAACTGATACTTAACATTTCCCGGAACAAGCAGTAGAACAATTCTGAAAACATCCTTTGTCAGACAACATGTGCCTAAGTGACTTCGTAACCTTAACGTACTTTCTTTCTTACTTTAGCATAGGCCTTCGCCACTTCAAACAGGCGCTTCGCCCCCCCCTTTTTTTTTTAGAAAGGACGGGGCCTTACTTATTCTGTTCAGGGGGGATAAAAGACAAATAAAGGGATCCGGGGGCTTTATGATCGTAGAAAGGGGAGGGGGACGACCCGCCGAATTCACATCAGAAATCGACAACATCAACACAAACGAAATCTTGAATTGCGTATAGAAACAAAACGAACCACTTCTATTCTCGGAGCTGAGGTATATGAAGAATGGCTTTTTGGTCCCTTTCGTCCAGTGGTCAGGACATCGTCTTTTCATGTCGAAGACACGGGTTCGATTCCCGTAAGGGATAGGTACTCATTCTCCGGATCGGCGTGAAACGCTAAGGTAGCTTGCTTACTTAGTGCTTGCGCTAAGGGCTAGGGTTGCTTTCTTGGTGACTCTAACCGGAGACTTTTTACCTTGACTCTTTCGGTATCGGTATGCCTTCGATGATTACTGCTTTAATGAATACCCTCTCTTCGGGAAGCGACGAACTCTTCCCTCACCCGAAGGCGAGCGAGTGCATTACGTTGAGTAGGAATTTGGAATAGAATAAGCTGTTGGGAAGAGAATACCACGAATACGCTATTTGGAGAGCGCATGCGGACAATTCGATGAGGACGATTTCTTGCAGAAAGAGAAGAGGGATACCAGACGATTGGGGATTGATTAGATGCGGACGATGATTTGGCTTTTAAAGATGAGAAGGACGATTTGAGAGTGAATCCGCCATTAATTACTCTTGTTACTGTTCTCCAATAGGCTCTTTCGGGTTCATGAATTCCGTAATTGATAAATTACTTTAATAGATAAATATCAACTACTTCATTGAATTAAGCGGGCAGACTCTTTCTTAGCGAGGACAACACAGAATAAATTACTTCACAAAAATATAAAACTAACTCAAGTATAAGCATGCCTACAACACAGAATAATCGAGTTCACAACGAACAAAAGATTTTATCTATATATTCCTTTCTTCTGATTTGTCCGAGAAGAAATACTGTTGAAATGAAATGGAGTCCTTTCTTTGGCAAGCAGTCCAAATCTAGAAGTAGCTTTTGATCCAACATTATCTTGATCTCCTTGACCCACTCCTCTTTCTCCTGAATGTATTGTTTTGTCAAGAGACGCTCCGCCTCTGCAATATGCACGTTGTCTTTCCACTCCAACTTGGACGACGGTGGTATCGCATACCGTTCATAGTCGCTTGGCCTCCAACCTAGCCACATAATATCCGGGACAACTAAATTGTAGTTGTCATACGCCAGTTGTGCAGAACCCTACTTGTAGGTGGACAATATTTCTATCCCTTTCGGATTACCGTCCACAAAAGCTGGAATTTTCAACTCCTTGATTTTTTTGAGAAAAGATCGGGTAGGCATACAAGGCTAATATATAGATAATCTTCATGGAACCTCTCGGCCACCAATCTTTCAAAGATTGATTTTTTTCAACCACCAAGATACAAGTAGCATCACTCCTTATGTTTTGAATTCGGCCAACAAAGGATGGGATGTTAATTCCGGTGCTAAGCTCGCAATTTGTAATAACACCCTTGTATTCATAGGTCAGAGGACCAACGACCATACCCCTTGACTCGGGCTTAATATTGAGAGAGAGTTGATTCGAACATGCATGCTACATGATGAATAACGTCAACACAAGTCGTATGTTTTGAAAGTTGACTTACCAAGGTAATACAAACGGCGCGGTGCTATGTAAACACTGTCAATGAGATTTTGATAAATAATACCAAGTGCAGCCAAAACCTTGGTAGATTCCATGATAGTATGGGATGCATTAAACATATGCCTTCCACACGGCTCGCCTCTGTCACATACTTTGCGTGCTTAGGTGATTGTCTTGGCATAGGGGCAATCATGCGGCCTTGCAAGACGTTGGAAAGATAGCTCTTGATTTTAACCAACATTTGAGAATGGGTAAAATTCTAGGCCTCGACGTACCGGTGGGCCCTTGTGGGGATAAGGTCCATTGAAGGTTGGTTGCGAAAGCCTGGTTCGAGCTTTGCAAGCATGCAATGGATGCTCAACTTGGTCATGGGGACTAAGTGTTGTGACCGTGACTGGGAATGTCGTTGAGGATGGCTGCAAGTGAATGCATGACACGTTGGAGCTGATGTTCAGTGGTGTCATTTCCAGGGATGTTGTCCCCTTGGTCTTCTACTGTCAGGGCATGGTTGTCTTCGATGTTTTCCTGTACTATATGGTTGTACACATCTAGGTCCTTGTCACTGTTGGCAAATTGGATGGACTCATTCGAGATAGAATAGTCAAGATCCCTTAAAAGACGGTCATTAGTTGATTCCAACACGAAATCATCGGTTTCATAATCTTCTGCCATAATCCAAAGTCTGGAATCAATAGAAATATAAATAAGAAACCGTTCATTCACATAAATTCTTTATTTCTATTTTTATTATGAATCTGCAAATTTCCACGGCATCCTTTCGCCTTTCAACGATATTTATATTTTTATTATTCGCCACACATGCATTTCAATAAATAAAGAATTTATGTGAATGAACGGTTTCTTCTTTATATTTTTATCAATTCCAAACTTTGGATTATGGCAGAAGATTATGAAACCGATGATTTCATGTCGGAATCAACTGATAACCATCTTTTAAGTGATCCGACTATTCTGTCTCCAAGAAGTCCATCCAATTTGCCAATAGTAATAGCGACCTAGATGTGTACGACCATATAGTAGAAGAAAACATCGAAGACGACCATGCCCCGACAATAGAAGACCAAAGGGACAACATCCCTCAAGGTGACTACATCTCTGGATTGACACCACTGAATATGAGCTCCAACGTGTCATGCAATCACTTGTAACCTCCCAGTCACGATCACAGACAGTCACAACACTTTTGTCTCCATGACCATGTTGAGCATCTGTCACATGCTTGCAGAGCTTAGACCGGGCTTCTGCAATCAACCTTTAATGGACCTTATCCCATAAAGTCCCACCAGTACGTCGAGGCCCAGAATTTTACCCCTTTCTCAAATGTTGGTTAAAATCAAAAGCTATATTTCCAACATCTTGCAAGGCCGCATGATTGTCAAGACAATCACCTAAGCATGCAAAGTATGTGACAGAGGCGAGCCGTGTGGCGCAAGTAAGGCATATGTTTAATGCATCCCATATCATAACGGAATCTATCAAGGTTTTTGCTACACTTGGTATTATTTATCAAAATCTCATTGCTTGATAAGTCAACATTCAAAAGATATGACTCTTGTGCATGCATGCTATTCATCAGATATTACAAATTGAGAGCTTAGCACCAGAATTAACATCTCGTCCTTTGTTGACCGAATTCAAAACATAAGGAGCGATGCTAGTTTTATCTTGGTGGTTTAAAAAAAAATACTATCTTTGAAAGATTGGTGGCCCAAAGGTTCCATGAAGATTATTTATGTATCATAATCACAGACCTTGTATGCCTACCTGATCTTGAGTAGTTGGAAATTCCAGCTTTTGGTCTTGTGTATTGTAATCCGAATAGGATAGAAATATTGTCCACCTACAAGTGTGGTTCTGCGCAATTAGCGTATGACAACTACAATTTAGTTGTCCCATATATTGTGGTTAGGCTTGAGACCAAGCGACTATGAATGGCATGCGATACCACCGTCCTGTAAGCTTTATGCTGCACTTGGTATCATTTATCAAAATATTCTTGACAAGGTTTACATGGCAACGCACGGTGTGTATTACCTTAATAAATTAGGGTTATAAACAGAACGAGCAAAAGAACCACAAAAAGGTAAAAGGAAAGTTACCGAAGCCAAGGATGTCCTTGATGTCTTCGGCGGTGGGGGTGGTCTTGCCGCCCAACACAGCCAACAAGTATGCAGCGACCACCTTCATCTCTGCCTGTCAAACACAAATTTAATCAGTAAAAATGGCTATTAGTCTCTCAAATACAAATTTAATCAGTACTTCAGAGGGCTCTGGATCTGCGGAGTGCGGAGAGAGGGTAAATTTGCAGCCAAATGCAAAATGAAGCAAGGAGGACGGCGAAATGAGGTTTTATGCAGAGCTGCTAGGGTTTTGATCGGACCACAACACCCAGCCACACTCGGGTTTGGGCCGGATTGTAGTAACTACCAGCCCATTCTTGTTTTAGTGTATTTTCAATGTTTTCTCATTTAGATTTATGTGTCACTAATTTCTTTCAATATTTTCTCATGTTATAACCTTTGTTTTGTCAAACGATACATTTTGTTAAATTACATGTTAGATTAGTCACTATTGGATTTGAACTCACGCCATCGTGTAGGGACTCAAAACTTTTCCACTAGGGGTGGATTCGGTTCGGTTTTTTACCAAAACAGAAAACCGAAAACCGAATCGAAAAGTAATTTCGGTTTGGTTTTCCATCGGTTTGTATTCGGTTCAGTTCTTTTCTTTTCTTTTTTTTTTGTAATGGCAAACAAATTTCCTAAGAACACAAAGCTTGCAGCCATTCTGGAAGGCCAACGATACAAAATCTGGAAGGCCAATCATTCTCATTGGTATAAAAGTTAAAAAATTATGATTTAATCTTATGTGATCATTTTTCAAGGCCAATGATACAAAAATGCAGCAAGAATAAGACAGAACAGACCTATAAGGTCCTCCTCGGGGAATAGCTCGGGGAATGGGAATTTCAGACCTCCATTCCTTTTCTAATACTTTCCCATCTTTTACAGCAAGACTACAACAATTTAACCTATCTTGATCTAGTGGAAGAAATTAATTAGTTGTCCTGCTTTAAATGTGTTTACCACATACAACGCAATTCCTCCTCGATACAAATTAGTACCGCAGGGCTCCTCCTCCATCCCAGAAACTAAAACAAATACACCCAGAAACTAAAACAATTCCACATGCAAGGATAATAAAAAATAAAAGGACAATTAAAAAGGATAATCACAGAGAAGTGAGAGTGTGAGACTAAGCTTTTGCTGTCGAGACTCGAAACGGCAAGAAGAAGCTGCGGCGAGATGAGAGACTTCCGATTCGAAAGGGGCGAGTGATTTGGAGGAAGAGAGGAAGGAAAGAGAGAGAGAGAGAGAGACTGAGGAAGCAGACCGCAGAGGAAGAAAGCAGCGGAGGAGAGAGAGAGAGAGTGTTTGAGAAAACCTAGGGGTGAAAACTGAAATGAGAGTGTGACGGCTAGATTAGAATCCCTTAAAATTAAAATCCCTATAAATAACTTACTGGTTGTTATAAAAGGGTTAAAGTTTGAGAGATAACCGTTTTAGTGGTAGGTGCAAGATAGATGTAAAATGTCACACTAAAATTATAGCACAAGAGGATAACAAATAAAAGGCAGAGGAATAGATGATATTACTGATATTTCTCTCTTATTTTGCTTCTTCTTATATTTTCTGTTACATGCGGAGTACTCTATTTATAGAGCAACTCCAAACTGATGCAGTTAATGCATCCTGAAATTTATAACGTGTCCTCTGACATTACAATTCATTTTCCACTTTCATTTTGCATGGGCATTAAAAACTTTGCCCATGCTGAAGACTTTTGCTTTGTGGGCATTCATTGCCATCAGACATCAGACTTTTCAACACTGATACAATTATAACAACACAAAGCCTACATTTAAATACACATCAAACAAAAAATAAAATATAAGTAAGTAACCATTTACATGATGGAAAATGTGTTGAAACCTTGCACACCGGCTTATTAATCAAAAAAATTATGAAGATTATGAAACCGATCCGCTTCCAAGGGGTCAATCAAATTTGCTAATAATGACAGCGTCGAAGATGTCTACACCCACGCAACGAAAGAAAACGAAGATAACTACGCCCATTATTAGGAGACCAAGGTAACAAGATCCTTGAAAATAACAACACTAAAGATGAATCCAACTTGTCATGTAATCAGTTCCAAGTCACATTCGAGCACATTCTCAATCACAATCATAGACAGTCACAACACTTTGTCTCCATAACCGTGTATTACCTTAATAAGTAAGCCTTCAAAACACATGAATCTTTTATTTATGTTATTGATCAAATAGCATGTATGTTCGAATGGAGAAAATAATATTTAATAAACAACTAATTTACATTAAGAATAGAGAAAATAATATTTAATAAACAACTAATTTCAATTATTATTAGTTCATTGTGATGCTAAACTCATCCCCTCCTTAGTGTAGATAATATCGTTTATTAAAAAAAAATCATTTGATAACTAATTTAATTACATTATTATGCGCGAGCGAAAAACTTTTTTTATAACTGGCACTACACACCTTTTAAAATGTTTTGAACGTGTTTAAAAATAGATAATAATATTTAATGAACAATTAATTGAATCATATTATTCTTAGCCTATTGTAATGTACTAATTAAAAAAATCGTACAAAAAAATATTAATTATTAAAAAAACACTATTAAAATAATGAAAATACCCGTACCACATTGAATGTATTATTTTGGGTTGCTTTTGAAGTACTTTGTTTGAAGAGAGTTTTAACGAAAAGTCTACGGTACTGTTCACTTTAACAAAAAATCATATTTTTACACTAAAAGGTCAATCCTGGTACTATTCACTTTACCCTTTATTTTGTCCTTATCGTTAAAACTCAAAATTTTCAAACTCTTTTCATTAGTTTTCTTTTGTTTGAAGCCTTGAAGGGCATTTCTATCTATATATTTTGTGTGAAGCTTGTGACCACAAAAATAACTGTTCATTGGTGGGCTTCGCTTTATATGCAAGATAAAGAGAATACACCAAGAACAACCCGTCGCCAAAAGATAGCTCGCTATTTCACAGGAAGTATACGCTGGAAAGATTTACCCGAAAAGTGTGTGCATGTGTATGCATCTATTTTATCAGTCTCTTTTGCCCATTTTTTTTGTTTTATAAAAACGAAATTGTAACAATGATCGTTTAATTTTAACTGAATTAGAGAAATAGTCATTCAACTAAAAAAATATATATCTATTGGTCTCTTTATTTGTCAAAATGTGTAACCATAGTCTTTTTCTTCAACTTCGTCAAAACTTCCGTCAAAATGAGGAGTTTTAATCAAATGACAAATATGAAAAACCAAATGAGAAAATTGTAATAATGGTCCCCTCAACTTTAATTTAATTGTAACAATGGTCATTCTTATATGACTCATTTTGACAAAAATTCTAATAAAATTCACGAAAATGATTATAGCTGCACATTGTTGATTATCAACACCAGCCCATTAAGCTGAATTGGTACAAAAGAATTTGATTGTTCTAATCCTAGCAAGCATGAAATCATTCCAGGAATTTCTAGCAAAGTATAGCAACAAGATGGCAAAAGCCAAGTCCACCGACAAGAAAGTAAAGAAAAATGTTTTTGTGGTATAAAAATCTAGAATAATCACTACTTTGTGGCTTAAATGAAAGAAGTCCAATTCCACCGACTATTTAAGTCGGTTGAGCAAGACTACAAATATAAGGTGGGTGCATTTGTATAAACTAAGAAAGTAACAAAGAAGTAAGAAGCAAGAAGAGAACCAAGAAACTAACTTAGAAGTGAGAGTGGTGTGAGCGATCTAGAGTGTCTCTAAGAGAGCGTTATAATTTTTAAAGTGGGTTCTTGAAAGTTTGTGTTGTAATATTTTATGGAGGTAATACAAATAATTTGTTTATTTGTTTGGTCTCTCCAACTCTTGTTAGAGTTGTGTACTCTAATTTTTTTCAACCCACGTTTGATGAGTTAAGAGGTCAATTTTTACGGATTTTTAGTTGATGGATTATTGCTCCAATTCAATGAAAGTTAGTGGACCCATTGGTAAAATTTTTTCAGGGAACAAATAGAAATAGGGGTGGCCATAAAAACCGTCAAACCAGAAAACCGAATCAAACCGTGACAAAAAAACCGCATTGACCAAAAAAGTCAAAACCTGAACAAAAACTGAATCGAACCGTTTGAAACGGTTCTGGTTCTAGTTTGGAAATATTAAGAACCGGAGGAACCGGATCAAACCGCGTTTAATATAAATTATTGTTTTATTATTATTTTTATATAAGTAAGACATTTTTTCAAGAAGACTATGTGCATAAGCCTAATATTTTTCTACACTTCTCTCCCGTACATTATTTTTCTCTATTCTTTTTTAGTATATTATGCATTGTGTACACTTTATTTTTAGTTTAATATCTACACTTTGGCCTTGATATGAGCAATTCAATCTTTTGATTTATATTTATATGCACACTTTCTATCTTTCGGTCACCAATCTTGTAGATATAGCAGTGGAAACTCAAATTTACTTAAATTTGTGGTTGAAATATGTGTTTGTTATTAAAAGTAGAAAATTAAAAAAAAAAATATATATATATATATATATAGTTAGAACCGTAAACCGACATGAATCGAACTAGAACCATCATGAATGAAACTATAAATTTTAATAATAAATTCAAACGAAATTGCACTGAACTGAACCGGACCATTAAAATTTTCAATTCTAATTCCGTTTTGAGGGTGGAACCGAGCCAAACGGACCGTGCGACCCCTAAATAGGAAGAATGTAGAAGTTGTAAGAAGTGGGATCCCTGTGAGATTTACCTAGTCACTAGTGACGTGGCTGGATAAACAAGAATTGAAGTGCGCCAGGCCCAAACACCGCCACCGACGACTGCGCTTTCACGCAGCTGGAGAGGATCACTTCAGTGAGCTGAACAATTGAAGTCGAAATGGACGACCACCACAAAACGACGTCGTCGTCGGAAGCGGCGGTGATTGAGCACAGGGCGTACGCGAGGGTGGGCCTGCTGGGGAACCCGAGCGACGTCTACTACGGCCGCACGATCTCCTTCACCGCCGGTAACTTCTGGGCCACCGTGCGGTTGCAGCCGTCCGATGATCTCGTCATCCAGCCCCACCCCACCCACGACCTCGTCGTCTTCCGATCCCTCCATCACCTGGTTCGTCGCTGCACCACTTCAATTTGGCAATTGCGTTTTAGTCCTAATTTTGAATTGAATTTTGCAATTAAATCGAGTTTTCCATTTGTTGTGATTGAATTGAAAATTTGAAATGTGATTGAATTGAAGATTTGAGATGTGATTGAATTGGAAAATCGAAATCGAACAGGTGAATCGGTTAGATAGTGAGGGATATTATGGAGGTGTTCGATTGCTGATGGCGATTTGCAAAGTGTTCGTAGATTATTGCAAGGAAAATGCGATTGAATTGGAAGCTCGAAATTTCACTCTCTCGTATGATACGAATATCCCTCGCCAGGTAAATCTTAATTAACTAAATTTTATTCACACTTGTAATTACAGTTTAGTGATTCAATTGAGTAGTGATTTTGATAGTTTGAGTTTGAGATTCCGATTTCAATTTCAGGCAGGACTTTCGGGGTCTAGTGCGATTGTGTGTGCAGCCCTGAGCTGCCTTCTTGACTTCCACAAGGTTAGGCATTTAATCAAAGTGGAGGTCCGCCCCGGCCTCGTCCTCAATGCCGAGAAGCAACTTGGAATTGTTGCCGGTCTTCAAGATCGCGTGGCGCAGGTTTATGGCGGCCTTGTTTACATGGTACTCGAATTTCAACCATTCCTTACCAGCATTCTTTTTAAATTTCAACCATGACATGTGGTAACTTTTTGAGTTCCTAGGAATTTGCCAAGGAAGACATGGATACATTGGGGCATGGAATTTACACACCCATGGATGTTAGTCTTCTTCCGCCTCTTCATCCTCATCTATGCCGAGAATCCAAGCGATTCTGGGAAGGTTAGCATTGCCTTCTTGTTAGTTTTACTTATTGCTTTTCACTTTTTGGGCAATTTATACGAGAATTGATACGTGTGTTTATTTGTGAGGGCAGGTACATAGTACAGTTCGTCAAAGGTGGCTCAACGGTGATGAGTTTATAATATCATCGATGACAGAAGTTGCAGATATTGCACTAGAAGGAAGGATGGCTTTAGTTGAAAAGGACTACGCTAAATTAGCTTCTCTCATGAACAGAAATTTTGACCTTAGAAGGTTTGAGATTGCCCTGATTTTGACTTATTGTTCGGTTATGTGATTATTTTGAGCTTTGAAGCTCGTTTATATGCGTCTTTATGTGTTACGTTGTCATCATGACACCATAGTAGCCGGGCTGGATTAACATCGTATATTTTGAACCATCTTCGCATTTGTTATCTTTGTACATTTTATTGATGCTCAATATTGGTATGTGGATGTTGGCAGAAGCATGTTCGGAGACGATGCTCTAGGTGCTTTAAACATAGAAATGGTGGAGGTGGCCCGAAGGTTGGGTGCAGCATCCAAATTCACAGGCAGCGGAGGGGCAGTCGTCGTGTTTTGCCCCGATGGTCCTTTACAAGTGAAGCACTTGGAGGACGAGTGTCGAAAGGCTGGCTTTAAACTTGAACAGATAGAAGTCATTCCCTCTCTTCTAAACGAGGTTGACCTACAAACCTTGTCAAAATAGGCAATGAGTTGGTGTCTTTCGATTTAGTTGTCTTGTTTAGGAACACAGTTTTTACTCCCTTGTATTGGTACAGTGAGAACTATCAATCCTGGTCTTTTATCCGTTGAGAAAACTACGAATTGAAACGATCTATGAATTGCTGATTGTTTTGTTCTAGTATTTGATATCGATGCAAGTCTTTTCAAACACAAATGTTTCGAAACAGAGTATATGCGAAACCAAACGCAAAGCGATCGCTACAAGTATGCGAAAGCATGAACCGAAATCAAAATATAATCAATAGAACATATACAACATAGACACACACACTAATCAGCATGGAACACACTTTCCAGTTTCTAGGCCTCGTTCACCTCTTGTGGTTAGTAGGCTACATCACTCGCTCATACCAAATCACAACGAAAGAAGATATCTCCTCCTACTTCCTAAACCCGAAAATATCCCCTCCTACTTCCTACCTCTTGGGAATTTGATGAATACAGACTACCATTGCAACGATCTCATGAGCTCCCTCGGTGAACTGCAGATCGGAATATCGAAGAAAAGCGGACTAATCTGTTCCTCTTCTTCGTTATATAGAGCGTCCGCTGTGTCACAGAGACTCGAAACATCACGAATGATCGCTGCGTGTGCGTCTACCTGCATAGATAAAGGAGGATGAAGAAATGTACTTAGCAGGTGAATGATTGCTTACAAGTTTAGGGTCAATTAAGGAATGCTAGGAAAACAAAAACATAAACCCGAAAAGTTCAATTGATGTTTGATTACTGAGAAATCAGAGATATGTAAGAACGTATTGAATCAAAATTTTCAATTTCTCCACAGATTTGAAGTGCTAGAATGACAAAATCAATTAAGAAGACAAGAACAGAAACCCTAAAAGCTCAATTGATGTTTGGTTACTGACAAATCAGAGTAATGTACATAGAAAATCAGCTCAGCTGAGCCCCAAATTGGTGTCAGAGCTCAAATTTCCGACCTTTGCATAAACCCTAATCCCCAAAATCTTTCAATTTCCAAAAATTGCCACCAACCAAACAATCCCAAAACGAAAAGAAAGAAACCCCCAATTCACCTGCAAGAGAAACTCATCCACCAACGACCCACAACCGGACTCCGACCCCTGAATCTCTAACGCACTAGGCCCATCCGACAACGCCGTTTTCTGTCGCTCTTCCTCTTCCGTTCGCTGTTGCTGCTCCTCCTCTCGTTGCCGTTGAAGCTGCCGCGCTCTATCCTCCATTGCGCGCAACGTGCTCGACAAAAGTTCCCACTGGTCGATCTCCGCCTGGTACTTATCTTTGAGCTTAAGAAGAAACTTCCTCCTCCGCTCTCTCCGGAGTTTCTCGGGATCTTCCCGTAGATCCGCGGCGGACGAGGACGGTGGAGCGGAAGCCGACGAGTCGGCATCTGGGTCTACCCGGCGCCTCTTCCTCCGCTTGAAGACGAAGCCAGTCGTCGTTGCAGACCTCCCACTCTTGGGCGTCCACCCAGGCTGCCGCAGACTCCATTATTGCAGGAAGCCACGAGCGGGAAAATTGAAAACTCTGAGAATTTTAGTGAAACTTTCAAGTGAGAAATGATTTTTGCTTGCCCCAGATGGCTCGCGTGGACTTTCAGTGTGATAATACAACATTTAAACGTTGTCGTTTAGGGTTATTCAACAGTAAAAGACGAAATTGCACAACGGTCTCTGAAACTTTAATCTAGTTGAAATAATGATTTTTTGACTAAAAATTTGTGACGATTAGTTCCTTAATGCATTAAAATGTGCATCTATAGTCATTTTTGTTAATTTCATTAGGACTCCTGTCAAAATGATTATGTGTCACATACATGAGACTGAATCAAGAAACAAATATAAGAACCAAATGAAATAAATTGAAGTAAGGATTATTCAACTTGAATCCAATTGTAGCAATGATTATTCTAATATAACTTATTTTGTCTAGATTTTGACGAATTGATAAAAATAATAATAATTACACGTTTTGATGATTTAAAAGACTAAAGGTGATGTATTTTTAATTAAGAGATCATTACTTCAATTTAGTAAAATTGATGGACCATTTCAACAATTTTCTCAAAATAAAACGCAACGCCGTTTTCTCTTCTCCGTTTTATAACAAACGACACCAAATCCTCTCGAGCTATCTCCCCTGTCCTGAGGGCTCCAATGGCTAAACCAGTCTCTCTGTCTCTCCTCTTTCTCCGTCCAACACTCACGCTCTCTCGCTTACTGCAACCGCACCCCAACCTCCGCACTGTACTCTGTCGATCATGGTCCCCCAAAATGCCGTCGTTCTCAACCACCTCCACTCCCTACCCACTTCAGTACGACATGATCGTCAACCGCCCTACTCAGTCCTCGCTTGATCACAATCGCCGCCGACCCGCCAGAGTCAGCAGACCGGACTCCGAAACCTCCCTCGAGTCCGAATCCGACTTACCGGAAAAACCGACGTCGGCGTCGGAATTGGGGTTCGAGAACTGGCTCGACGAGAAGCTGGCGTCGGCGGAGATGGACAAGTCGAAGCGAAAGTACTACAATAAGAGGAGGAAGAGGATGTACGGGACGGATTCGGAGGAGGAGGACCGGCGGCGGGAGGAGGAGGAGAGCTTGGTGGAGCTCAAGCCGGAGGTGGTTGAGTTCAACACGCTGCATAAGAGGGAGGAGGAATTGTACTTTTACGACACGTTTGCGTATCCATGGGAGAAGGAGAAGCATTACAAGATGGTGTACCAGCTGGAGAAGAAGTACTATCCTGACCAGTGTCTCGAAAAGGCATTTCTTGAACCAGGGGAGTCAAATTCCGGTGTCAATGGCGGTAGCGATTTGAAGGGGAAGGCGAAGCCAAAGAAAACGAAAGACGGGGAAGGTGATAAGGGATTGGTGTTCTTTGAGCAGGCGGAGAGAGAGGAGAAGAAGGAGAGAGAATTGGTGAAGAATGTGAGTAGTAAAGATGTGACAGAGAAGAAGGTGGAGGACTTCTTTAAGTGTTTGAAGAAAGTCCCCAATGAAGATGCTGGCAATGGTAATGGGGAACCATATCTTTTGACAAGGAATACTGAGCTTCCTCCGAGATGGGACGGTCCTTATGGAACTGTGGTTTTGGTGAACAAACCGAAAGGTGAGGCTTTCGGTTTCTTGTGCCCGTTTCCATTTATCCGGTTTGGAGTTAAAATTTGTTCCTGTAATTTTTCCTCGCATCTTATTTGCTTGTTTATTTATAGAGGAATCATAATGCAATTTGCAATACAGGATGGACTTCTTTTACAGTTTGCGGAAAGCTGCGTCGCCTGGTGAAAGTGAAAAAGGTGTCTTTCTAGCTGTAGTGTTATACCTTGCCGTGTCAATAAATGCTCATGTAACCTATTTTCGGGTGGATTACAGGTAGGGCATGCTGGAACTCTTGATCCTATGGCAACTGGTTTGTTAATTGTATGTGTTGGTAAAGCCACTAAGTTGGTAGACGGGTAGGTTTTTTAATGCTATGCAATTTATATAGTTCAGTTGCCATTAGGCCTCATGAGATAGTGTGCCTAGGTTGTTAAAATAGGCAATCGACATGTTTGTACTTACTGCAGATATCAAGGTATGATCAAGGGGTACAGTGGAGTTTTCCGTTTGGGGGAGGCTACTTCAACTTGGGATGCTGATTCACCGGTGTGTTATCTTTTCTGACGAATGCCAGTTTCATCTTGTACTAAAGTTATATGCTTGTATGTATACTCATACTCTTAACTCCGAGATCATGAGAAGTGAGAACTAAAACCATATTGCATAGTTATCCACATTTTGACCGATGGACCTTTTTTGACGTAGTCTGTAAGAGCTACTGTTGTTACCCCTTTTTTTTTTTTTTATTTTAGTGCAAACTTAACATGGTCTAATTTTTCTTGCACGTCACTCTTGTGTGCAGGTCATTCAGCGCGAGCCCTGGGAGCATATCAAAGATGAAGACATAAAGAAAGCTGTTGCATCCTTTTCTGGGGAGATCTGGCAAGTACCTCCCATGTTTTCTGCCATCAAAGTAAGCATTTCTTCTCTCTATATACAATGATTACTCTAAGAGAAGTATTAGCAACCACGTAGCCGAGTTCATGAATTTAAATTTCAAATGCATGTATAGTACATAAACTTTTGTCTCAATTTGGCTCTCCATGTGTTTCAATACAAATCGCGACACAAACAAAATGTTCATGGTAGGTGTAGCACAGGCTTCAGCTAACTTATTGGCAGACTCAAAACTCTGATATTTGTTTAAAACATTTTTCCTGTGACATAGCAACTCTGGAAAATATAAGTTTACCCTTTTTTATCTTCTAAATTTACATATTTTGTAGATTGTAACAGGTTTAGTCGACCTTGGGCTTATGATTTATTTGTTGACAAGTTTCACTAATCTTGCAATAGGTTGGAGGTGAAAAGATGTATGAGAAAGCAAGAAGAGGAGAAAGCATTGAGCTCTCACCTAGACGTATATCAATCTTCCAGTTTGACATTGAGCGCAGCTTAGATGACAGGTACCCTATTTTCATTGGCTTTTGTTTACTGTTGCCTTTGTAATTAATAAATTTATCTAACACCATCTCGTGGCTAAATTGTATCCGGTGCATCCTGCTACCCTTGGGTTAAAGGTCAAAGCCACGGAGTTAGAATTTAGCTATTTATGATCGTTTATAAGTTGTGAGCTCTTATGTCCTCTAATAATCTGATGTATGCTTATTGTAATTTTTGCAGACAAAATTTGATCTTCCGGGTTATTTGCTCCAAAGGGACATATATTCGGTCACTTTGTGCAGACTTGGGGAAGGCTCTCGGAAGGTATTGAATTTAGAAGACTCATTCTTTACTCCAAAATCTCTCCCTTTGATTAAGTGCGACTCCATATATATTTTGTTTCATTGAATCTCGTCAACGTCTTCATTTGCAGCTGTGCCCATTTAACTGCTCTTCGAAGAGATTCTATCGGTAAGATCTTTTGTTCTTAACAACTGCTGATTATTTGTGTTAATTTGCCCTTGATTTTCTGAAACTTTTACCATCCGTAGCGTATTATTATATGAAGGGTTTTCTGTAGAAATACTTTTAGCGACCTTGTGCGGATTTAATTCC
Source organism: Pyrus x bretschneideri (assembly GCF_019419815.1). Taxonomy (NCBI): domain Eukaryota; kingdom Viridiplantae; phylum Streptophyta; class Magnoliopsida; order Rosales; family Rosaceae; genus Pyrus; species Pyrus x bretschneideri. Next base: position 1,173,457 of record NW_025999424.1, on the reverse strand, counting down.
AAGTTCTAACAATCTCAAAAAGGAACAGAAGATATTTGACGAAAATTACAACCACCAATACATGGAATTTGTATCTTACTTTCGAGAGAAATTAATACCGTTAGCTCGGCGTTACCCTTCTACTTGGCAGGTGAATACTCTGCAGACAATGCATGGGACTTCAAAGAGCTGGAAGAGGCAATTACCAAAACTTATTTCTAATTAGTGATTGCAAATCTAATTCTTTACCTCACAAGTTTTGAAGCCTTCACAAAACAACACAAGAGGATAGATCATCGAACGATTCATTTCGAGCTCATAATTTGTAACCCTAGATATTGAGATTGTTTCTTCAATTTTTTTTCTTCATCTGTTAATGTAAAATATAGCAATTTTTTGTATTAATTGAAGAATTTAAATTGTGAAAATGTTAGTTTCAGAGTTCCGCGTTTGAGATGGAACACAACCTCAGGCGCCAAATGCTCTTAACTGTTTGAGCTTTCAAGACCGTTGCATCGTATTATTGGTAAGCTTGACTAGGCCATTATCATTTATGAATTCCATTAACCGTATGATACGAGTATACCCAAAAAAAAAATCACTACTATTGACAGTAGCAACGATACAGCCAAATCGAATGTAACTTTGTGTAAGTACAGTTGAGGTGTATGTGTACAAGTTCCTTTCGCCATTATTTTCAACCCTCTAATGAGCTGTTGAACTTGGAGGATCAATTCCCATTTCCTCAAAATATGCTTTCTCGGCGCTCGCCATTCGTGCTTGAAACATCGTCCATTCTCTTCTGCACCTCTCCCTTACCCCTTCCCATGGCGCTCTTCCACCCTCCGCTTTCCCCTGTCGGGAGGAAAAGATCGGTGACTACAGTTTCCTACAGATATAATAAGCAAATCAGTTGAGATCAAAAGTTAGGGTTTACTTGGTTCCCGAGTGAAGGAACGCCTTGATGGACAATCCACTGCGCATCCACGACCCCTATTTTCTCATGTGCAGGCTGTTTCCGAGCAAAGATGAAAAGGTTGAAGATTATAATTACAATCACAAACAGGAAGGAGTAATATAATTAAGGTAGAAAGAGAGAAGTTGTTTCGAACCGCTACACAATGTCTAAGAGCAAAATCCAGACCCCAGCCATGGACCAGGTCATTCTGCAATAGCATGGAAAGGTTTTAAACGTTAGTAATAAGAGTAATCACTCAAGGTTCGCAATAGTTTGAACGGTGAAAGACGATAATGAATACCTGAATCATATGCCAAACACAACGCCATGCGTCGCGAGAAAACACAGGTGCCATAATTTCAACAAACCTGCATGTTTTGGTGTTCAAGGTATAATGCATTAGAAGTCCGAACACATTCCAAAGTTTCCACAGCGGTGATGAAGATTTATATATACATACGCTGCACATGGTGGCAAATGCGGATCGTTGCACCAACCAGGTTTCTCCTCTGTCTGCCTGTATGAAGAGGTTCAAGAAAACATAGGTAAAGCAGCAATTTGAGTCATCACTTGAATCCGGTGAACCCAAAATAAAGTGATATATTATCAATGAGCGAAAGACAAAGAAAGATAGGAAAATCAGCCAATCTTACATGTGAACTTCACTATCACCTCTCCGCTTCGTCATCTGCCATGTTAGCCCGCTATTTGGTTCTAAACCAGGCTGTGATATTTCCAAACCATGTTTCTTGACCAACTTTATGTATCTGGTTCAAAGAAGATTGATGCCTTAATATATAGTTCATACAAGTAGTAGTTTTCAATTAAAACAGCAAAGTTAATTTCCAACGCTCACTTCTCTGCATTAAAGTGCTCCAAACCGAGATCCTCATCCCAAATAAATATGTATTCGTAGGGTGCCACAATGTCAGGATGCAAAAACCGCTTGGCATACCACCTGGAAGCAGTTTCCAGAAATCTTATGTGAAAACATAACTCTTGTGGGATTTAACATAAGTCCGTTGCAGAACTATTAGGACAAACTTTAAATATACAAAGGAGCTCATTTCTTTCTAACCATTTAGTTTGCTTCTGTATGCTCACGTGGATAGCCCGCTTCGACCATTCAAATTCATCCCATTCACTTGTCAAACCATCATAGTGAAACAAGAGTATGGTGAAATTCTCTGAAAACTGTAAATTTACGTTAGTCAGAGAAAGAGAGATAAATACATGCACAATTAAATTGGTTGAGAGAACTGACCTTTTTAACAGCTGCATCAACATTTTTTTTCTGAGCATAACCTACAGTAAAGGTTACAAGATACTTTGGCTTGACAAGTAAGTCCTGCAAGTTCCACCTCCAAAAGAAAGGGCTAAGATTAGAGAACAGGTCTCGTAGGGACTAAGTGAAATTTTTAGTAATCCTCTAAAGAGAGGAAAGGTAACTGAATATCACTCTTTCATGATGTATTTCATTACTATCACCGCACAGGCATCAAACTCAATGACTTTATAGAAGAGAGGAATCTAGAGGTCAGACGCGTCATTCATACTAAACTTATAATAGCAGATGCCCACCTCACTGGGCAGGCCCCATAGTCGGCGAAGATAGAAATCCGACTCAGATGCAACGATACCAGGCGGTAGGCTTTCAGCCCCTCGAGGATTAGTTGGAACCCAAATCTGCATTGTAGGCAAATGGATAGAAGTCAGTGCCAGCACATAAACTTCAGAACAGTAGATTGCACCAAATTTCCTGTAACAATTACAACATCAAAACAGCCCAAAGAAAAAGATAACCTTTCACTGAATCCTTTAACTTTGCCCCTAGAAAAAACTATACGAGCGTGTGCACTCAGAGAAGTATCTTAATTTCCTTTACTAGCAAGCAAGCAATTTCTGCTCAAAAGTATTACGATAATTAGCCTAGGAGAAGGCCTAAATCCATTTGTGCTGCACAAGTATAATTTAAACATACCTTTGTCTCCTGAGATACATAGTTTTCAGTGCGCACTTCGTTTCCCTTCAAAGAAGACCAGGCATTCAACAGTGCTTGGGTTGAAAACCCAGAGTACTTTTCCTCTATGTACGAAAGATCAATTGAAGGGAAAAGGGTGGACGGAAGATTCATCTAACACATTCAAACACAATTCGTAAGTCCATGTTCTCTGTATATGATCTGGATTCGGAACCAAATTAATGTGAAACACAACCATACAGAAAAACGATAAAATGATAATTCGCGCACCTTAGTCAACGAAAGTGTTGGAAAAGATACTCCTACAAAGAATCCGATTACAACTCCAACAAAGATCGTCACCACAAGCCTCATTGTCTCATTAGGGTTTCTCAAATTTCCGCTGCAGCTCAAAAGAGGTTCACATTACACAAATGATGCAAACTCTGAGTCCCGTTATAACATCAACGAACGTAAAGATTAAAGAATGACCAAACCAAAAGCAAAAGTTTAAAGATTCGTACATGCGTATGGGAGACACCATATTACTGAAATTACTACGATTCCAGAGTCACAAAGATACAGGTTGAATTCTAGCAAGCAGCAGGAGTTCCATACATGCGAAAATCGGCAGACTCTACAGGTTCATCAGTGAACTGCCTGCCTTCATGGAAAATTAACCATTAATCCAAAACCCTGAGAAGATAAATTACTTAGCTTAAACCATCAAATTAATTTTAAAACATCAAATTAATTTCACCACAATAGCTCACTGGCTTTGTTTACACCACTTATCAGCTGATCCAAATTCTAATTACATCAAAATTCATAGCTAAGCAACCAATTAAGCGAGATTATATTTACGTTAAAATGGCATGAAATTTAATGCGGAAAATTCAGCGGGAGTTTCTAAATTCATTAAATTTATTGGCATGAAGTTAAACTCAGTTAACAGCATCAAATCCGGAAATATTTACTGGGATTAAGGAAAGTAATTAGTATCTAACGAGAAGGTAAACACGTACGGAGGTGACTTTGCCGTAAAAAAATATCGTCAACGCGGCGGAGCACAACCGGACGCGGCCCAGCTCCGTTATCCAGCAAGGCCGGCGTTCCAGTTCCGTTTCCCTGTTTCTCCGAAACCGATTGTGCTTTTGAAAATGGCACCTACGAGGAACTGCTGAGATTTGAATTCCCCGACGGACTCCATTTCTGTAACGCCTTTTGTAAACGAGCTTCGTGATTCCGTTTGGACTTTTCTCTAAGCACGTGGGGCGCTCGTGATGGGAAGTTTTGAACCAGAGGATGTAGCCCCCGCCGTTGGATAAGGGGGTTTGTGGGACCCGCGTGAACTGGTGGAAATCCGGCCGTTGACCAAAGTGCGGAAGTCTTAGGGTGCGCCTGCGCAGTGGCTAAGAAGAAACAAAGATATCCGTGATTTTCAAATGATCAGGAAATGATGGTTGTGATTTGGTAGTGCAAGAGTGAGTACATTGCTCTTGTTAAATAGATCTTCATTTTTAGGAATTTCTTAGTTTAAACTACGCTTCCAACAAGATTCTATTTAATTACATATTTTAAGAAAAGACAAATTCTGGTTTTGAGATCTGAACTCGCATCTTACGAAGCTAACGTTTTATTTTTGCAAAAAATACACAATTACCCTTTGTTTAAACACTTCGATCATATTAAGGAGGGAATCAAAAGTGAATAGCGTGTCGATAATATGTCAACAAAACCCGTTTTGACCTTGACAATGTTCTGGGCCTCACTACTATGTTTGTCCACTTATTTTTTTAGTTTTTGGCTCAAATATTTGACTAAATATACATTTGTTGCTCAATAAACTGTAAAACTGCTTTCAAATTCCTTAAAGAGTTTAACTTAACGCTCAGGAAAAATATTTTGCGAAAATAAAAAATTTGCATTTTTTTCAAAAAAACGTGGGTGTTAGTGCAGGCATAACACAAGCAAAATGAATCAGACTCAGCTCACGCAAAACAAGGCAAACCAAGGCATGCAAAACTAGGTAGGTTCTACCCACATCAAACTAGGCAGCCTTCTGGCATGCAAAACGAGGTGGGACACGTCGCACAAATTAAGGCCAACCCTGCACATGGAAAATGAGGCTAGTTTCGTGCATCCCAAAACGACGTCGGCTCCGTGGACGCAAAAATGGATGGGCTTCTTGCATGCAAAACGATGCGAACACCTCACATGCAGAACGAGGCAAACCCCCGGGTGCCTAGAAAACGAGTCAGGCTCCACACACGAAAAAAATTAGCTTGAAGAACATGAATATGATAGTTTGTTGTAGTGGTAAGAGAAATAAAAAAAAAATTAACAAAAATGCACAAAAATGATTCAATGTATGTATTTTCACCTTCATCTCACTGTGAAGTTTGAAAATTAAGGTGAGACTTTCCGTTGAGTGTCGAATCTCATCTGACAATCGGGTAAAAGGAGGGCAATTAGGTCTTTTCACTAATGCATTTACTTTTTAAAAAAAGAATTGAAAATGGTATTGGTGTCGTTTTGGGTATTTTACCTTTTTTTTTTTTATTTTTTCTCCATAAATTATGAAAACAAAAATGTTTAATCGCAGTGCAAATTTGTAATATCCGATGCTCAGTTAATCGGCCAAAGAGTCTATGAAGAAATCTCTGAATTTCCGTTCGAGCACGGTTTCCGCGCTCTAGTCTCACCCGCCGGTGATTCTCTCGCTCCTCACCCGCATTCTTACTCACAGGTGCTCCTCTTACTCTGAGCTTTTAGGGTTTCCAATTCTCAGTATTTTGATTTGGGGAAATATTCGTTGTTCATAATCTGGTTTGTCTCGGAATTCGGAATATCTGCTTTAATTGGAATTTTTGTAGGTTAATGTTGCTTAATTACTTTCTATGATTTTTTTACTCTGTGTAAAATTTAATCATTGATTAGTGAATATATCTGTAAATTGAGGAATGAGGAAGAAGATGAATCCAGTTTACGTTAATTTGAATATATCCAGTTATCTTAGCTTTCGTTTGTCAGATTGAATGAACTGAAGAAAATTAAGGACAGAAATTGACAGAGTGTTTGAGCGGTAAAAAGGGATGTGTGGATAGTATCATCCATTTTTTACCCATAAAGAAATTTTTAATCCAGAATTTTAACTCGTATGGTTCTTGAGTTGTAGAATTAGGTATGTATAATTTATGCAAGAGAAAGAAACCCCATTTTAGTTTTCGTATGCTTGTGCATTGCTGATGATTGAGTTGGAATTTTAGGGGGAAAAGATTGAGCTCAGAATTTGGTGGGAGTGAAATTTTGGGACGGAACAATGTCAGCGCCGGACATTGCAGGAATACTGGAAAAGTCGAAAGAGCTCGATCAATTAAGGAAAGAGCAAGAAGATGTGCTCATCGAGATAAACAAGATGCATAAGAAGCTCCAAACTAGTAAGTCACTTTGTTAGTCTTTGGAAATATTCTGTTAATCTTTATAATTGGATGTTTTGATGAATATTTTTTTTTCTGTTTTTCAATATAGTAGATAGTTAACATTCAGTTTAGAAGTGAGGAATGACCAATATGTTTAATAATATTGGTTTCTTTTTTAATCTTTCTCGGCATGTTAATACGCAGCTCCTGAAGTGGTTGAGAAGCCTGGGGATAATTCATTGTCAAAGCTGAAGAATTTATATGTGCATGCCAAAGATCTTTCTGAAAGTGAAGTAACGTATGTTTCTTTTTATCTCTCTTCAAGTTAAACACTTCCTTGGAACTGAAAAGAAAAAGGGTTAAAAACTCCTAGGAAGCTTACATATTGTCTTTTTTCGGTTATTTGGCTGAAGATTAAAGAAATATGTTGTTGAAGCTCATGCTTGTCTCAACCTCTTTTTTGTGCAAGTTAGCTTTAGTTTATTGATAAGCTGTTCAGGTTAGTTTATTGTATTTTGTTGCAGTGTATCCAATTTGTTGTTGAGTCAACTCGATGCTCTATTGCCTTCTGGACCTCCAGGGCAGCCGCGAAGAAGGATGGGTATGGAATCAGGAGCTATAAGCATTCCCTTTAAACATTTACATATTTCCATTGGCTTTTAGTTTTACATAAATATTTCACAGTTTATGATAATTGTCAGATGCCATTATTATGCTTAACCAATAAATAAATAAATACGTATATGACATTAGATGTAGTGGCTAATATTCCATTGAGATTCAGGTGCGTTTTGGAAAACACTATAATTTCTTCATTTAGCTGATATTGCATATACTGCAGAAGGTAATGAGCAGAAAAGGAAGAGAATGAAGACTGATTCAGACATTTCAAGGATTTCCCCTTCTGTGCGAAGTGAACTCGAGGCTTGTGCTAGTCTGAAAGGGGAACAGGTATGCGTTTGCAAAGGCCACTCTGTTGCTCTTGGTTATGATGTAATCCTTCAGTTAATTCTTCTCTTTGAATTTCGGTTTGTTGACATTAACTTGTCACTTTTAGGTAGCAGCTAGGGTTACAGTCACTCAAGAAGATGCTGACAAGGATGAGTGGTTTGTTGTAAAAGTGATACATTTTGACAAGGATACAAGAGAGTAAGTCTAGTTTAACTTACTATGTGACGATTCGTTTTAATTTGTATAATTTTTTAGCACAGTCGTTATCTGCCAGCTTGGTTTGTTTGTTTCGGAAATTGTGTGATGCTAGTTAGAATTGTGCAGATTTGAAGTACTAGATGAGGAGCCGGGTGATGATGAAGAGGGTGGTGTCCAAAGGTATTGCTTTTTCTGTTTTAACAATTCAGGTTCTTTTTGGATGCTTAACTTTCTTTTTCATGATCTTTTTATTTTAGCTTACCACAGATGAATTTTTCTTCGATTTAGCTGCATCTAATTAGTTTCTCACTGATTTGGGACATTCACCATTTTGCTTCTTTGTTGTTGCTGCTCTCAGAAAGTACAAGTTACCTATGAGCGCTATTATCCCTTTCCCGAAGAGAAACGATCCTTCCAGTGCTAAAGATTTCCCTACTGGAAGACCCGTTTTGGCTGTATATCCAGGAACAACTGCACTATACAAGGCAACTGTGGTGAATGGCCATCGCAAGGTGACGATTCCATCCATCCACTTTGATGCACTTTTCTTTGTAGATTTGTGTTTTTAGTATCGTTGTGATTATGCCGTGGAACTAAACTAACCCCTGATCATGCTTTGCACGCTTCTGTCGGTTGCTCAACCATCAGAGGAAGACAGATGAGTAAGTTACCTCTCTATGGATTTTGTTTTAGGCATCGTAATTTAGTTGTTTCCTTGTTACATGCGTGATATGATGCTTCAATGTTTGAATTTGGACAGTTATTTGTTGGAATTTGACTGACGACGAGGAAGACGGATCCTTGCCTCAGAGAACAGTGCCCTTCCATAGGGTGGTTGCCCTGCCGGAAGGCCATCGCCAGTGATTCTTTGTTGCTGTTTATAGGTTGTGTATAAATTAAAGTTAATTGCCCTCTAGATCGTATGGTGCAATTTTCTACTTTTCTTGTCCCACAGTAAAAACACACTTTTCAAAAACTCGGGGATTGGGAATGTTACTATTATGTGGCTTTATATTATATGTAAAGTGACTCGTTTAGTTTTAAGGAACGTGCGTTTCACACCATTTGACGTCAAAATGAATTACGAGGTTTTAATGTTCTATTTATTTTAAAGCATGTATAAATTGAAGCTATAAAATCACTAAAATTCTATTTTAGAAATCTAAATCCAAAAGCCTCGTCTTAAAGAGACTAAATGTTAAAAAAGTTAGAGCTACTCTTAGTATTAGAGATGCTCTTTCCCTTCAAAATTGATCATCTAGTTAACTATTAAGTGATGACGTACGAGATCGAAACCCGCCACTACGCCCACGAGGACTGCCCCGGTCACGCTGACTGTGTCAAGAACATGATCACCGGCGCAGCCCAAATGGACGGCGCCATCCTCGTCGTCTCCAGCGCCGACGGCCCCATGCCCCAGACCAAAGAGCACGTGTTGCTGGCCAAACAAGTCGGCGCGCCCAATGTGGTCGTTTTCCTGAACAAGCAGGATCAGGTGGACGACGAGGAGCTGCTTGAGCTGGTGGAATTGGAGGTCCGGGAGCTCCTGTCGTCGTACGAGTTTCCGGGAGAAAATGTGCCGGTGGTTTCCGGCTCGGCAATGCTGGCTCTGGAGGCGTTAATGGCTAACCCGAAAATCAAGAGAGGGGAGAACGAGTGGGCGGACAAGATTTATGCTTTGATGGATGCTGTGGATAGTTACATTCCAATTCCACAACGGCAAGTTGATCTGCCGTTCCTGTTGGCGGTTGAGGATGTGTTTTCAATCACGGGCCGGGGCACGGTGGTGACGGGAAGGGTGGAGAGGGGTAAAGTGAAGGTTGGGGACAGTGTGGACATAGTGGGATTGAGAGAGACTAGGAGCACAACGGTGACAGGGGTGGAGATGTTTCAGAAAACACTCGATGAGGCAATGGCCGGTGACAATGTGGGGCTTCTGCTGAGGGGAATTCAGAAGGGGGATATCTAGAGAGGGATGGAGGTGTCGAAGCCGAGCAACATTAAGCCTCACACGAAGTTTGAGGCGATTGTGTATGTGTTGAAGAAGGAGGAGGGCGGGAGGCATTCCCCATTCCTTGCAGGATACAGGCCACAGTTTTACATGAGGACGACGGATGTGACAGGGAAGGTGACTGGAGTTAAGAATGACAAGGATGAGGAGTCGAAGATGGTGATGCCGGTAGACCGGGTGAAGATGGTGGTGGAGCTTATAATGCCGGTGGCTTGCGAGCAAGGAATGAGGTTTGCTATCAGGGAAGGCGGCAAGACTGTTGGAGCTAGTGTTATCCAGTCCAATATCGAGTGAGTTGATAGCGAAATTGTTAGTTAGGATAATCTTTGTTTATCTACATATGATTGGAACTATAGACAACTTACTAATTACTTGTGGTGATCATGGTTTTGTTGATAGCTCGATCTCATTCATTGTGGTTTTCGCCTTCGGTTTTTTCATTTGAAGTCAATACATATGTTTGAATTAGGGTTTGGTCGATCAACATTTTGTGTGTTATGGAAAGGTCAGTGAGTGTTAGAATTGTTGTTGCCTTGGAGTTAGTCGGTATTGACCTAAGTTGATATCAGGGGCGAAAGATAAACGGATGTGCTTTTAATGTTCGATTCTCAACTCTTGATATCAATCCAAGGGTGAGCGAAAAAGGATTTTGGAAGGAGTTTATACTTTTTGTTAGTGTCTGAAGCAGAGGAATGCCTGCTGGCATGTGAAGTTTGTGTTGTGTTCTGAGTTTGGCTCTTTGTTGAGTGGGAAGTGGAAGAGGAACTGAGATGGATCCGAATGCGATCGATTGAAAGTGAAGTAAGTTGGCATCTGTTTGTTAGCATTCTGAATGTTACAGTACATGTTTGGTTGGTTGTCACAATCAAATCGAAGTTTAATGATCCATGATTCATTTGGAGGCTTGTAGCCGAGTGTTGTGTTTTCTCAGAATTGCATCAACCCACCACCTTTGTTAGGTTTGTTTGCACCACCACGACGATTGTATTTTGTTTGTCACACTCGAATCAAAATTTTATGAAAAATACTCCTATGGCATGGGAATACCGTCAGCGTGGCGTCCCATGCCATAGAAGTTGCTCTCATGTACGAACCTAAGAGCAGAGAAAGCAGCTGAAAGCCGGAAATCCCCACTCGCTTCATTCTATGCTTGAAAGGATCAGAGACTAGAGGGACAGACGGAAGTCGATACAAGCAGAATGCTAACCAAAGTACGTTCAGTTTCATCACCTAGGCCGGACCCAAAGCGGAAGCCTAGCACTAAGTTCAATCTCCAGTGACAACGGTCCCAAATGCCTGTCCACCTGGAACTAAAAAGAGGTCGGCGACCTTTCCGGCCTCTGTTAGCCTCCGATGGAGGAGGACGGAATTGTATATCATACCAAGCATTGATGTGAAATGGAAAAGTAAAAACAATAGGAAGATGTAATAGGAAAAGACTGAATGTATATTATTACTGTAGAACTCTCAATGCCTATGACAAGCTTGAGTAATCGGAATTGCCGGGATTGACGAAGGCGAGCCATTGAGTATACGATTAGCAACCCACTGGTTCGCACCCTGAGTGTAGTGAATTCCATCCCAGCTGATAAAAGCCGACGGGTTTTGACATGAAGCACCGTACACTTCCCTTCCGCTCGCACTTCCTTTATTCCCGCACCAGACATGGTCGTACTTCACATGATACCCGCAGCAAACCTTCATTGGTTCGGCGAATCCTGTAAACAAAATTGTAACGTTGATCGGTATCGAACAAGATAATTCGTGGTAGTGAAGTTGAAGAAATTGGGTACCTTCGGTCTTTGCAGTGCCGATGAGTCCGTACTTGGCGGCAAAGACATCGACATATGTGATCGCAGCTTGTGGGAGCTCGGCTCTGAGTTTGGTGACTCTGTCCCTTAGCTGCCTGTTGAACTCTACGGCGATATCGTTTTGGGCCTTGACGCAGCCGTGGTCGTCGAGAAAACCTCGCGGCGGATTCAGATTGTAGAATAACTGTATAGGCAAGCAACCAACAGGACCTGTGTTGTGTATCCAAAATGTCCTCCCTCCTTCTTCATATATCCGCTGAAGTTTGTCAATCAATCGCAACCGATATTAGAAACATGAAGATTTTTTGTGCTCCAATGAGCGCTTCTAGTAGAAGTGCTTCCTACATAAGCAATTCGAAATTGACCCACTTAAGGTTCTTGGTTTTAAGCAATTGTCATGGTGCTACTTACATGGACTGCTATGGCTAACTGGCTGACAATGTCCGGCAGCTGTGCACGTAGCTGGTCGAAACTTAGCTTCCGAAAACCCGCGGATAGATCATTTTGCCCGATATCAAACGTGTAGAGCGCCTTTGCGAAATCTTGAGGATTCGGCAGAGCGCTTCTCTGAGAAGGGTTCTTCGCTGGAGGACATCGCAAACAGTTCACAGTTAAACAGCTAACAAAGAGTGAAACTTGAAGCAGTTTTCGGCACTAAAAAGATCGAACCTTGGCGGTAGAGATCGGCGGTGCGAGCCTTGAACTGCAGGAATTGCGCCGTCTGCATGTCGAGGGAGAAAGGACTAATGCCGTTCTCAAAGATGGTTTCGTTCGGCCTTCTGATGGTGGATCCGCCGGTGGCGAAATTCGCACCGTGCCGGTAATTTGTTCCAAGTGAGTTCAAATATGCACTCAAGTACGGCAGCTTTAGGCGCTCAGCTGCACAAAAATTACCATTCAACTCAATCAGCACACTAACTAAATAATAAAACCAGCCTAAATATTTAAGGACACCGACACTCCTCGTTTTTGTAAATTACAGTTTAATGCACACGCATAATAACAAAAACACAAAAATAAATCATATGCACGTCACGTCAGACTGTGATTAGGAAAGTAAGTATTTCCCTTGATATAGTTGTTACCTATGAAGTCTATGACAAGGCGGCCATCGGCGGCCCTCCCGGCGGGCTTATTGAAGAATGCTTCGCCGTTAGGAGGTTTGATTGGCTCAAATGCAGCGGATATGCCACCGGTGTCGGAATTTGAGTCCCCGAAGTTGTAAATTGCCGGAAAAGAACAGGGTGGTAAGTTCTGGCCTCCCACTGCCAAAACCCACGAAGCCAAGAAGAACCCGGATGCCAGAAGCAGTTTCCGAAACTCCATTTCCACCGTTTGGCTGATGGTAGTGAGGCTAATCATGCAGCATTTGAAAATGTGAAACCTGTATAGGAAGGGACTGGTTTGGATAGGATAAAGTTATCCTACTTTATTATACGTGGGGACAAAGATATGCATTAGAGAGATTCACAGGCATGTGCTGTTGAATTTACTAGGCGCCGAAAAAAGGAGAATAAAGTTAGAATGTAGTCGGTGGATGCGGAGAGATTTTCAGTATGTCGGAATATCGAAAGTTTTATAATACAAATAGTTGATAATTGAAAAAGTAAAATTTCTAAATGTTTGTATTATAAAATTTGGTGTATCGACACAACACACTAAATCTTTTTTTTGTAGATGCGAGGTTTGTGACTCTCGTGTAAGGGTCAGTGTGTACCGTACATAAGTTCATTAAAACTGGACCACGGTTGTCTCTATATGCCATAAACTCATGAACAGCATGACAGATCTATTATTGCATGGGTGTTTCGGAGAAACGATATGTTTCGATGCGCTTTTGAAATGATCGAAAGCGTTTTTAGTGAAATATTTTTAGAACTAATTATTAGTAAAGATGCAAGTAAATTCTAAAAAAAATAAAATAAAAAAAAAAAAAAACACACTTAAAGTGCTTCATGGAAGAAGTACAAAACTGATGCTTCTTGCAGAAAGCACTTTAAGTGTTTTTGAAACCCAAAAATATTTTCTCTAAAAGGCTCTTAGTCATTTCAAAAGTACATTCAAACAAGCCTTAAGTCTTTTAAATGTTTGTTTGTTATTTTTTACCTATAACATTCGTCGTGTGACCATTTTTTATAAGTGTTACAAGTGAGCGATGGTCATAAGGACAATTAAGAGAATTTTCAAAAGAGATGTCAAAATATCTAAATCAGAACTAAAATCAAATCTGATGTGACATGATATGAATTAGCAGCCCTCAGCATCACCGTTGATAGCAACTTTAAAATTTTTTAATCATTAAATTCATTGTGACACTTTATGGATTTGAGACAACATCATTTTGACGTTCCAGCTACGTATTGGTCTCTCTCTATTCAATGGGAATAGCAAAAGAGAAGGCCCAAAATAGAAATGGTCTCACATTTACACACTCGGATCCAAAAAAAATAGGCCCAAAAGGCTTAGGAGTCCAGGACCAGACGAGGCGGGCTTATAACTAGGTCTGGGGGCCCAAAACATAGTGTCTTCGCTGGCTCTCCATTTCTCAGGCCCAAAAGGCTTAGGAGTCCAGGACCAGACGAGGCGGGCTTATAACTAGGTCTGGGGGCCCAAAACATAGTGTCTTCGCTGGCTCTCCATCTCTCTGCGCGGCAACTTGACAAACTCAGGCTACTCAGCAATGGCGACGACTGAGAAGAAGGCGGAGGAGGAGGAGAAGGAAGGGAGCAACCTACTGGGCTCGCCGACCTTCAAGGAGCTCGAAAATGGCCGCTTCCAGTGCGTCGAGACAGGCCACGAATTGGTGGCCAAAGACAAGGAAGTGTACTCTCATAGCAAACGGTGCCGTTTGGGCCTAATCGAATATGCCCTTTCCCATAAGAAAGCTCCTCTCAACATGTTCAAGCAGGATCCTCTTTCCCGGTAATTTCATTTTCTTTCGCTTCGGTTACATAAAGATTTAAACTTTGATTCATTGTTGCATAGTTTACATTGGAATTCAGCTGGGTTTGATCGCTAAGCACTTCTGATCAAAAGCACTTGTGCTTCCTAGAAACATGTCCGAATTTTCATTAAAATTAAAGTGCTTTCTGGAAAAATACTTGGAAGTACTTGCTGAGTAGGTGCTTCTGCAGAAAGCGCTTTTACCTTCTGGTGTTTTCCCAAAGATAATCAAAATCGCATTTGTTGGTCGGAAACAGGCCAATGTTGAATTTACGTTTGTTTATATTTGCCATGTTGCGAATTGATATACGAAAAGCTTTTAAATTTTACTGCAAACCAAGCAGAGATTTCGGGTTTATGCTGAAACCTGGTTCATTTGCTTTCCTTGTGCAGTTCAAAGTTGGTGTGTAAGCTTACAGGGGATACTATCAATAAGTCAGAGGAGCACATTTGGAAGCATGTAAATGGGAAACGCTTCCTCAACAGGCTGGGTTCGTATATTGTTTCGTTCTTTTTCGAATTTGTGTATGGATTGGCTTTCGGACTCCAATGTGTTTAATGGTGATGTTCGTGTCGGTTATATAAACAGAAGAGAAGGAAGAAGAGAAGCTAAAAGCCAAGGGAGTGGTAGCAGAGGTGGATGATCAGAACCCGGAAATAGTATCTGACCAAGAAGAAGACGGAGACAGAAAGAAGAAGAAAAAGAAGAATAAGAAGAAGGATGATGGAGTTGATGAGATTATGTCTGGAAAAAGTAAGGCTTCTGATGAGGAAGGCGATACAGAAGAAACTGACTTTTGGATGCCTCCAGTGGGAGAACGTTGGGACTTTGACGATGGAGGTGACAGGTGGGGTTCTGGTTCAGAGTCAGAGAAGAAGGATGGCGAGGATGGCGAGATTGATGGAGCTGGTATATCTTTAGTCGTGAACAACAAAAGTATAATGTTGATCCAGCATTTGGTATTTTGCATATGTTATTGTTGGATCTTTCAGCTGACCTTGAATTTTATCATGTCTTTAGTTTCAGATGGTGCATTTGAAGATGGCGACGAGGAGTCAGAAGAGCTCTCCAAGCGGTATGAGTGCTTCTTAATTTCTGTTTGCTCTCCGGTCTCTATTTTGTTTACAATGAACGCCATTGATGTTCTGCTGAAAGTACTCAATTATTGTTCTTATGCTTTGCAGGACGAAAAGAATGTCCATAGAAATTGGACCGAGCAGCTTTGCTTCAAGGAAGAAGAAGAGTAAAAAGAGCACGACATGATCACCAAGCGACTAATCTGCAATTTACGAAATTAAAGACTTGAAGAAAGAACTGTGATAAAGATTAACTGCTCCTAGCAATTTTTGAAGTATTTGGTAAGGGGTGATTTCGGTTCCGGTTCGAAGCTCTTTTGAAGGTTGTATTTTCTGCTCTAGTGATGTTATTAGGCCAAAACATTTTGTTAAGTGTAAATTAATCAAGATTTTGCCCATGACTATTGAATTGATCGATGTTTTACCAACTGAGCTGGGTTATGTGTTAATGGATTATTCCCATTTGTTGGCGTTGAGGCTCGTAATTATCAAAATCAACCTTTCGACCACCTAGCCGGCAAAATTTGAACATTCTGACCACCTCGCCGGAAAAAATTAAACCTTTCGGCCACAAAAGCCGAGGTTGTAGGCTTGTATACCAAGTCAAAGATGGGCGGTATCCGAGTCTATCACAGCATTGTCATGTATTTGAACTTGTTCAGGTGTCATCCTGTAATTGGTTTTAGAGATCACCACTTTAGCGTCCTGGTTGCATACAAGTTATGAAGCATATGAGAATAACTTACATGTAATCATATGTTTAAACTTGTCCCTACATCATTGCGTGATTGATTTTGAATACCCCACATTCGCGTATTAGTTTTCATGTAAGATATGAAACATACGAAAATAACTTACATGTAACCGGTACGTCAAAGTTATGCTAGTGTTTGGGAAACTTGCATAAGAGGCAGCATAAGAGTGTAGTTATTGAGTTCATGTAACCAATTTCCAATTACTATAATATATCCCAATACAGAACAGCTCCTAGTTATTCAAGTTTTTCTTCAATTGAGGTTGCACCTTCTCCTACCATAACTTCACACATTTTCTAACTACATATCTATATCTCTATCCCTGTGTACCGCTACCATCTCACGCTCACGAAACAACGCACACCATGGCCTCGATCAGTAACTGGAGACATTCCTCTTTCTATGCACTCTACGACCTGAGCAGGGCCATGCACCAATACCGCATCTAGCATATCTTGAACGAGGAGAAAAACAATGTCAAATTTCCGCAAAGTGAGAGTTTGCACAAATTAACAAGTAAATATCAATACATATGGAACTCTTCGTACAATATACGTAAATGCAGTAATAACTAGAAATGAAGAACTCACATAAATTAGGTCATATACCTGAAAAGCAAAGCAGAATCACATTTCTGAAGTCCCCTCGTCCCACAACTTCTTTCTAGCAATCAAAACTCTTTCATCCCTTGAGGAAAGAGCATCGACCCGTGGTTCTACTTCTGATAACCAGCCATCCCATTTCAAGGCAGTCACAAACTTTCGAATATAGTTTATAACAGCAGGTTTGTCTCTTATGATGACAAACCCATCTGGTCTGAGTATCCTATCCATTTCAATCAGTAGATCCTCTGTACTGCACCCCCGCTCATCAATCTCTGAGAATACTTCCCACGCATGTAGAAGGTCATATGTACGTGGATACGTAGAAAATGCTTCACACCTATACAAATACATTGAGTGTGAATATTCAACAGACTACAGACCAATAATACGTATAAGGATATTATAATTTGTAATTGCTGAGAATAATCGGATCAAAATGCATACCAGTCATGAACAGTTCCAATTAAGCCTCGATCGTAGATGATCTTGAGTCTGGCAGATACAAGGACAGGAGCAACATTCATCACCCAGACGTCTTTTTCATTCAGGGCAGCAGCAAATCCACCAAGGTATGAGTTCATATCCATAACATTTCTAATTGAATTTTTCTGTATGACAGACTTCATCTGCTTCCAGTACTCAATCACTCTGAAGTGCCATATGCTCTGCATCACATGGATTTCCGTCTCTCATTAAATAGAACAATATAGATTAGTAGGCAAACATCAATGTGAACAGTTAGCTTGTAAACAGGAAACTTACAGTGTCCTCTTGGAATTCTTCAGGACTGACACCAATTTCTTCCAGGCGAGGCGGTGCAGCGGTAAGCCTCTGTGGCCAAGGAGCTAGACCACTTCCTCTTTCCTTGTGCATCTCTGTTTTACAATTTTAGAAAATGATAAGATAATAAGATTAGGAGGTGGAAGCCCAAAATATTAACAATGAAAGTATAGCAATGCTACTTACTTGAAGAGTATCGAGAAATGCACGCCTTCATGCTCACATTCCAACTTGCATCAGGGTCATCCTTGGAATCGCACAGAGGGGGCCGGGTCCTAGAATCTCTCTTTAAGTAACAACTATTAGTCAGTGGCTTGGCCCATACAACACTCTGCTCTTTCTTTGTTACAACTCTCCAGCACATTCTTTTCAGAAGATCATACATAGCATTCCAGATCCTCCGATTTTCCGGATCATTTGCATATGCTTCAGGAGAAGTGTACACAAAATACCCTCCAGGTCTTAGTAATCTGTCCAGCTCTAATAACAGGATTCCATCTCTTTGAAGCCAATCTATTCGACACCGAGAGCAATGAGCCAGCTCAAATGATCTGCTTGGATAAGTAAGTCCTTTTTGTACCCAAGATACCAAGAGTAGAGGGAATGCCCCTCTCTAGTGCAAATTGTATTTGATTCTCATGCACATCATTTGGAGCAAGGGACAGAGCTATGACGTCATGAGAAAGAAGATATGCCCCAAAACTCGCAACTCCACAACCCACATCGAGAACATTACGGATATTTCCACCATTATTGAATTTATCACCAGGAAATTTAAGCATCTGCACAAATAATAAGCATACCATTACAGAAGAAAGAAAAGTGCTATGCTATTTCAATCTATGGGGCATTATTCACCAGTGAAGCAATTGAAACTACGAAAAGAAACAGCATAATTAAAATTTTCAATATAAAAATCCCATTATGTGAAACAGGAGGAAACAACCTTCACTAGCGCAAGCCTAATTCAGCCAAATATCTAAATAGGTTTCGTTTTTCCTTTCTACTTACTATACCTTATATACTATTTGACAAATATAATAGGAATTGAGAAGTGAGTCAAGGTTTAAGTACCCTGGAAAGAGCAACAATGTACTTATCAGCTCCATCATGGAAATGTGTCCCACCACCCGGAAAATTGATCTTGTCCCCATTCACAACCATCCAATTCTGATCTGACTTCTCTCGAGCAAGATGGGTGTGGGGAATGTTGGCCTTCCACACTTCATCTCTACTTGCCGGCCATCTTATAGGTATCTGAAATTCTAGAAACAATTTGGTCGGAATCAAAACTAGGCGAAGTCAAGCAAAGTAAAACTCACAGAAGCAATGACAACCTACCTTATAACCAAGTGGGGGCGGTATCAAGCAATTATAACGCCGCTCTGGAGGCGGGCAGTGCCGTTCGTAATGCTCCATTAACGTCAAATTCGGCTTTAATCTCAGTTGGTAAATAAGGTTTCTATCCAGACAAGGTATCAACTCCGAAAACCGTAAATCGCATATCTGCAAAAACACTAAAAGCCATCAACTTGAGCAAAATGAGCACATTCTACTAATTTTGGAACAAAAAGTTTAATATTTATGAATTATAAATAACAGCATTCGACAAGATCCAGATAAAACAATCGGTTATACAAAAGGGCAATTTCTTCTTCCCAAATAAAGGGCCACCCCAAGCCCTCCTGCTTTGCAAGGATCAGGAAGAACGTCTATCATACGCTGCCTTGCTCTTGCTTTGCAAAGAGACTGTTTCCACGACTCGAACCCGTGACCGTTAGGTCACAAATTGGTTACAAAGGAGCAACTTTCCGTTGCACCAACACCAAATTAACAAGTAATTCAGTTTTAATTTAACTGCTACAAAGAGTTAACTGGATTGAAATATGCATTAATCTTTGATTAATTAGCAATAATGACACTAATCACCAAAAAAAAAATAAACCATTAATTGCTGCGTTACTTACAGGCAAGCTTTTGGGGACCTCAGAGTTGTGCTCCTGGTCGTCATGCAAATCATCCAAATCGTGATGGAGAACGAACCCGCCGAAAAGCGGGTCGACTCCATCGGACCCAGAAGCCTCCTCGTCGGATCTCCGGGAGCCCGGCCCGAAAGACCACCCGTAGTACAAACAGAGCAAGCCCAGGCACCCAATGAGACCGATCAAAGCGAACTTCAGCAGCTTGTTCGCCGTGGGGAAAGAGCTGAGCTCGCTCTTGTGCTTCATCTCCGTACGCTATTCGGGTTCGGGCTCGCCGTCAAGGCCGATGGGTCCGACTCGAGTTTTTCCGGAGAGAGTGAGAGAGTGAGATCAGCGGCGTAGAAGTAGCGGAGATTCACGCGGCCCTTTTCGCGGGAGAGAGAAAGGGATGGAGATGCTAGAGTGCGGTCGAGACTACGTGAGCATCAAGTAGATGACTTTGATATACCTAAAGTACCCTTCTATTTGTTTATTTTAAAAAATTAGTATACGTCTTTGAAAATTTTTATTTTTGTTTTTTAATTGAAGGAGAGAGGAAGAGAATTAGAGATAACGTAAGAGCAACTCCACCCCTATCCACTTTGCGCCAGCACCCAGCCCATTTATCCACTTAATTGAACAGTAATAGACCCAATGAACAGTAATAGGCCAAAGCATCTCCACCCCAAAAAAAGTGTGCTGGCACCTAGTCTAAAAATGCGCTGGCACAAACGATCTCCACCCCTACAAAATGCGTTGGCACCTAGTCCATTTAAAATATTAAATAATTTTTTTATAAAATAATAAAAAAAAATAGTTTTAATTTCGAATATGATTTTTAACCAATCTCGTCACGCCACATGTTATTATCCGAACGTACTATTTTTTGAATAGATTTCCGCTAAGATTTTGAATAGAAAAAAAAAATTAATTTTTTAAAATTTTTCTGTATTTTTTAAAAAAAAAATTGACATTTTTTAATTAATTTTTAATAAATTTTAATATTGTAATTAATCTGGACCGTTGGATTTGAAAAATAATCAAATCCAACCTTATCTGGGCCTTTTTTTTTTAAATTTTTGGTGAAAAAAACGTGGACCGTTGATCTGTGATCGTACGGTCCAATTTAAAAGTGAAATTTAAATTTTTTTTACCGTTGGAAATCCAACGGCCTACAAAAACTAGCCGTTGGAAATCCAATGGCTCTGAGGAGGGCCACGTAGGCCTTTGACAGAGTCAGTCCACTTGCCCTGCACCGCGGGCCCCACTGCTGCAGACGCTGTCGGCTACTCGTTGGTTCCACCGCGTGTGTTGCACGCGCCAGCACACGGACCGGCCTCTGGGTCTGTCCATTTTGGGCTGGCCTCTTGACTGGCATGGGCTGGGTGCCAGCCTATTTTTCGGGCTGGAGCTGATGGACACAGTGCCGGGCCATTTTCTTCACTTGGTGCCGGGCCATTTATGCAAGGCTGGACTTGCTCTAAGAGTGAGGAGGGAGGGAGAGAGGTTTTTTCTTTTTATTTTTAAATTAGAGATGTTAAAATCACGTGAGGCTTAAACAAAAAAAATATAGGAAAAATTTATTTTGTGAAATTACGTTATTGCTCTTAACTTTTTTATTGTACTGAAAGACTAAATAGTTTTTTTCATCTTATTTTGGTTGATAAAGATAGTTCTATTAATATGTAGTTTAGATTAGTAATATTGTCTAAACTTTTAAACTTATTTTACCTTGCATTCCCAACTTTTAATTCAATTATGCCCATAAAGTTTGAGCTCGTGATGCTAAAGAAAAAATTGAAGGTATTGGGTTCGTTACTTTGTAATTTGTGATTTTGTTTGATTGTAGTCACAAATAAAATGTAATTTTTTATTAATCCGAAAAAAATAAATAAATGTGAAATAGAATCAAAACAAATACAGGCGCAAATAAAAAGTTAAGGAACACATAACTAAATTAAAAATCTAGAATTTCACACAAGAAAACTTAAAATCATCTAGAAGGAATATACAGCAAAACCGATAATTCAGGGGTATGTTATAACTTTTGCAAATTGGATGGGAATCTTTGGGGTTAATAAGGTCATTTGGTTGAGGGGAGAATCATGTGCGACTTGGGTGTAATTGAATTTTGGGTTTATAGGGTCCACTGAGGTGAATTGCGGGTGCAGCGAGAGATTTGTCAATCGTTGTAATACGGATACATACGTTATATACAATTATATAAGTGGAGATATTTAAAAAAAAAATATCAATTATGTAATAACATGTGTCGTATCACTCTGTATTTTGTAAACATTGAAAAATACCGTACCTTGTGTGCAGCCAATAGGACGGGCCTGCTTCAGAAGTCCATTGGTTTTTTCGGCCATATTTGGAACGTTGTGTTGTGTGAGGCCCATTCTGTGGCCCAAAGCCTACAGGAGATTTCAAGTCCACAACGTATGAGGATCCTCTTATGATCATTTTTATGAGGATCCTCCAATCACGTTCATTTATCGTGCATGATGCGGTCAGCTTTTTTGTCAAGTAATGTTTATATTCAATTTTAAATTAAAAAATTTACAATAATTTATGATCGCACGATGTACAATGAACGGACATGATTAAAGGATCTGAAGTTGATCCTCATTCGCCTACGACAATAAGCTCGGTTTATACAACAATGTAAAATCTACTCTCTTAATTTTAAACTGCTAGATCAATGCAAGTGGTCATCTTCCATAATGCTGGAGAAGAGTATTGCTTTTGTATCACGATGTGGGTTCAAACCCTGACGACGTCCAAATCTAACATTCAATTTAACAAAGATCATTTGATAACAAATTAAAATAAAATAAAATAAATTGGCGGATCAAATAAATATTTGAAGAAAATTGTTTCATGTTTTAATGTTTTATTTATTTATTTTTTAACTTGAATTTGATGAGCCGGTAGATGTGATTTTGAATGCATTGTTAAAAGATAGTTATCAATAAAAGTCAACTATAATTTTATTCACTGTTACAAGTTGTGTTTTTCTTTTCTTTTTTTTTAATTTTTTTAATTTTTAAACTAGTAGAAGCATATTTATTCATTTCCTCGTGTCAGCATCCTATGATGCCTTCTTGTAAGTTATTTCCGATCAACATCGATTCGTATACGACTATACAAGTCATTACAATTAAAATTATTAATATTGCAAAAGTCATTTTCATGTAAAATAAAATATTATCATAAAAAATAAAAGAAAATGGTTAAAGTCCTTTTAAATGCCCACCACATAAATATTTAAGTCTTTCTCAATTTGCCGTGGCCGTCCGTCTTTGACAATTTGCCGTGACTGTGTCTGTCCTTGACGCACAAAAATCTGATGGAAGGATTTTCCGTTCGGGTTCCAAAGGACATGGACGGTGTTGACGGAATGATACAAATTTAAGAAAATACTTGTGTCCACGTCTAGAGTGCGTTTATTTGAAAATACTTGCATTTATTTTACGAATTTTTAACGAAACACTTCCGGTACTATTCATTTTAATAAAAAATTATATTTTTACTCTAAAAAGTTAGTCTTGGTACTATTCGCTTACAACACATTTTTGTCATTTTTGTTAAAACTCAAAGTTTTCAAACTATTTTCATTAGTTTTCCTTTTATTTCAAAGGCATATGAGAGAGACTTTTATGAAATAGGCTATCGTCACAACTTGGGTGTACAAATACTTGATTATGTAGAGAAAATTATAAACATGATATCGTCTTAATGAACTGAAATTCTTTAGCAGCAATGAACTTGTTTCATGTTAATCTTTCTCGTGAATGGACCACCTTGTCCACCAACTTGCGATTAATGTATTTTTCTCATATGAATTTTATAATTGCAATTGTGCATTTTATTCCATTAAGTTAAATTTAGTTTATTTTGGTAGCAACTAACATTTACATGACAAGTGTCCACTTATTTTGTACACACAGATAACTATATTATATTTATCTAATTTGTTTTTTCGCACATAGAATCTTTCGAGGACGATTAAGAACATAAACAATTTTGGTTATAAAATTTGTACATTAAAAATACGTTATTGTTAAGAGTGTGGACAAGAAGGTGCATCTATGGATAGATGCAAGTATAGTTTTATCTACTTATCCAGCCACCCATGACTAACGTATTCGAAAGGTATAAATACAGAATTGAGTCGGTTTATGTTCTTATTCAATTGAGTCAATTTATTAGAATGTTTTATCATAAATGGTCTCTGAAATTGCCCATCATCATTGAGATGATATCTGAAATTAAAAATCAATAAATGCAGTTCCTAAAAATATGTGTTGCAAATAAATTTGGTCCTTCCATCACATTTAAAATTTTGTTAAATACTGATGTAACACAAAACTGGTCCCTGGAATTGACCCACACCATTAAGATAGTCCCTGGAATTGACCCACACCATCAATATGGTTTTTGAATTTGAAAATCAATCAATATAAGCATTGAAAATAGGTGTCGCAAATCAATATGATCATTCCGCCACAATTCTGTAAAAAAAATTGTTATGTACTGATGCGTGGTTTAATAATTAATTAAAAAAGTTGTCTAAATACCCTTTTTGTACAATGGAATTTTTTTTTCTTATAGTAGGGTCCGCTCCAAAGAGAGATCTCTTTCATAAATTCTTAAAGGCACAAGGCTTAACCAAGGCTTAAGAGAAGGTGTGGAAATAGTTTTCAACCAAAAATGGACACACAGTTGTGAGGATGCTGATCGCCTAAATGTTAATGGTGATGTCCCAATAGTCGTTGCTAATGGGCCAAGCCGTCACCAAATGTGATCTCGATCTAGTTCAATTCAGTGAAAGGTGTTGAAGTGTGTAATGATAGGAGTATTTGAGATTTTTTTAGAGGATAGAGAGCGAATGAGCTAGAGAAATGTAGACTGGGATAGAAGATGATTGCAAGATTGGGTTTTTAGATTGACAATTTTTTTATTAACTATTAAATTATTAAGCCTATTTGTAATTTTTTAAATTTAATTAGACTTGTGTGACCCATTTATGTGTCACATCAGTATATAACAGAATTCTTAACAGAATTGTGACAGAATGACTACATAGATTTGAGACACTTACTTGCGGAACTACATTAATCAATTTTCAATTTCAGAGACCATTTTAATGTTGTGTGTCAATTTCAAGAACCATTTATAAGAAGAAAAAAAAAAAAGACATATGATGGCCATTTATGTGGCACATCAACACTTAAAAAGAAAAATTTAACAGAATTATGACGAAATGACCATATTGATTCGCGACACCTATTTTCAAGAACTACATTGATTAATTTTCAATTTCAAAGATCATCTTGATGGTAAAGATCAATTTCAAGAACTATTTATGATATAAATTCATTGATTAAAATATATTAATTGTTGTCACAATCATTCATTTTTTCGAACAAACATATGATATAAAATGATTTCAATTTTGACATAATAGGCACAACTAGACACGTTAATCACAACTGAATAGATAATACGACACGCACCAAAACAAAAAAATATTATCCTCTTGAGAATACAAGATAAGAGTAAGGTGTACGGTGGACGTGATTGTGAGGTCACAGTCGCAGCCAAACAAAACCACGCATCTCATCATCATCCCCATCCCTTCCGTGGACTCAAATCACAGTTCTTTCAAAAACAGGACCCGAAAAGCTTTCCATTTTCCGTTTTCAAAAAACGGAATCCAAAAACAGTAACGGCCATTATTGCGGTACCCACTTCGGCGAAACTTCCATGTGCCCATCCCCCGATTTTCCTCTGGTTCCGATTTCTCGAATATTCAAATATTCAAAAGGGAACCCAGAAAAGTAGAGTTAAAGCTTCCCACTTTTCTAATCATATTTTATAATCCAATAATTAGATCCACCAACACCCCATTAATCTACTAATTAAACCCAACTCAGAGTCTCTCTCTCTCACCACTGCAAGTCTTCCATTGGCAACTGCTCGCCATGTTTCAGAGCCCACCTTCTTCCTCAGGTACGTACGATCGAGATCTCTAAGTCTGTTCGACAATGTCGCTCTGATTCTCCTGAGGATGGTTCAGTGTTTCCTGTTGTTCTTGAATTTTAGATTTAGATTTAATTTTTGAGAATTTATGAATTTCCGTTTTTGGATTGTGATAAGTAATTGAAGTCGATACGTTTTGATTTGGGGAGTTTTTGGGTTGGTGGGTGAGAAATCAAGGTCTTTCCTTTTTGACATTTTTGTGGCTTGAGGTGGAAGGCGACACTTGGCGCCTAATTTTCGGCAAACGTGGAAAACTTAGCAGAGTAGGGCTTCTTTCGTTTGAGTCGGTTGTGAATTCGATTTTGCGCGAACGAGTCGTGTCCAACTTCGTTTCCTGGAGCCTTCCAGAACCCCCTTCAGAATTGCAAAACTGGATACGAACTTTCTTAGAGACTTCCCAATCCTTACCTAGTCCGAATTCTGTTTCTGGGTATATATATACGCCTGCCAGGATTGATTTCAAAGTTTTCGTTTTCTGGGTTTTGTTTTGGCTGCCTTGTAAGTGCGGATTTTGAATCCAAAGTTTTCGTTTTTCTGGGTTTTCTTGGCTGCGTTGTAGGTGCTGATTGGAGTTCCAAGTTTTTGTTTTCTGCGTTTTGTTGTGGCTGCTTTGTAGGTGCGGATTTCGAGTCGTTTGGTTGATTGCATTGTGAAGGAAGGGAAAGAGGATTCCTTTTAGATTTTGGGGTTTTCTTCCGAGTTGAGTTAATGGGTGGGAGAAGTTCAAAAGAGGGGAGCTATAGGCAAAATTCATCTTCTCGTTCGAGCTCCTCATGGGGCGGGCATCCAGGAGGTCAATCAACGTCATATGCTCAACCTCCATATGGTCAAGGAAGTCAGAGTTATCCACCACCACCCCAGGAATCCTATCAATCAGCACAGCCTTACTATGCCCCCGTGTACAGTGCTCCTGCGGCCCCTCGGGCTCAGGAGAAGACGTTTGATAGGAGATATTCCAGAATTGCTGATAATTACCATTCCCTGGAGGAAGTAAGATTATCGCTGCAGCGGCAGAAACTTCTGCAAGCTTACCCTGTTTTTGGTTAAAGTTTTATTAATTGCCTACGATTTTTAATTATGTCGACTCAACTGTACTTGTATTCAGGTGACAGAGGCTCTTGCGCGTGCTGGTCTCGAGTCTTCCAATCTTATCGTTGGTATTGATTTCACAAAGAGCAATGAATGGACAGGTTAAGCGCTTTAATATCTAATCTCATATAATAATTTAGTGTATGTTGTAGTTGTTGATGTGGAGGATACTGAAATTGGTTGTGTAAACAGGTGCGAGGTCATTTAACCGAAAAAGCTTGCATCACATTGGGAACGGGCCAAATCCCTACGAACATGCGATATCCATTATTGGAAAAACCTTGGCTGCTTTTGATGAGGATAACCTCATTCCCTGTTTCGGCTTTGGGGATGGTAAGGTTTTATTCATAATAATGTCGATTTGTTTGTCTAAGATTTTGTTCTTTCAAACATGGAATATTAATAATTACTTTTTCATTTTGCAGCGACAACTCATGATCAAGATGTGTTTAGTTTCTATGAAGATAGATATTGCAATGGATTTGAGGAAGTATTGGCTCGCTACAAGGAAATTGTTCCCAAGCTACGGCTTGCAGGTTTAACTCTTGCTTCCCAAGTACTTATTTCTTGACGTGGTCATTTATATCATCTAATCAGTCATCTTACATTATTATCATTATGTTTGGCAGGACCGACTTCATTTGCACCTGTAATTGAACAGGCCATGACCATTGTTGAGGAGAGTGCTGGCCAATACCATGTCCTGTTGATAATTGCAGATGGCCAGGTAACTTGCCTTATTCTTGTTGTACTTAGTGAAGTATGCAATTAGAGGGTCAGACATGCGCCCATGATATAATCTTGTTTCATCTACACAAAATTCTTTGCCTTTTGGTTTTAGAGTCTAGCACAGTTCAGGAGTGCGCTTTGTATTTTTAGTTTCAAAACACACTAATGGTCACTGCTCTAAATGAATCATGAAAAACTTTATCAGTTAAGAGGTCGGTCAGACATGTGGGTTATGCAATAATAATAGCATCTTCTCTAGATCTTGTACTGGTGGCTTCACTAGCTACTTCTTAGATCATAAGTTGCGTAACGAGCTTTGCTTATCCTTGCTCTCTTGTTTTACGATGGCTTGCAAGTGGAAATATTCTATTGTAATCCCAAGTTTCCCCCCTTTTTTTTTTTTTTTTTTTTTTTTTTTGACGTACTGTGATGTTTTGCCTTAGGTAACTAGAAGCGTTGATACTGAGAATGGCAGGCTGAGCCCTCAGGAACAGAACACGGTTAATGCCATTGTTGCTGCAAGGTGTGATATTCCCCCAACCCCCCTTCCTCTTTCTCTAAATATATGTTGTTTTTTGACCGGCCCTTACTTATCGTCTACACTTATTTTATCACAGTAAGCTCCCTCTATCAATTATTCTAGTTGGTGTTGGAGATGGGCCCTGGGACATGATGAAGGAATTTGATGACAATATTCCTGCTCGGGCATTTGATAATTTCCAAGTAAGTTCTCAGCATAATAATACAATTTTGTTTATGTGACTCATGATCCTTTGTTTATGATTATTGGAAAATACTTAATCGAAGCACATTTGTTTTATTGTTTGTAGTTTGTGAATTTTACGCAAATTATGTCAAAGAATGTGCCACCGTCAAGAAAGGAGACCGAATTTGCTCTAGCAGCCTTGATGGAAATTCCTGCTCAGTATAAAGCAACAATAGAGCTCAATATATTGGGGTAACAATGCAGTCCTTATTTCTCATCTCTAAACCCTTTTTGAATACCTATGTTTCCTGTAATTTTTTGACAAAATTTCTTCTTCTTGAAATGGGCAGTGGTCGGAAGGGAAATATTCCCCAGAGGTTCCTCTCCCCCCTCCTGTGTATGGAGCGTCATCTTTCAGCAGCTCAAAAACTTCCCGTGCTACCAGTTTCAGTTCGCCATCTTTCACAAAACCTTCCCATACCAGTTACGAGCCAAGTGTTCCTCCTTATTATGGAGACAGCAGTTCCGTCAGTACAGCTCCACCTGCTCCCAGTTCTACGTATGATAATCAGGTATGCAAACTTCTCAGCAGCCACGTCTAAATCCTGTATTGATGCGTTTGTAGCACTCTCGCAGGTTAACATTTTATATGGTGTTGAACAGGTTTGCCCCATTTGCCTTACGAATCCGAAAGACATGGCCTTTGGTTGCGGGCATCAGGTACATTTTTGAACTATAGTTTCAAGATGAGTTGAGACGATCATATTTTTAGTACCGTGTTCTTAGTGTTATGTTTTCGGTGCAGACATGTTGCGAATGCGGACAAGATCTTCAGTCGTGCCCAATATGCCGAAGCGCAATCCAAACCCGGATAAAACTGTATTAACGACGACGTGCTTTCATGCCGGAGTTGGCTGACGTTGTGTGTATTTGTTTATTTTTTCAATCACATTCTTTGTAATCCATTGCTTTAGGTGGTCAGGAGGTTGCTAGGTTTGGTAATTGGTTGGTCGAATCCAGCGTATGATGATGATGATCCAGATGTGAGTGAATACTCTGGTGATTTTTTTGGTTGTTTTAAAAAAAAAAATGAAAACGAAGTGAAGTGCTGCCGTCTCTACATTTTTGCAATTTGATTGTTGCTCTGTAGATGCCGGTCTTAGTTTTTTTTCACGGAGGTGGACTTTCTTGTGGATGGATGAGAGATTTTCAATGTGTTGGGAATACAGTTCGATACATTAAGAGCTAGTTTGGTATTACTGTATTTTTTGAAAAAGCTGTTTCTGCTGTGCTGTAAGAATAAACTGCTGTAAAATAAAACAGTAGCCGTGCTTCCACTTTACACAATCTCTCTTTATACCAAAGCTAAAAAGTTCACTTTCAGTGATGTGGATTCGAAGCACCCAATCTTCCCTTCTAGGCTCTCCCAATCTGATGCGGCATCAGCCCAGATGCGATTGGAGGGAGGGAGATGGAGAAATGGAGAGGGTATTATTGGGTTGAGAAACTTTCTTTAAATTTTACTGTTCATCTGGTATTTTTTTTAGAAAGCTATTTTAGGAAGCAGCATTTTGCTGCTTCCACTTTCCTGCTTATTTTGACCCGAGATTTGAAAAAAAAGCACTTAAGGCGAGGTTCAAACGAGGAAAGGCTTACGGTGGATACCTAGGCACACAGGGACGAGGAAGGACGTAGTAAGCGACGAAATGCTTCAGGGAGTTGAAAATAAGCGTAGATTCGGAGATTTCCGAATAGGTTAAACTTTTGAACTGCTGCTTAATCCATAGGCACTTGGAAGAAGAAGTAGAAAAAGGAATAAATATAGTGATAATTTGATTCTTCGTCACCGTAGTAGATAGGCAAGAAAAAAGAATTTGTTTCTTCGTCTTTACAAAAAATAAATAAAACAAAAATATGAGTAATTAATTGTGTCACGTTTACTCTAAAAAAAAATCGTTTGTAGCAAATCATTTATTAAGAAAAATAAATACACTTAACACAAAAGCAGAAAAAGAAATAATAGTAACCTGGTCCCAAACGTCTACCATTTATATTTAATATTACTACCAAATACATTTTACACTCTAGCTTTTTTTCATAGCAGCTTTTTTATTTTATTTTATTTATTTATTTAAATTAAGCAATCACAAACCTAACCTAAGTGTAATAAAACAATTGGTTGGAAACTTGAAAAAAAAAGAAGATTCAACCAATTGTATGTACTGAACTGTGTTTCTGACAGTTGCATCACTAGGAGAGTTCTCAAACCTGTCGGACTATTATGGCGTTGAGTAGGACCAAAATACAGGAGGTCACTATGGTGGAGCACAGTCCGTCAAAATCGGCATAGGTTAGTTGCTATACTTTTAAGAGAGGTTTCCTTCAAATGGCTCGTTGGGTATCTCTACCGAAATTTTTCTCCTGATTAGGCCCACGGAATCGACTTGGATAGTGCAAATTGAATTAACTTAGACATGGGTCAAAAGGTCTATGACTCAAAGTTCGATCTTTGCCCCAATCCTCGATGTCTAATCTAGTTTTGTATAGGTCAACTTACCAAACGAGGCCTCATAGTTTTACATACCCGTGGCTCAAGGATTTTATACAATTATTTGAGGCACTTTTATTTTTTCTTTCATAAAAGAAAAAGGAAAAAAAAAAAAAGCAGATTGTAGGTAGTCGACACGTATGACTAAGTTGTGGAAATAAGGGGTTCACCGTTCATGCGTTTGGTATGGTCATTTTCTTTCTCCATCGGTGGTGGATTGAAGCTTGAAAGAGAAAGAGTAGATGAGGTGTCACGTCTCTTCAAATCGGTGACACTCGTGTTGTTAAAGTTAGGTTGTCTTTATCTCTTTATCTCTATATCATCATATCTCGTTTTATTGTTATTACTAATTTATGTGTAACAAACTATAATATAAGTATTAATGTTATAACATGAGTGAACGAGGTATTAATTAGGAAGTAATTTGATATGATGTGCACCAGATTACACGACGACCATTTATGAGCCGGTCAGCTCAAATAGTAACGCAATTCCGGGAGGAGTCAGTTGTTGGGCATTGAATCCTTTCAGATGTGGA
The DNA here is from genome assembly GCF_019419815.1 of Pyrus x bretschneideri. Lineage (NCBI taxonomy): Eukaryota > Viridiplantae > Streptophyta > Magnoliopsida > Rosales > Rosaceae > Pyrus > Pyrus x bretschneideri. Next base: position 1,142,388 of record NW_025999424.1, on the reverse strand, counting down.
GAACGTGTGGCGATGGTTGAAGTTGAGTGAACCAACTGGTCGATTCTCTAGTTGCTATACCAATACATGAAACGGTTGGTATTTGATTAAAGCGTTAACTTCACCTCACCACCTCAAATGCTTTGCTTGTTTGCTACCAAAAAATAATTGGCCAAAGATCCTCCCTGGATTTCACTATCGTGAGGTTAAGAAGCAGGAAATCTGACCACTTAAATTGTATTCGACGGTTTTCATTAACTATTTCGCTAACTCACCTCGCACAAGCCAAGGCCTCGAATCTCTCTCTTGAACAATCCAAATTTTCTGGTTCTTAGGCTCTGGATAGTCACATCCGAAGAGGATGCAAATTCAAAATAACCGGCCACTTTGTTTTTTCATTGAATGCATTCTTCGAACGACCTATTTCTTTGTCCATCACATTATTATCCCTAACCCAAAGAAAAAAACCAACTACTCAACACAAACACCATTACCTCATATCCCTCACAATTCCTATCCAAATCCAAACAACATTTGAAGTTTTCTCCAATGACCTCATCTTCTTCTTCCACCAAGCTCCCTGCTTACCAAAGACTCAGACATGACGACGATCTCGACGACGAGGAGTTCGATTTCGAAAAGAACCGAGTGGTGGTGAGATCAAGGACAAACAATACTACTACTAGTTGGTGCAGGTTCAGATCGTTCAGAAGGGCTCACATTCGGAGGAAATCGTTCAAGCTCAAAGTTCCGAGCCTGAGGAGGTTGTTGTTCTTGAGGAGGAAGGTGAAGGTGGTTTCTGCTCTGTGTGCAAAGGTGGTGAGGAGATTTAAAGAAGGGCAGTCACACTTTGGTGATCTTTTTGCTGGAAACTATTTGTTCTTGCAGATCAACCCTTCCCCGTTGAAGGCCCTTCACAACAAGGGCACTCCTACTCATAACTCCCTTCAATTCAACAAACCCTATGCCCTCCCAAGCCACAACATTGCTTAATCCCTTCGGTCATCAAAGAGTACTTGTTAGATTATATTTGTGTACTTTAAATTAAAATCAGGGCGTAGGTCGGGACCTATGCACTGGCACCCACCTACACCCCTCAAGGTCGACGATGGCACCACCTTCTCCCCCTCAGGGTCGGAGATGAGACCACCTCCATCCTTTAGGACCGATAATGGCACCACCTGCACTCCCTCATGGCTAGCATTGTTTATAATATTTGTTTTTGTTTTTTTTAATGTATAATGCTCATAAGCACATAATAATACAAAAAACTTTCAGCATATTGTGCAGATTTGAGTTGTGCTAGCTAATCATAAGAGTGTGCTCGCTCCTTTACTTTTATTTAAGATTGAATCGTGTATTTCGTAATTTAGAATATCGCATTTATATGATCACTTGGATTTTAGTTGTAAGTTTGTTGTCAATTGAATTTTAGAGGGTCCTCTAAGGGAAATGACTCTCACCAATTTACGAGAAATTTTTATAGGTGATGTAGTTATATTTTTTAATGTATTTTTCACTTATATTATAACAAGTCATCTACTACCTTGTATTTCCGGTACATCAAAAGATGTCTACCAATTTACATAAACTAATTATAAATGGTTAAATACAAAGATTATCACACCAAAAGTTCATTAAACAAGTGATTATCTAAGTTCCTTTAATTTTAGAATAATGTTAGAGAGATCAAAATTTTAAATTAAATTTGCAAAATAAATGATGTGTTACTAATAAGAAATAAGCACATTAATCAACACTTAATTAATAATCCAATCATCAACAACTATATTATTGGTTTACATAAGTTGATTTAAAAATTTGATCTCCCTAATATTACCTTTAATATTATAGGACAAAATGAAGAAATTTGCAATTGGGACATTGGCACTTCACAATTTGCAATTGGGATTTAATCACAACCAACTCTGTTCAATTTCTCGGCGCACTGTTAAATTTCTTGGCACACTCTTAAATTTCTCGACAATATGGGACATTGGCACTTCGCAATTTGCAATTGGGATTTAATCACGGAAAATGATCCTCACCGGATCCTCTTTGTGGGGATTCAGGGGATCCATCAATTACAGTCGTTCATCATACATCGTGTAGTCAGTTTTTGTTAGATATTATTCAATTTTAAATTTAAATAATTTATGACCGCACGATGTACAATGAACAACTGTGATTGATGGATCCCTCAAATCTCCACAAAAAGAATCGGACAAGGATCCTTTTCCCTTAATCACAACCAACTCTTCGATTAAATGAATCAAAACAATCAAGATTTTATTATGCACATGCACTGTTTGTATACTTTGGAGTTTGTACCAAACACAAATAAATATGAAAGGGATTTGGCAGCAGGCGGTTGCATGTTATGGCCTATAAATAAATATATGCTTATTGCTACCTATGTAGGGCAATGAGTACATGACACTGTTGAAGGTCATCAATCAATTCATATGCCTATACTCTATTATGAATTGAGATCTTCTCTGGATCTCTGCATCCAGTAGTCAGCGGATTTGAAAATCTGAGTTATTCAAAAGAAAGAAAGATCTGGCTATTCAATGGCTAGGTTTTAGTGAGGCGAGTCAGTGAGATGAGCGCATGATTCATACTTTGCACTAAAATTCGAATTCTCTGTTAGGTAGTTTAAGATCTAAACCAATGGTATTTGGTTAGTATCAGTTTGATCAAATGATTATCGACTATCTAGTGTAAATATATTGTTGTATACAAACGTCATTATTGACTGTTTAGGCACTAGATGGAGCCATACCCTAATTATGTCCGGTCCTAGCTACCAAACGGGCATAATATAATTTGAGCTCGGTATTTGGGCTTCATAGACCACGATAACATCAGGAGTTCTAATACAAAGGCCCATTTCAACAAAGGCCCATTTCAAGCAGTCCATAAGAATCCCACGTCGCAAAGTCGCATGAAAAACGGTGCGTTTAGCTGTTGAAGTCAGCGAACGATAGAAGGAAACGACGGAGGCAGCAAGGGAAGAGGGTTTCTGCATTTGTGGGGTTTTAGAAACAGAGTAACTCGACTCGCTCGGTCACTCACTCACTCACTCACTCACCGTGTCACACATCGAGTCAGAAACAGCAAACCATGAGACTCCTTCAATCCATTACTGGTACAGGTCCATCTCCTCCATAGCCAGAGACCTTAAGATTTGAATGTTAATACTAAATCACGCTGCTGCAGGTCAATGCCGGCCGGCGCTGCGAGCCCTGGGACGGAGGTACTTCGCGGCGGCGACGACGGAGGAATACGCGAAGAGGAACTACGCCAACAACTTGTCGGAGTATAACAGCGTCTTCAATTCCCTCACCGCTCAGAGGAAGCATTTCCTGCTGAGGGATGCGTATGAGGATATGATGCTCGACGGCGTCCAGCCCGATCAGGACACCTTCCGGTCGCTCATACTGGGCACCCTCAAAGGTTCGAGCTTGCAGGACGCTTCTTCTTCGCTGACCAGATGAAATCCATGGGCTTGGCCCCTGATGTATGTCATTTGTTTAAATTTGTATCAGCGTTTTCGTTTCGTTATATCGGAAATGCGAGTGTTTGGTTGTTGATTCGATTGGATTGTCGTAGGTTAATATGTACAACATTCTGATCACACTGTGTGGGAAGTGCAAGCACTCTGATCAAGCGATTCAGGTGCGGCTTTTTACTGCCTACTTATAAGATTACTGCTATATTGTACATCGATGCATAGTATACATTGCATTTTAAGCGGCTTAGATCCCACCCGCTAAATTCTGTTGGATTGTTAACCGAATATCTGATCGTCAAATTGATTTGCTTTTGCTTATTGTATGCCATAAAGTGATGTGCTTTAGGATTTTCGCTGTTGATTAGCCTGTCTGATCATTAACAAGGGAATGTGGGTATGTCTTGATGTGATATATTTTAATAGATTTTGGAAGACATGAAGAACTATAAAGTGTCACCCAAGGTACAGACCTACATGTGTCTGCTCAATGCGTGTGCAGCTACTGGCAGATTAGATCGAGTGTATGCTTCTTCTTTTATGCTCTGGTTTTCTGTGCTTGTTTCGTTTTTCCAATGGTTGATTTTTCCTCATGTGGTTAATGTGCTTTGTGTTGTTGATGCAGGTATGCAATTGTCCGTGACATGACTGCTGCTGGTCTTGGGCTAAACAGGTTCTGCTACGCTGGACTTGTAACTGCACTTAGGAACAAGACCCCTTTACCAGATGAATTCGGCACCAAAGTAAATATTTAATCGTTTTCCCTCTGCTTTGAAGTATTCTTTCATTTTGTTTCTGTTCAAAGTTCTCTTATATTCTCCTTTTGCACAAAGATTGTAGAGTTTGTTGAGCGGTCAAAAGAGTGGTCATCAGTTGATGGATCAAGTATGACTGCTGAAAATGTGATGATGGGTGTAACGGAAGAAGAGTTGTATAATATGCCAACTGCTGAATATTCTCATAGGGGTGGGTTTCTGAATAGGCAATTAACTGTGTATCATGCTGCGTTCCATGCTTGCGCAGACCTCAGGAATGTAGAGGTAATATCTCACATCTCGATTATCTCAGCTCAACTCCACTAAAGAAACCACGTGTATTTTGTTTGCTTGCTGGTTCTTTTCTTGGTTTATTGATATTGTACTTTCACTCTTTTGTTATCGGGCAATACCCATATCCATACCTGACGATTAACACTCTATGCATGGATGTTGCACTACATGGTTTTTAAGTTTTATGACAAAGCTTGTTGCCTCTCATGATTCATACTTCCTAGCATTATTTAGTTATCTTCTTTTATCATGTAGCAAATCAAAATATGAAGAAATACCGTATGGTTTGAAACTACCCTCTTTTATCCACTTATTGCAAGTATTGTTGAGTTTCCAGATAAAAAATACCATCATAAATTAAGTTACTTAATAAGATTCCCTTCTCTTTTCCCTTTGCCATAAAAGTTTATTCTTATGTCTTCACTTCTGTTAACTATGCTAGGTGATGGAAGCTCTTCGGGAGATGCTAGCAAAGGACGGAACAGTTCCTGATTTATTTATTGTGTTGCAAATAATGAGGTAAGTAACTTTTTATTACAAAATTTTGATCAGAATGCACTACATGTTTTAGTAAGATGGCATTGTCTTGCTCGTGCATTAATATAACCTCAATTCATTCTGTGTCCGTTTTGTCATCACTGCTATTTTTTTTTATTCAGGTGTTATCTACACTCAGGGGACATTGACCGTGGTGTTCAAACTTTTGAAGACTATATGAAGTCAGGAAAGCCTCCTGTAGTAGAACTATATACGGTGCGTTAGGCAACAAACACAATTTTCGTGTCATGACTCATGAAACATCACTTTCTTTCCTCATATATAGACACTGTTCCTTTGATTTTGTGTTGTCTGGCTAGCTTTTGTTTGTTCTTAGTCTTTTCTTATCATAACTTATCGTGTTCTGATGTTTTGTTTTAGCATTTCTGCCAAACAAAACTAATATATTTTTCACTTAATGTGTTCTTAGTCTTTTTATCATTCAGATGTGTACCCTAATTTACGCTAAACTATGTTTCTGTAGACGCTTGTGGAGGGGGCCATGACTGGATATACTCCCAAGGGAATGAAAATTGCCGAAGAAACACTGGTATGGTTGATCTATTGCACACTTCTAATTCTTAAATCAAGTTTTTGATATTTCAGATCATGGCTTCAGTTAAAATCATTTTATGATTTTCATGTTCCAACGCAGGTGAATATGAACTCCCGAAGCTTTTTCTTGAGTCCGAAAATGGGGAGTGATCTTCTCCTTGCAGCTGCTGGTGACGAGGTGCGCAACTTTAAGAGTTATCTCTAGTTGCTATATTGCTATAAAGAATGACATAATTCTTCATCTGTTCTGGGTCTCTGAATTTTGCATTAGTTTCGGTTGTCTTGCTATAAATCTTTCGTGCTCTTTTTTGCAGACCGGAGGTTATAGCGTTGCCAACTATATATGGGACCTGATGGATGCACGTAAAATAGTTCCGCAATTTCTTTCCGTAGAAGCATATTACAAGGGCTTAAAAGTGAGTCTCTGGTCTTCTGATTTATTAGTTTGTACATCTCTGATTAACAAAAAAATCCTCGTAATTGGACTCAATGCGTCATCTTTGTCGTGTTTTTAACAATTTTTTCCTTCATTTCTGTTTCTGAAATGGCAGAAACGTGAGATTCCTGAAGACGATCCACGACTGCAACATGTTACGAAGACTTACAATGACCTTCGCGACAGAAGGGGGCCTGGACGACCTATTAGATAAACAATGACGAAAGTTGCTCCGAGGAGTAGTTATTTCGTGGACTTTCACTGTTTTAGTGATATTATTGTTGTTTCAAAGGAAACGAGGCATCGTTTTGTCCTGGTATCGAACGCTCAGGGTTACCAAACGCCGGGGTACATCGCGTTTTGAAGTTTAATTGTTAATTTTTTTTCTGGATGCATGAAGGGTGGTGTGAATAATGAACTTTTTTCTTCCTGCAATCTTAAGCTCAATTCTCATTGAAATTTTGAAACCACGAATTCGAGCAATTTGTCAGTGTGGTGACCGCACTACCAGTAGTTATATGTGTTACTATACATGTATCTATATGTTAATGTTATCCGCACTTTAGCTTTGTAACATATCGGGGGTAGAAAAGTATAGCAACAGTTTTTCGTTCATATTATAATATGTGAATTAGTAAAATTGCGTTATGGTTTTCCCTTCGAAGCACACGGTTCATCCCATGAGCAAAGCCCCTACCTTATGTTCTGGGCCTCTTGAGAAAAGGCCCGACCTTATAGTTTGGGCCCTTCGGGAAAACAGTAAAAGCCCAGTCAAATAAAGGAGAAACAAAACGGTGCGTGTCATGTGTAAACCCGTAAAGAAGAAGCCGTCTTTGGAAGGTAGAGAGAGAGAGAGAGAGAGAGAGAGAGTTACAGTCCCAGAGACCGAGCAGCAGAGCAAGAGCTTCACCGCCGTCGTATCGCCGCGCTCTTTTTCGGCGTTTTAGGGTTTAAGGGAACAGCATTAGGGCTGGAAATTGGGAATGGAAATCGAGAGAAAGAACAAGAGGAAGAAATCGATGAAGGAAGGCGGGAAGGATGAGAAACAGCGAGGGGTTTGCTACTTGGGTCGGATTCCGCCGCGCATGGATCCGTCGACGCTTCGCCAGATGCTCTCTCAGTACGGAGATATACAAAGGCTTTATCTTGCACCTCAAGATTCTTCTGGTCACGTTCAAATCAAAGCTGGTAAATTTCAGAGGCAAAATTTTTCAGAAGGGTATGTCTTAAAAAGCATTAAATTAGTTTTCTTCGTTCGATTAAAAATCTGATTTTTCAGATGGGTATGTCGTAGAATCGCTAATTATTTGCAAATGCAGGTGGGTTGAATTTTCTGACAAAAGGGTTGCTAAGAGAGTTGCTAATATGTTAAATGGTGAACAGATAGGTAATTATGTGAAAATTACAATCTTTTGTTAGAGGATTTTACATCTTACAGCTTGTTTTATCGATGCGCATGTTCCCATTGTTCTTCTCTGAAAGATTTCTACTGTCTGGTTGTTTTGTTATGTTTAGGTGGGAAGAAGAGATCATCTTTCTACTACGATCTTTGGAACATCAAGTATTTGAGTAAATTCAAGTGGGATAATCTTACTGAAGAGATTGGTTCGGACTCTTAACGATTGGGTTTTTGTTTGTCATTGTGCTTCGTTATCGTTACTTGGTTCTTGATTATTCGGCAATGTTTGATTGCAGCTTACAAGAAAGCCACTCGGGAGCAAAAACTAGCTTTAGAAATTTCTGCTAGCTAAGAAGAGCGTGACTTCTATCTCACTAAAGTCGAGAAGTCCCGTGCTTTGAGTGCCATAGATGAAAGATTGAAGAAGGTAGTTTCGTATATTCTATGCAGAGTGTTCATTTGATTGAAAAAGTAGGAGAGGAATATGTTTTAGCGCAGCTGTTACCAATTTGTATTGAAATTTTGCCTTCCTCTCTTAAGTCTCTATAGCTAGTCCGTTACATATAATCAGGTTTCATCTTCTCTAACAGAGGCAAAGGGTCGAAGAAGATTCAGGGGGCAATCCCGATCTCCCTAATAGCCAGCCGGAACATGAGGTAATTCGCCGGTTTAGACAGAAGAAACCTGTTGCAAATAATGCTGCCAAAACCAAACCTCAGCTCTCTAAAGATGTACTGTCAGCGGTAAGCATCGTTTTGTTGGTTGACGACTGTATGTTATTTCTTGATCCGTCACTCAATACTTGCCCGTATAATACGTTATTTCCAGGTTGATTACCGTATGTTATTTGTTGGTTGACTACTGTATGTTATTTCGCAATCCGTTTGCAGGTATTTGGCGATTCATAGTGCTCAAAATTTTCATGGATTTTGGCATACCTCAACTGGAGGAGCTGTAAGCTTGTAGGACGACATTTGGAGTCAAATCATGTAACGGACCTTTTATGGTTGAATCTTGTTCTCTTTGCATTGTTTCTTGGATTGTAAGGTTTCAATTCGATACTTTTCGAGTTCTACGTGATTAACACATACGATTTATTTTTGCTCATGAGCCTTATGTTGGAAAACTCTCCTCAACATTTCAAACATTTTAGGAGCTAAATCTTTTCAAGGTTGAAACGACGAATCAACAAGGCATTTTAAGGTACGAATACCGGCACCGACGTGCCTCCGGCCATTCCAGCGACCTCACATTGCATTACATCGGGGATCATAACGAAAAATAAACCACGCCATCACGTTCATTTATGGAAATTAGACAGACAAAGAAAGAACAGTTGCACAACTTAACCGATGTTTCCAACGTGGGATTACCACTGTTAGAAATATTTCAACATTTAAAACGGTTGAATCCCTGAAGAGAAGATGAAATCTATCCAAGCACTTAGATCTGTACATTCAATGTTTTCACAAAGTAGCAGCATGACAGTTGGGAGAGTATGTCCAAAGAACATAATACAGAGCTGGTTCTAATCAGCTGCAACATCCGCCTCCCTGAGCAACCGTTCCACCCTGTGCCTGATTGACCTTGGGGGCGTCCATATCCAACCTTGATGCCAGATGACTGCAAACATCACAAAAAACTTAATTTTCATGCTTTAGATGGAAGCTACAAGGTCAAATTTATACGATCGGTTGATCCAGTAAGTTAGTTATGGTTAACGAGATCAAAGAAAGCAGACTCATCCCTTCTCAGGACGTAATTAAAAGAAAAATTATGCATTACGTCCCAACTCTCATAACCTACAATTTCCCACGACAAATGAATGGACAGTTACCTCATTAGATACGTCAAATACGCCTTCCTGAATATTCTGAAGAATCTTTGCAGCAGTCTTTATGAAGGCCTGAAAATATGCTACTTAATCAGCTTAAACATTCTAAATTGTGCATGTCAATCACAAGTAACAAATACAATGCACTGAATTAGAGTACTGGTTTGAATTGGTTGAGGGAACATCACCTCCTCAACGTTTTGTGCTGTTCTTGCAGATGCCTCCAAGAACAAAAGCCCATTCTCCTTTGCAAATTGCTCTCCTTCCTCTTTGCTGACAGCCCTTCTGTGAGACAGATCACACTTGTTCCCTATGAGCATGATTGTCATATTAGGATTTGCATGCTGCCGGGCATCCTCTAGCCAGCTTGCAAGATGATTAAATGTCTCTCTCCTGGAGAACAAAACAATCTCTATTAGCTTTCCTGTCTTTAGTTGAGTAATATATACAGAATTGAGGAAAATAGACATATGCATCCGCAGGGCTCCCCATTAAACAGAGCTTCAAACTGTTGCTTAAAAAATGTCACTTCCAAATGTCTTTGCAACAACTTATAAATATGTACCACACAAAGTTCATAATATCGTATGCATAACGTTAAATAGAAAAAGGACTGCAATGCAAAATATTGGGTACCAAGCTGAAACAACCGTAAGTTCAGTATGTGATTCATATGCATTTCTGACATAAGTTGCAAACGCACACAATTTACACCCGCCCACCTGGTTATGTCATAGACCAGAAGTGCTCCAGCTGCTCCTCTGTAGTAAGACCTAGTGATTGATCGGAAAGATTCTTGCCCAGCCTGAAATGCAAAATCAAGGATCCTTGCTTCAGAAGTTAAGCATATTCATAGCACTACTAAGAAACAGCAACAAATACAACAACAACAACAACCAAGCCTTATCCCATTAATTGGGTTGGCTATATGAATCCTAGAACGCACTCGGTTTTCCGCCAAGTCTGGAATTAAATACATTAAGCGCAACTGCTCGAATACGTCTTAGAATACACAACTTCACCCGAGAATTACCAACATAATGCAAACAACAAAACTAAAGCTGAAAACATACATAAAGCATCAGTTCTATGCCTGCCCAACAAGCCAAAATCAACTAAATTTAATTTTGATGTCCAAAGCAGTAAGAAGATGGAACTTTTTCCATTATCACAAACACGAATAACACCAGGTCAATCGAAAATTCAAAATCTTCGACATGTTCTCATGTTACAGGCATATACAACTAAAACTTACAAAATGGCAAATTAACAATTAAGAGCAGTACAAAATCATAAACCCAATTCTCAATTTTCTCACCAACCAAACAGATAACAAGACCAGAAGTAAAAGAAACTCACGGTGTCCCAAATCTGGAGCTTGATAGGACGACCGTCGATGGTGACCATCCGAGCTCCGAACTCGACACCAATGGTGAGATCATGCACCGGCTGGAATCTCTTATCCGTGAATTGCAACAGCAAGCAAGATTTTCCAACACCTACAGAGTCCAAACCAAAAACCCAAAACCCAATTGTCCTAAAACCTCAATTCTCAAAACAAACAAATAAAAAAATCAACAAAAATCAGAAAGCTAGGGATTGGAGGAATTGGGGGACCTGTGTCGCCGATGATGATGTACTTGAAGAGGTAGTCGTAAGACATGGTTAGAGCGACGTCGTATCGGAGGGAGAACGAGGAAGAAGAAGGAGAAGAAGTGGAAGAAAGGGCCTCGCTGTCTTTGTATTGCTGCTTTCGCCCGCCTGATTACTGTTTTGTACTCTTCTAAATTATTATTTATTTATTTTTATAATTAAGATAACTTAAAGAGGGCTTGAAGCGTATAAATCACCCACACGCCAACGGAAACCCTTTTTCGTTGGATTTAATATGATGTATAGGTTTAGGATAGCTAGCGGAGAAGGAGACTTTGAAGGCGATCCCAAGAAGACGAAGAGGAGGAAAGGCACGGCCTCAATCGGGCTAGCTAGCGATGAATGCATGATGATTTTTAATTTATGGCTGTGTAATTTTATATCGAAGATGGAAAATTAACAACAAATCATCTGCGTAGACCTTTCGATTAAATTGCGTGGCTCGCAATTTAATCGACTTAAGTCCATGATCGGCTTCTTTGATTCATATGATGTGATGTCATTGAGTTCTTGTTTTAAATTTATGTTTTTTTTTTTTTTTTTGCTTTTGGACAAACGATGTTATCTACACTAAAGGGAGAGGTGGTGAGCTACTACATTAAACGGTCCATCATCATCATTATCAATGTCACTATTATATTACGGTAAAATTAAATTATTTGAATGTGAATGATCACCCATTAACAGCATAATAGATTGATTTGCCGGCTCTAATATCCACTAGCCAAAAACCCTCACAATAATTGAATTACCAGTGTCTTTATTAGAAAGTAAAATACATTACTTTTGCATTTCTTAAACTTGAAGAAAACAATGAGGATGTGTGAATTAGATTTCAGGTTGGAGGCAAATGGATTGACGCTTCAAAAGTTTAAGTCAAAGAAACATGCGAGATGCATTGGGCAAGTTCGATACTAAGTTATTATCCATGTTTATTGTGTCTCTTAGCTCAATTTCGACGCTCTTTATCACAAACACACCGTTGTATTCATTAAAAGACAAAAATACATGCTAATGTTTTGGTCCCAATAGGTAAGAACCATACCTTATACTTCGAAATATCAAGTATTCCGCTGAAAAAAAAAAAGCCTAAGCCAAATACCGTATCAACAAAGCAAAAGAAGGTATTGCAATTTCTTTGGCAATTCGGCAACCTAACAGCAAAACAAATCAACGAGTCAATAAATTAAACACGAACTAAACGATCCTCATGAAGATGAGAGGTTGTTGAAGAGTTGGATCATCACTTTCCTTAGCTATATCAAACAACATACTTTGGTCGTCGCGTTGATCTCCTATGATTGAAACCAGGCTCTCTTGAGTAAGGTCGCAATGGTCCATAAACTCGAAATTGCTGAGTAATCTTCTGAGTGTTTGGGTTGTACGAGATGGCTTGTTTTTGGCCGTATCCGAAAAGAAGCTCGCCATTTGGCCAAAATCCCGACAGATGCAATGACCTTGCAATGCCTTCAATTGTCCCCATCGTAACCAGTTTAGTCCAAGATTCATCGTCACTGTAGTCTTGTAAAATCCATACTTCACAAGTCTGGTCAGGGATGTAACTCTTTGGACGAACAACCACGGAAAGAGAATCATTGTACAACATACTGACATAGCTATCACTGCCCGGTGCAAAATCCCGTAACTTTGGAAGGGAAATCAGTCGGAATACTTCATCAACCATGTCAAAATAAAGAACTGCACAACGAAGATCATTGTTGGCGAACCTGGGAGTGGCCAACCAGTGAGAAATCCCGTTGACATTGGTGCCACTGCCTTGTGATTGAATTCGATCCCCGTTTCTCCTTCTGCGTAACTGAGAATTAAAACCAACTTGTAGTCATTGGTTTTACGACCAAAACCAAATCCCCATTGATTGACGCGTTGGCGTTGGCGTTGGCGTTGGCGTTGGGCGTGAGGATGCGAGATGCAGAAGTCTGAAACAACCTTGAATTCTCTGAGTGAAACATTTGCCAGTGCAATAAGATCCAAATCGAATTCGTCATCAAGCCTTATGAAGTAGTGGATTCCATTGCACGCACCCAAAATTTCATAAAAGTCCGAGGGTAAGTTTAGCGGAGGCAATACGAGCAGCATTGGTGGCATGCGTGGATTAAGGGTTTGATGTTTCCAGGTGGATCGGATTCAAATGAACTTGTGGATATGATTAGCGGAATCGCTCAACTAAACGTTGTAATTGAAGATCTTTTATTTGATATTAAGTGTATACAAATGCAATTGAGGTCAGTAGATTTTATTTTTGCTCCCGAGTCTGTAATCAAGGAGCATATCTAGTAGCGTCTTTTGCGTTAAGTATGGGAGGATTTCATACGTGGGATTCGTTTGAGCAGAGTAGTTGTTCAACACTTTGGTTTCTGATGTAAACGTTTCTATTCGGATTTAATAAAATATTTCTTTCGAAAAAAAATAATAATTATGATTTCAATTAGATTATAAATTTAATTGGAACTAGAGTTCTATTTGGAATATAATTTCATATTATATTAGATTTCTTAATTTTATGTAAGAGTTAAATAATTTTAAAAAAAATCTTATTTTGAATAGAAATGAATTACAGAAAATTGTTTCCATTTTCAAATTTGATTCTTCAAAGTTAAAAGTCTTAATTAAAATATTATTTCTAAACGAATTAAATTTCTTAATTGTTAAGAATTTAATTATTAGAATATAAAATCTTTTTAAGTAGTTGAAGAATACCTAGTCGAACTTGGATCCTAGCTCTACAAATTTCGACACAACTTGTTTAGGAATTGTGATTTATTTATTTACTTTGGTAAACTGCAAATAATATTCCAAAGTAAAAGCTGTAAAGTACAAAGAGCAAATACACAAGAGGTCAATTTACAAGATTAACACAAAGCAAAATTGGACCTCAAACCAAAACCCAAAGCCAAGTAAGTACAAGCACAAGTGGGCCAAAAAAGTTAAAGAAAAAACAACCCAAAAGAGCAAAAGAAACCCTAGTCTTTTGCTTCCACGGCCTCTCCTACAAGGAACCAACACGATCTGCAAGCTTTCACGCCTCCAACCAACAAATGCCTCTCCAATCACATTAGCCAGCTGCAAGCAACTTTTCGAATGCAGCCAAAAAGGAAAAAATAAATCACAAAGTGTAAGAAGCTCGTGGTAATACCCAAGCAACACTGCCAACAATGGCAGCTACTAGTGAGAAAGTGGTGGTGTTAGGAACACCTGAACCGATGAGAACATCGAAGCTTGACACACTCTCTCAGGGAGCCGCAACAGATCTTGGTAAGCAGTGATTGCAAATCGAAGTGGAGTGGAGATGGTCGAAGATGACAAATGCCATTGTGGTGTGAGGGACAAGCCAAATCAGGGTGGGGAGGCAGGGGGAAAAGGCAAAATCAGGGAAGAAAAGAGGAGACAAAGGGCAAGAGGAAGGGACTGCTATCACCCCCAGCCATAACTAGGAACGGCGGCTCGAGAATTGGTCAAGATTGGGTACACCCACACAACCGGTGAGAAGGGACTCTCAGAGAGTCTCACGAGGGACAGAACTCCATCCAAATTGCATCTTAGGTGTAAAAATGCATTCTGAAACTTTTGTGAACTATGTGCAAACACCTTTCATAAAAAGATTCACATTTGAGTTGTACGAAATTTAATATGCCTCAAACAAATGGTGCCTAGATTTCTCCCTTCTAATTAAGGCTTCTGAGACGAAACATTTTCTTCAAACGTAAACAGATTTTTCCTAGGACCAATGCCACTCTCTCATATCGGCGTTTTAATCAGTTCGGATAATCAAGAAAACTAGTAAGGTCGTAAAAGAAATGAAATAGGGAATGAGAAGGTCCAAACGAGAAATTGCTTGCATTCTTCTCGTCAAAGATAATCTAAAAGCACGAGAAGTTATAATATCTCAGAGTCTGGAAAATGCCAATAATTTGAATCTGTATAACGAGATCAATCCACATATAACAAGTTGGGATCAAGTCACGTAGGTTTTACCCTGGAAACTGAATACTACATGAACATTCACATGCTCCTTGTGAAGTGGTGGTTTCATTCTTCCATTGCATCGCCTCCTTCTAACACAACCACCTTCTCGGTCAACGGAGTGATCTTTGTGAAGAGAACCTCTGTCACAAAAGAAAACAAACAAATTCAAAAAACATTTCACTCACTTGATATACAGATTGACTAAAAATAATTATCTATGTATGTGTGCCCAGGCACGCTCACATCACATAACAGCTGCAAACCAAAACTTTTATAATGCACTGTTCATGGAGGCATGAAATTTCTCATATATGACAGAAAAATTGAATGATGCCAAGTTTATGTTATGCAAGACAAGCATCGCATAATGCTGAGCGACAATGTGTGGTTGAATGATTAGAAAGCCAAGTGAAAGAAGTGTGTTTCTTACCAGTCTTCTTGGTAAACTTGTAGCCTTCTGCACTGACATAGGTACGAGGGGTGGGCACCAAGTGGTTCCTCAGGTATTCCTTGTGTCCCTGAGCCAACAAAATACCAAATAATTTGTATTAATACAAAATTAATACTCTCTGCCTTTTTTCCATTGAAAATGGTGAATACTGATGAGAAACAGCAAACCTTAGTTATCACACAAACATCAACATTGCTTCCACTTCCCAAGTCATTGAAAATTCCAGAGCATATTGCTTCAGTTACAAGCTTTATGCCTTCATCCCTCTGCATCAAAGTAAACACATGAACGAGAAATCCAAATGAGGATGTCAATGACTTGCTACTACTAATCATATAATAGAATACTAATTAGGAGTGAACAGTAATTAAGGTTGTCTATTATCTGTGTCCACAATCCACAGATTCATAGTAACATTCAAAGAAGTTAAATTTTCAATTCATATGATGCTAACTTACAGTCATGCCTTCCTTGTATTTAGACTCGAACATGGCCATCGCAGCAAGAGAACCAGAACCCATTGTAGCAAATGGCAGCGTATCGGTCGATCCATGGGGATATATCTACAATTTCAAGCATTGGTGTTGGCATCAAATCACCATGCAAGGCCCAAAAAAATGAAAAATACATTGTCACATCCAAAGTCTGAAGAATGAAAGAACTTACAGTGTGCAGATGGGGTCCAGTGACATCAACCCCCCCAAGCACCAAAGCAGCTGACACATGACCTTGGTAACTGGATAAAAATGATGGGAGTTAGAATTAAACTATGCTTATAGTTAAGGAACACAAGTTATTCCTGCAATTTCTAAACTGAGAAGTGATAACACTTTACTTGAAAAGGTGTTTCTTGAGCAAAGTCAAGGCTGTAACAACCCGGGATTCGCGACCAGTATGGTAGCGATGCAGTTGCAGCTGTGAGCTCACCATATCTAGAGTTCAATAGAGCAACAAATTAGCTACAACACAGACAGCCACAAGCATTACCAGAGTAATCAACAATCCTGACTTTACCTGTTACAGCCTCTGTATCAGCAGCAGTTCCAGCTCCGCAGCAGTAGATATTGGGTGCCATATAATGGATCTTTTCACAGTTCTTATCACAAACAATGGGTCCTTCGGTGGCCCTTGTATCAGCTCCAAGAATGACACCATCCTAAAGAATGAATCACAAAAATTAACCACTATACGAGAGGCGAAACAATTGCTAATTAAACAGTGGAAAACATTTGTACCTGAAAAATCAAACCAACAATGGTGGTTCCTGTCTTCCTGTAAGATGGTTGCTGAACTCCCTTCTTTGCAAGCATGTCGTTTCTTCGACAAAGATCAAAACTGAATCCCCCCTTGGGAACATCTACCGCCACCTGAGACATCTTCTGTTTTCTTTTTTAGTTCCAATTAAACCTGAAAAATCAATATCACATCAAAATTCACTCTAAAACTATCCTACAATTTCGGTTTCTATAATTCTCCTTAATATACATGTATCTACCCAGAGAAAATAATAAAGAACTGTTCAAATGCTCCACACCCTAATGCTAGTCATAAATTATTTCATGGAGAAAAGCATATACGATAGAACACATAACCAGAACTTAGAATTTAAAACCTGTCAATAATGCAAATTACGACTCTGATTCCACAAAATCTGTTGCATTAGGTACAGGAAGATGCGTCCCAAAGAGAGGGAGAAAAAAAATGTACGTCTTATACAACATTAGGACTCTAGAACAAATCAATTCCTAACTTTTTGAACTATTGAGAACCAAATCTATGTAATCCATGCACCAGCAGAATACGATAATGACGAACAAACAACTCATAAAAGTACAAAAAACCCATAATTTTCAGAATCAAATCCTACCCGCAATTGAAGATAAGATAAGAGAAAATCAGTTAAGGTAGTTTGGATATGTGAACCATAGACCTATAGATGCTCTGATTAGAAGATGCAATTGTGAGATAGAGGCTCAGGGCAAGAGGGGTAAAGGAAGACCTAGAAGACTTGGAAAATGATTCTAAGAAAAGACATAGAGTGCTTGTAGCTAACAGAAGACTTGGCGCAAAAGGCGTTCTACGATTCATACAGCTGACCTAGATTGTGAAATAAGGCTTTGTTGTTGTTGGTTGTAAATCCTACCCAAATCCAGAATCAAACCAAAAAACCCTCCTTTCGCCTTTACGAGTCACAAACTAATCAAATCATAACACTTTCTCTCGCGCATTTAATCAAACACATTGCCGGCAACATCACAAACAGAACCCCTAAACATTTTCAACAAAACCTCCCCTTCAAGCACCACACCCACATCAAAACATACCTCAAAGAATCACATCTTCCTCGTTTGATTAAATAACACATGAAATTCCAAAAAAGCTCTAATCTTCTACGATATATAGGAAAATAGAAGGGCAAAAAATTTACCAAAAAAAGAACCATAAATTTGAAATTTTGCTTACTTGATGGCGTTCGGATGCTGAATGCTCTCGATCCGCAGAGAAGCAATTTGGGGAAGAAAATTGGGGGTTCGAATCCGACGGGTTTATGTGGAGAAGAACTGGCACTGCGAAATTGTAAATTGGAACGAAGCGAAGGCGAGAAAGTGATGGTGGGTAGTCTTAGAGAAGGGGTACCTGAAAACTTGTCCGAGAAGTCGTGATTAGTTTTGGGCCTTTTTCGTGATTCGGCCCAATATTTGGTACTCGACGGTAGCTCATTGGGCCTTAATTTGAAGGAGAAAAACCGACATGTCGTTCGCTGGTGAAAGTAACAGTAAATACCTACCGAAACGTTTCGGTCATACAAGCTTCGATTTCGTCGAGAAAATAAAGCAACTACCTTCCCCTGCAAACTAACCCTTCTCTCATTCCTTATCCCCTCCTCCACCTCTCTCTCTCCTCTCCCTCCTCTCTCTCTCTCTCTCTCTCTCTCTATCCATGGCTTCTGTAACCGCCGCTCTCCTGAAGCCACTGTCAATCTCGGAAACCTGCCTCGCCGCCGTGCCACCCGCCCGCTTCGCGCAAAAAAACCAATACCCAGTTCTCTCCTTCCTCTCAAAACCCACCAAGCTCGCACAAATCTCCTGCTCCTTCACTCCCTCTCTCTCCTCGTTTCTCTCTCTAAAGCACAAGTCTTTGGCTCTCCTCCGCGTGGCTCAGACCTCCGACTGGGCTCAGGAGGAAGAAGTAAAAGAAGAGGCTGAAAGCGCAGAGGAGAGCTCCGGCGACGGAGTTTTGGCGGTCGGCGAAGAGGAATACTATCCCGAGCCGCCGGAGGAGGCCAAGCTCTATGTGGGTAATTTGCCTTATGATGTTGACAGTGAAAAGCTTGCTAATCTTTTCAATGATGCTGGAGTTGTTGAGATTGCTGAGGTAAATTTCGTGTCTTTTTTTCGCTCTCTGTGCGATTTCGCGGTTATACTTTCAGCATTCGAGTTACTGTTTTCTTGTGTTGCAATGACCAGGTGATTTACAATAGGGAAACTGATCAGAGCAGAGGATTTGGGTTTGTGACTATGAGCACTGTTGAAGAAGCTGAGAAGGCTGTGGAGTTGTTCCACCGTTACGTAAGTTGCAAATCTTTGTTTCGGTTTTGTGTATCGAAAAGGAACTGTATCATGTTCAAAATGCTCAATTTAGAGAGTAGAAATGTAGCTAAAGCATGTATGTTGATATATTTGGTTCCGATTACAAAGTGGTATTATATTGATTCAATCCCGGTAATCAAACTTGTTTTCGTGCAAATGAAGCCGAGGAATGAGTTTTGAAATTATTCTGGATGAACTTGCTTTCGTGCAAATCCGCACCGAGTGTGTTAATGTTTCATTTGTTCATACACAGGACATAGGTGGGAGGGCTTTGACTGTAAACAAGGCTGCGCCTAGAGGGTCACGCCCTGAAAGGCCTATTCGAACGAATGAACCTGCATTCAGAATCTATGTTGG
Organism: Pyrus x bretschneideri; assembly: GCF_019419815.1. Taxonomy (NCBI): domain Eukaryota; kingdom Viridiplantae; phylum Streptophyta; class Magnoliopsida; order Rosales; family Rosaceae; genus Pyrus; species Pyrus x bretschneideri. The sequence continues at coordinate 1,123,050 of NW_025999424.1, read as the reverse complement.
TAATCTGCCATGGCAAGTGGATGATTCTCGTTTGGAGCAGGTTTTCAGTGAACATGGAAAGGTGGTCAGTGCCAGGGTAGTTTATGACCGCGAATCGGGGCGTTCACGCGGGTTTGGTTTTGTTACATTCTCTAGCGAGACAGAAGTGGATGATGCCATTGCTGCCCTTGATGGACAGGTAATAGACTTGCCCTGTTTAATTGAGTATTGAAATTTCCTGTTTATGCCATTGTAGAGTATGCCATGAAACTGAGAACTACTTAGACGTTACGATAATCGGCGATTGATTGGGCATTCCGAGTTTACTCAGACCTAGGAATTCATAAAATAGATTTAAATGAAGTCACCTTGCAACTAATTGCGTATTTGTTATCGTGATGCCTCTCGATTAGTTAACAAGGACCCTGACTTCGTTCTCCATTTGCTGTGCAGAGTTTGGATGGCAGATCAATCCGAGTAAACGTTGCAGAAGAAAGACCAAGGCGTGGCTCGTTTTAAATGTAAGAAGATAATTATATAAGCTCTTCAAGATTGGTGCTTAGTTTCGGAAGAGGATCTTGGCAGTGTGTATTCTTCTTTGACGAGAAATTTTTTTTAGGGAGTTGATGTTTATACAGATAGGTTATCATTCTGTCTTTTGTATCTCTCTCATGTCGAAAACAGTATTGCCTGTATCGTTCTCACGCTTATCAATCCAATGCAATTCTCGTTCTCATCTGATTACGATTACTGGATATCTTTGTCTGCTACATTTCATAACTTTCTCTAGTCAGTATACAGTAAAATATGTCCAACCTACGAGCCCTACCTAAGCTGCGCAGAAAATGAAGCCAATTACAACTGTAAAAACAAAAAAATGGTCACCAAAACTCGCAGGGCAGGTTATATGTGCAAATGCTGCGTACTTTTACCAAAATTTCGTGGTCCAAGTGATGACTGCTATCTTCATTTAGCGGACGAAAAATTCAGCCCTGATACAGTGAACTTCTTCCACTGGATTTGTACTTGGCGAGCTTTCTAACTTTCCCGACTGCTTCAACATAATAACACTCTCCAAGGTGTTATATTACTCTGCAAGTAAATATACAACTTTAGAAAGCTCGAGATTTCAATTAGGTCGTAAACCAGATAACTGTGCATCGTGTTACCTGTCTTTCAAGATCCGCACGATTTTCATCGGATGATGTATAAGCTGCACTCCTATGTAGGATCATTGGTCAAAGATTTTTCGGTGGTAACTTCTGAATCAGCTTTCCAAGCCTGTGTTTCCCACCAAGGGTCATAGGCCTGGAAAACAAGTTGACAGTTGCAGTAAATTTGACGGAATTTGGAATTGCATGTAAACATATAACTTCCCCAACCAATTCTCGTTCTTCTTCACAATTTCAAGGAAAAAAGTGGGAATTTGGGTTACGTTGTAAAATACCGCACGAGGACATCACAGTATCAAGAAGTTTTTCGAGCTGCTCTCCATGTGCTCCAGCTGAAAAACAGGCATCACTTCAGTTCAGAAAAGGGAGTTTGATCACGCTTTGCAGTGCTAGAAGGAAGAATGTCAGATAATTACCGTTGCATAAAATTCATCAGAATATTTCTTCACTGTCTCCTCAACCTGCCCTTTATGCTCTCTATAAGGGTCTCCAGAGCCTTATAGAGAGCATGAAAATATCGCTAAACGACACTCAAAACACTTGTGAATGTGACACGGTAGAATGAATAGAAAGGCAATAAGGAGAATGTTAGTCACCTTTGGCTCCTCAGCACCAACTACAAACCTAGCTGTTTCTGTTGTGTGGCCTTCAGTGCCGTTCTAAACAACATTAGAAAAGTTTAACCATCAATTCCTACACGACATGGACCAGCACAAACCCAGTGACTGCAAAGCCTGAGTTTTGCAACACAAACGAACACCAGTATGGAAAATCTGTCATCTGATAACAATGATAACCTCTCTGCTAGACTCGGGATTGGTAGTAGTAGAAAGTGCAGGAAGGCTGGTTGAAGAGAACGACGAAGATTTCTTTAGTCTCTTAGAGGGAGTATTCCTAGCATCAACATCCGGTGATGCACCTCTAGCAGACGATAGATGCTTTTTGCTCTTCAGCTGTGATTTTAACCGGCTAATATCTACAACAGGTCCTAGACTCCTAGCATATGCATTTACACATACTGTTACAACAAAGTACAGATTCCGTTTCCCAGGCTTGGACTAACATATTCATCAAAAGGCAAACCACATGGAATCAAATCAACAGATGTCGAATATAGCAATATATATACCTACGAAATGTGAACATGCAAGAACCTTGACACCCTGCCTGAGTAACGACTTCGATATTTCCTTTTTGAAATCTGAAAGCCCGGTTCCTACGCTGTTACCAAGTGAAGTACCAAAAACACCATAACTTTGCTCAATCGTATCTTTCCCTCTAACCTCCACACATCTGCTTTGAGATAGACCCGAGGATTGAGAAGCAAAAGGCGGAAAATCTTCTTCCTTCGATAACAGGTCTGTAACTAAACGTGTATAGTAACCAAAGTAAACTGCAGCTGCACAACACAAAAACTACGTTTATACAATATATATCAGAACATTGGTCGGTAAAAGAGCTAATGAAACTGTTTCCCTCTCGTTAGTCAAATGAGACACTATTCTGAAACAAAACACGCTTAAAATTCAAAAGACAGACATAGTTCCTTACCAGTTATGCCAAACCAACACTTGTTCTTGAGCAAATCTACTTCTCCGACAAGTAACCAACGTGTGCACGTCGTGCACACCATTTCCGACGTTGGCTTTCAGATGCGAGGATTCTGAGTCGAACAACTCATATCTGCGTGGGAAATTACACTGATCAGGATATCTTAAAAACAACTCTACTAACTATTCAAACTTTCCCAACTTTACTAGGGACCTGTTTGGGACTGTTTTTGGAGGAGCTAAAATTGTTTTCTAACAACCAAAAACCATCTGGGAAAAAAATTGAAAGTGCTTATGTGCCACTAGAAAATGTCTTCTGGAGAAGCACTTCCAAGTACTCTTCCAAAGCACTTTTTAATAAACTTTTTTACTAGTTTATAATAAAATCACCTCTAGCAGAGGCACTTCCATGCAGACGTGCTTTCAAGAATTTCTTCTTTTCTTTTTTGTTAGAATTCTCTCCAAAATAGTAGCAGTAGGCACCGCAAGAAGTAAGGCAATTAACATGCAACCATTTACAAATTGCGAACACATAAACGTAGAAGAATAAGATCCCACATCAATCATATGATCAATAATATACAATCAATATATGGGAGTTCCCACTTTTAATATCATTGAGACCTTTTATGATTAAAATCCAACACCTAATAATAAGTGGTTAAGTTGGAATAATATCGGTGATGATGGGCTACAAAGTTTATTATGGTATCAGAGCAAACTATTATTTCAACAAATCCTAGGCCCGATTTAATGGACTCGAATTTGCCTTCTTAAGTTGGACTTTCGAAAAGTTACGCTAGCTTCATCTTAAGGATATTGAATGACTGGGCCTTCAGAAAAGTTGCTTTGGATCTAGTCCCTAAATAATGACGGGCTCACAAAAAGTTGCGTTAACTTCGGTATAATGACTTGACCAAGATTAAGTGAAATGACACGTGTCAATTGATTAGGTGTATGGTGAACATATACCTTAGTTTATGGTGGTGAGCAAAAATGCTCTGTTAGAATTTAGGATTGTGCTGTCAACATACATATTTTTACCTCTCATGCACCCGTCTTAATTTCTGATGGTTGAATCAAATAATTAAAGCAAATCAATGCACAAAAATTAATAAAGTGTGTTAGAGATAAAATAAAGTGTAATAGCACAACTCTTTAAAAATCTTCTCGGAGTTCTTAACGTTAGAAGGGTTAAAAAGCAACTGAAAGAGATTGGTGCTCCATCTGTATGTATCACTGCCATCAACAGCTTTTGACCTCTTGGGTTTTATGTCACGTTGCTATTCTCTATGGAGAAATTTTTTACTATTACGGTCACACTACTACAAAATATTACTAATCAACGCATTATAATAAAAGTAAATAGCAGTGTTGATATGTTTGTAGTTGTGTGATGATTCTCATAGATGTGCGACTTTTTATCAACATTTTTCGCAAAGGACGGTGCTATCCACAACCTTTTTTATCTCGCACATATTCTTTGTTAATTGCATCCTTTAATTTTTTTTTTTTTTAATCTATTCGATTCAACAATCAAAATTTAAGAAGAATGTGTAAAAAATGAAAAGGCTGGATAGCACCGCCCTTCGCAACAGTAAACCAAAAGCAAACAAATGCTAACTGAATAGGGACAGAAACCACACCAAATGAAAGAAAAAGGCTCGTCCCCAATTCAAACCAAGCCAACAATTGATTGGGTTCCTTTGGGCTCAGATTTTTACCCAATTGGGCACCCAAAACATTTCACATGGTCCAAAATATTGGCTCCCAGCCAGTGCAAAGACTGTCACCAATTCTCAATTTGCATGTCTGAATTGGTTTATTGAATATTTTATTCGTGTGGAATAATATAATATATGTTTTCTTTTGTGTGGTCTTCATCTGGAATGTATGTTTTCCACGAAACAAGGATATTATCATATAATAATATCTCATGTCTTATTAATATGGTCCAATGGCAAAATGTCTTCCAACTGTTGGGGTCCACTAAGTTGGATTTAGATCCATTCCGAATTTCTGCGTTTGAGCTCTGCTGATAAAGAGATATGGACCACTTAATTTCAATTAAATGTCTCAATTAGCTCATCCCAATGGCTCATACCTCTTTCTCACACTTGAACGATCCGGATTTCTCGGTCTACGAGCTTTAGACATAGAGATCCGAAGTTGATCTCATTTCTTTAGTTTTGATCGACTCATATCAAACCTGCTTTAAATTAGGGTGGTGCAAGCCACAACCCTTTTTACTTTTCATACTTTTTATTTTTTTATTGTCAGGATCAAATGATGAAAAATAATCAAAATAACATAAATTAATAATATGTGTGTAGAAGGTAAAAAGAGGCATTTGAATATTACCACCCTAGAAACTATTGGGCCACCTTGCCATACATTATCTCAATTTGGAGTAGAATTTGAAATTTGAATTTATTTGTCTTATTATCTGTTGTATACAAATGTATGTATCTAGGTTGAATGTAATTTACTTCATAAAAGTAGAACAAATTGCTCATGAAAAACAGAGCTTATATGGCGAATGCTTTCTGCCCAAGACCATATTATCATAAAAATGTTCTTTGTTTTATAAAAGAAACATGCAACTAAGTATTAAATGAGGGGATTTTTACTAGTGAAGGATCAAGGAAATATTATTGGGAGTCAGTTAGAATAGCGCACACGTCATTTAAACTTTTTTAGACGAAATAGGAATGCAAATTGGTATTTCATTGAGTTTTGGTAGGTCCTGAGGTCATATTGCACAACTGTCGATAGATGCCAACAGCTTCCAAACGAGCATGTCGACTGATATCAATAACTTTTGAGCAAACATGTCAAATGAGCCTATCAACAGATGCTTATAGCAATGCATACAAAGACATGAGGCTAGTGACCACCCTGCCTAATGCTCATTGAAGCAATTCATTGAGCAAATGGAGTCAAGCGTTTAAGGGCATCTTAGATTTTCAAATGGCAACACCCAACTCTTCTGTGGAGGATTTTTGAGTTTTAGGAGTCAGCTGACCCACCATACCTCAAGGTAGATCCGTCACTATTTCTTACAATGTACCGATATATAAGATACATTGTTGTTTGAACGAGTAGATTGAGACAATTAACATTCGGACTCCAGATATGAAAAAAGTAAAACTAATGAAAAATGCTTGAAAACTTTGAGTTTTAACGATAAGGATAAAATAAAGGGTAAAGTGAATAGTACCAAGATTAACTTTTTAATATAAAAATATGATTTTTCGTTAAAGTAAATAATATCATATGTAAGTGAATAGTACCAAGATTAAATTTTTAATATAAAAATATAATTTTTCGTTAAAATAAATAATACCAAATATTTTTCGTTAAAATTCCCTGTAAAAAATGGTTATCGATGCATTATAAAATCATGGCCAAAGGTGACTATAGAATTTGATTTATTACTGAAAGGCATCCGCGGAATATCTTTCAAGCGGAATATCTTCAGCTTAAACGAGACAGGTCTCATCATCCCATCACAACAAGAAGAAAGATAGATTTAAAGCCAGCGAGACCCACCCCCCACCATATTCCTAAAAACGACATAAACGTTCACATTTTCTCTGCCGTCGGCTTCATTCACTGCCAATTTCCATGCTCTGCTGGTCATCTCTTCGATTATGTATTAGTCGTTAGTTAGTCATTTTCCACATATAATTCTAGTGTTTGTCTTCTTACTCTGAGTTTGTTCATTATTTTTAACGAAGATATATTCTAAATTACATATTATTAGAGTTCCAAATTATGAAGCAAAGGGGACACATGTAGAAGGTGAACAAAGCTAGTTAGAAGAATGTTAGCATTATATGATATTCACTTAATCGTCTATTTTCTAGGTCGTTAAATCTTCTATGCAATAAATTAAATAAATTCAAAAGTATTTAATCATCTAACATTTATCAAATAAAGAAACGAATTATGTTTCTCATTTAAACAATAAGAAATTTAACATCAAGCAATAATGCAGGATAAAAATGAGTGTCACAAAAATAGGAATAGGATCCTCTCTAAATCTTCCATCCAGATCGTCTAGATCCTTCAATCAATATTGACAATTCAACCAAAAATCGAATGGCGAAAAAAACTTGACGCCTTCAAAATGAGAACAAGTGGCGATGACAGCCTTGAATCCTCCGTCTCGAGATTCGTGGCGATGGTGTTGATGACATGACGGTTGAGAAGGGCACATATGTCGGAAGAGACGACAGCATCGTCGGGATCGTAGTTGTGATTGATGAAGCAGAACCACGAAGAAGAAGAAGCATAACCATAGAGAAGAAAGAAGAAGTGGCAGAACCGCCACAAAGAAAGAAGAAGAAGAAACGTGTTGTGGGAGGATCAGGATGGAAGAGATCTAGAAAGAATCCTATTCATCCAAAAGGATAAAACAAGAAGTTTCGACTGAAATCTTGCTAATATCCAAACTGGGGGAATCGGATCCCCTCCTGAGCTTAGGAGGCTGAGTCTCCTGAGCAAATCACACTGGCCGATAAAATTTGATTCAACGACTGCAATTATTATAACTTTTAAAGAGACATTCTGTTTGTAACCGTTGAATTAAATTTCAACGGCCCATATTATTTGCTCATGAAGCTCAGCTTCCTAAGTTCAGGAGGGAATCCGGTCCCATAAGTACTGAGCCAACCCCCACATTTGAGAAGAAAAAAAAAATGTTATTAGGTTTGACCATGACCATTTAGCAGTGTGATGTTGTTTTCATCAGGTGGGCTGAAGATCCCAAGCTAACATGGAGTGCTGGCACTTCATCATATACGAGACCTTAAAAGGAACAACCTTTTTGTTTTCTGGAACTTAAATAAAGAAATCAACGAGCAACGAAATAATCCAACAGGAACCTCTTCAGATCTTTTAGGTGAGAATTATAGAGATTCGTGAATTGTTTCTATTTATTATATATTTTGCGGTCAGTTTTTGTTAAGTATTGTTTATGTTTAATTTTAAATAAAAATATTTAAATTAATTTTTGATCACACGATATACGATGAATGGACATGATTCACGGATCTTCGGAATCCTCACAAAAAGGATCCAGATTCCCAAATAATATATATAAATTTTGTTTGGTTGCATGTGTTTAGTGTTTGAGTTATTATTGAATGGACATGTTATTGTGGTGCTAATCATATACTGTTATTCGAGAAAGTTATGCACGTGATTGATTTGAAGTGCTATTACATTAATATCAACGATGTAAGTAAGTTTCTCTCTCTTGAGTCTCAACTTTGAGCCATAAGTGTAAGAAAACTTCAATCTTCACTGCCCTTATTCGCTTTTTATCTATTCACCAACAATAAGGGGGACCCCAAGCCAACAAGGTTCACTATTTCGTGAAGGTCGGTGGAAGGGAGAAATAGACTGTTTTCACGACTCGAACGCGTGACATTTCGGTCACAAATAAGCAACTTTTTCGTTGGGCTAGAAGTCACCCTTATCTGTTCACCAAGGGTGTGAAAATTTTATACTAGCATTTTGTGCAAAAGGACCTGGTTAATGGAATAGTGAATGAAAAAGTAGAATCTCTGCTTGGTTCTTATGGGTGGGATAAAAGGGTGTTTGATATGAAGTTACACTATCTTGGTAACAATTTTACAATTCTGTTTATGGAGATGGGCAAATGCCACTGCTAGGATCTGGATCATGAAAATTCAATCTTACATATGATTTTTATTGGTCATTGGGCCACTCATACTTTTTCTTTACTCCAAGATATATGATTTATATATCTTGCGATTGTGATTATCGAGAAACTTACATTCAACTGAGACGCTAACATGACATCGAATGATTAATTTATGATACCGTCACTTTAATATCTCAATTACAGGTAAATTATTCTTGTGGTGTCGAGATCTTCTCCGAATATGTGTCTAGAGTCAAAGAATTCGGAAATCTGAGCCATTGAAGAGAGAGAGAGAGAGAGAGAGAGAGAGATCCACATACTTGATTTGTATGAGATGAACTAGTTAAATTAACTGATGAGGAACTACATGATTTAAAATGAGAGATCCGAATCTTCAAATCCGTCGGCTCCAGACACATATCAAGAGAAGATGTCAATTCCTTCGATTGCATTAGGAGAAGCTTTCACAATTTTTGAAGTATTTGTGGATTTGGCAATAAATGGAAAAAGTAAATGCTATTATTCTACTCAAACTGTTTTTTCAATTTCTTTCCTTAATTCTCTTCAAGTTTCTGAAAGTCCTCGTAAATTCATGACCAAGAACAGAAGGGGACAATTAGATACATCCTTACAAAGTTATAATTTGTCTTCAAAGCAGAACTGGTGGACAATGAAACTATACTGAAATTTTGCAGAAAAGCTCGGACGCAATGGATAATTATCTGTTCTCTACCTAACTCATCACATGTCACACAATAAATAAATAAAATAATCTGATAGAGGGACGGTGACAAATCACCAGTTGCATGTAAAAATCACCCGAGCTATTCGTTTCGATTCCTAAACAAAGCCCTTTTTTTTTTTACATATATTCCCTATTAGGTAGAAAGCTAACTAGAATCCTAAGCATTCTTTGTCAACCTGTGTGTGCTTTGATTTTAATTAGTTCTTATTTTTGGGCATGTTTTGGTTTTTAATACCAACTTTAATCATTCATTCATTCTTTTTTTGGGTTGGAATGGCTTCATGGTGAAAATTGAAACGACAAGCAACTTTATCCACATGGGTGCATGGGGTGGTGAGGTGGCTTTGTGCTCAGTGGTACCAAAATTCACCACAGTTTGCATCCTATACTTCTCCTTCTGTCAATTTCCCATGGCCCTACAAAATGATGCATTCCCATGTCCCATGGTCTCTCCCTATGACTCTGACCCGAGATACATTTATCTATAACGGAAATGTCACAATGACGTTATACCAACTTAATAATTCAGGGTTATATGTTTTAATTATTTTAATAGCGTGGAATGTCGCTTTCTGAACTTGTGATGTAATTACATGTGTTTTAACTTTCTTGCGTCACATTATATTGTATCATTAGCAAGATGCACTACTGTGCATCCCAAGTGTCTAGAGAAGTATTTCGTGTGATTGGTTTGAAAACCCGTCAAACCATCGTACATTAGGGAGGAAAGAAGTCACATCATTTATTCAAAATCATACAATGGAATCCTTGTTGCGTAAAAACTCACATCGAGTGACTCATTTTCATTCTACGAAGAAACTTTGAACAGATTATTTATATGTTACTTTTAGAACTCCTGGTAGAAAGATATTTCGCTAACGAGAAAGCTTTCAATGCTGCCCTATTTCCCTTCCTTTTCCAACTATTTTTACGAATACGTTTTTTTGAAATAGAGGTGTGATTTTTTAGGAATGCCTAACTATACTAACTAAAAGTGAGACCTATATTACATGTTGCGAACCATATTATACAAATGATGTGATCAAGATGTTCACCTGCACGTCTCTCCACCCCCAAACTTAAGTAAATTGCTTATGCATGTGATCTAATATTTTAGTAGATAGAATATTAATTTTCATCTATGCATCTCGAATTCAAAACTTTTTTAACCTTAAATTATTATAATAACTTCGAATTATTCGTTACCTTATTAATACTGTTCGTCCAAAAAAAACCCCAAGTAAACTGTAAAACACGGTAAAACCTCTCTCCCTCCCTTTCTTTCTCTTCTCTTTTCTTTCCTTTTTTCTGGTCTCACGCTGACGCTATCTCTAATTCTTGATGCCCCAGATCTCTCAACTGCGCACACGCAGAGACATACATACATACATACATACATACATACATTTTACAGTAGCTCATACAGTCTATTAGCCATAACGACGGGAACAAGTTCCCTTCTCTCTCTCTCTTTCTCTCTCTCTCTCCCCCCCTCCCTTTTTCTTTCGCCATAAAGAATAAAGTCTAATCTTCCGGAGAAAAGGAAAAAAGAAGGAATGTCGATCTGAACTCACTTGCCTCACTAACAATTCAGAAAAACCCAAATCAAAATTTACATTCTTTTTCCCATTACACAGAGAGAGAGAGAGAGAGAGAGAGAGAGAGGAGAGAGAGTGTGTGTAAGTGGCCTGTTTAGAGAGAGAGAGTGATATGGGTGGGGTGACGTCGTCCATGGCGGCCAAGTTCGCCTTTTTCCCACCGAACCCACCTTCGTACAAGCTCATCACAGACGAGCACACCGGGCTCTTGCTTCTCAGTCCCTTCCCTCACCGTGAAAACGTGGAGGTTCTGAAACTCCCGACTCGCCGCGGCACTGAGGTAGTGGCCATCTACATTCGCCACCCTTTGGCCACTTCCACTCTGCTCTACTCCCACGGCAACGCCGCCGATCTGGGCCAGATGTACGAGCTCTTCATCGAATTGAGCATCCACCTGCGCGTTAATCTCATGGGGTACTCTGTTTCTTTCTCCTCCTCTCTCTCTCTCTTCAAAGTTTCCCACTTTTTGCTACTGTCACTTTTGGAATCTTGGGTTTTTCCAGATTTTGAGCTTTGTGTTCTTTGTTCTCAATTACTTGCTAGTGTTGGCATCTGGGTTTTTCTAAATTTAGAGCCTTTGTTAGTTTTTGTTGCTGGATTACTATCCCTGGCATCTGGGTTTTATTAGTCCACTGATCAGCTGCAACTTTTTTGGTATTTTTGAACGTTTTCTTGTATTAATTTATTGGATTTTACTAGAAAGTGGATATTTAGTAGATATTGGAGTAGTCCTATTGGATATCTTGTATAATCCTTCAAGTTTTGACTCAAGATATAGAAGAAATGCGATGTAGGACTTGTGCTGTGATATTCCTTCTTTTAATTTGAGGAAAGCCAAATCAGTTATGATGTTGATGTTCGGTCCTTTGATCTACCTTTTCTGCCATCTATTGAGTGGATTATCCAGCCCCTTTGCCTGCTTAGACAGTCTAGTTTGAGATGATATAGTAGCTGTGAGTGCCTTTCGCACCGCAATCAGTCATTCAATGTCCACCAGGATTGCAGTTGTGGTGTAGCTTTGTATAATCGTCATACTATATGATGCTTTACCATTGCCATTGCGTAAGTTTCATCTGGTGCCATAGGGTCACAGGGTTAACTTTAATTGTTTGGTTCATGTCTGCGAGAAATTGTGTTATCCTCGTTGTTTAGAAATAATTTATTGGTTATCTGTTATCCTTTATTGTAATCAATAATATTCTCAATGTTACATATCTGTAATGTTTTGCAGGTACGACTATTCGGGGTATGGGCAATCAACTGGAAAGGTCTGTTGGATATTTGAACAGTTTTTGTATTAACTAGTTGTTTGAGCACAGTGCATCATGTAAGTCCCATATTTTCATTGTTCCAGGCAAGTGAGCAGAATACATATGCAGATATTGAAGCTGCATATAAGTGTCTTGAAGAAAGCTATGGTACTAAGCAGGAAGATATCATTCTCTATGGCCAATCTGTTGGAAGTGGCCCCACGTTGGATCTTGCTGCTCGGCTGCCTCAGTTAAGAGCTGTTGTCCTGCATAGTCCCATACTATCTGGTTTAAGGGTCATGTATCCTGTAAAGCGTACATACTGGTTTGACATTTATAAGGTAAGACAACTCTCTTCAGTTTGCGTATCAAATCTTATGCTTGCTGGCCGAGTTTATGACCTTGGTCTAATTGTATGCTTTATTGTGTTATTTGCGCACAGAATATCGACAAAATTCCACTGGTCCATTGTCCTGTTCTCATCATTCACGTAAGTATGCTACTCAAGATTTTTCTACTTTATAATTGCATATATGATTACAAGAACCAAACCAGACTCCTTTTGATGAACGATCTGCATACGCATTTGACCAGTTCTTGTCTTGTGTGATCTCTTGTATCGGGCAAAATGTGCATATCAATAAACTTGTCAGCGGTTTTATTAATGCATTAGAGAACAGAAACCCTGCAGTTCTTAACATTTTATTTCTGAGGCTTCAATTCTCTTAGCTAAAGAATGGAATTTTAAGAAATAGAGTATTGCAGCTGATGAATAAGGGTTTTGTTTGATCATTGTGTGGCACGCCATGTCAAAAGATTATATATATGATGACTATATGAGATGCCAAATCGGCCTACTCTTCACATTTTTTAGCCATTGCATCATCTTGTAGGGGACTGCGGATGAAGTAGTCGATTGCTCTCATGGGAAGCAGCTCTGGGAACTGTGTAAAGAGAAGTATGAACCACTATGGCTTAAAGGAGGGAACCACTGTGATTTAGAGCTCTATCCTGAGTATATCAGGCATCTCAAGAAGTTCATATCAACCGTTGAGAAGTCTCCTTCCCAGAGATACAGTTCTAGGAGAAGCACGGACCAGTTCGAGCAGCCTCGGAAGAGTACTGATGTTTACGAAGTTTCAAGGAAGAGCACAGATCGAAGGGAGAAACCGAGGAAGAGCACTGATAGGCCTGAAAAACTGAAAAATCAGTTCATCAGTGCTGATAAACTAGAAAAATTAAGAGTATCTTTCGACCATATGGAAAGGTCTCGGAGAAGTGTGGACTGCCACGAGAAGTCTAGGAAAAGTATCGACCACCAAATGGACAGAGCGCGGAAGAGTGTGGATCGGTTGGATAGACTACGAACTGGGTAACTGGTGGAATAAAACCATACGCAAAATTCAAAGCCAGGGTTTGGTGTCGTGGGAAGATTATTTGGGTCGTTTGTTTTTTTTTTTTTTTTCCTTCTAATTTATGGTATTCTTGCTGTGTAATTTGGGTTTGTGGCAGTTGTATAACCTTCTATTTCAAAAAGTGAGAAAGGGTTTGGTGTTAAATAGCGAAACCGCGATAGTCCACTCTCTGAACCAGTTAAAGAAACAAAAACAATTGCAATCGAGATTTTGATCTCTCGTTCTCAAATTGTGACACCAGAAATGTTGAGAATGAGTTTCCCATTGATGAGAGGAGGGATCTTGCATGAGCCTATAAAAGGTTGGGCTACTTCTCATATTGCCAATTGGTTTTACGGTGGAATCTTAACTTTCTTCAAAAAATGGTTCGTTCTAACTCTTTATTCTGTTGTGTATTCTCTAAAGAAGTTTACAACTTGGTGTTGATTACACATTGTGCATCAAACATGGGTACAATTTGAAAGAACAAAAAAGATGCAACAGAAACCGAAGAGAAACATTAGACTTCATTTGCTGTCAAGGAAAATAGCTTATGAGCAGGTTACGTACTTTGTCCCTGCAAACGTATATCGTTTCAAAGTGCTGACTTCTGTGTGAACCAACATTCCAAAGTTTCGCTTCGTCTTCGCTATTGTCTGAAAGATATCACTTAAGTAAACTACCGCCTATCCATGATAAGTGGGCCGTGGGGAAGAGCCGGCTAGATTTTAGGCGTGCGCTCACTGTGTTCAACTATGGCTGATGGAGGAAGAGTGCCAATGCAGATCTCATGAACTGTTGCAAAAAGTGGGAAGAAATCTAGCCACCCGCGGTGGCTTAGAACCTCGTAAACCTCTTTTGCTGTTGAGACACCCTTCAGAAAAGGAAAGAGAACATTAATGAATAGATGGTTTCGGGCTGCATCTTTACGGAACTCGTTTTCCATTTTAATTGATCAGGCTGCATATTAACGCAATATAAAAATCCGAGTAATAGCAAAGTTCAGTTACTATAATTTTAAATGCATACCTGTAATTTTTGACCCTGCAGCATTTCTGCTTCAAGCTCATCAAACGATCTGCAGACAACAAACGTAAGGGCAATAGTAAGAAACTACCCTAGTTTTTTACAAGGTTGTATGCACCAAATTGCGGAGATTTACCTTTTCCCTCCACTCCTTGCAAAAGCTTCCGCAACTTTCCTGTTTCTTCCTCCCACTGCCAAACACACTGAGGTTAGAAAGAAAGAAAAAAAAAAAAAAAAAAAAAAAATGAAAATAAGAGATCGTCATGCTTCCATACAGCATGTTGTGATGAGATCAGCGACACCGCAGCTTTCAAAGAAGGTGGTGTCCTTGACAGATGAAAATAACATCTTGGAGAATGCCTTCATCTCTCTTAGACCGATTCTCATAATTGCAGCCTGGTCATTTAAAATAAGCAGTCAAAATGACATAGAAAAAGCAGATGATATGTGGGTTCAACTTTTACCGAAATTTTTGAGCTTACCTTTGTGTTATTTCCCATCTCCAACCCATCCACAAAACCTGCTGCTATGGCCACAACATTTTTCAGGGTTCCACATAGTTCTACCCCTTCCACATCTTGGATCTATAAATTTCAAATATGGAAAGGTGTCAATGGAGCATTCCTTCAATATATATTTGATGTCAATCGCTAAATCAAATTATATGCAGGGACAAGTATTTAGTGTAGCTAACGTACTACCAAATTTTTACTAAATTGTGTGGGAAACTAAAGTAGTTCCCGTCTGTGCCAAACATTCATGATAGTAAAAGTACACTATTATGACATTCATTGTAACAATGTATTCGATGTACTCACAGGTGTGACTATGAAGTAGGAAGTACTAAAGAGCTGAACCCATTTCTGTGCAATCTCCTTGTTCTCTCTGTATCCAACTGTGGCTTCACTAAATTTCTCCACAGCAATCTACACAAACAGTCTCTAGTTTCAGCCACACCAGATGTGATATGATCTGGGAAACGAAAGTTGTGGAGTGACGAGTCAAGCTAAATTACCTCATTAGCTATGTTTGCTCCCATCAGAACACAACAATTAATACCCAACTGCTGTGAGATGAGTGTCGAGATCATGCACGGGCCTTCCATCTTGACCTCCATTCCTTTGATGAGGGAAATTGCCTCCACATCCGCTTTTACCTTCCCAACAAGCCTCCTGCATATACCCTCCATAAATTGATGCGGAGTAACAAACACCAGCATGTTCGCACCGTTCACTGCAAAGCTCCCCCAATTATAAAAAAAAAATTGCTCCAATCACCCAACAAATTGCATAAATTCAAAACATAGTTACTTTAAAAAGTTCAGCAAAGAATTTGCTGAGAGATTAAGTACCTGCATTCTCAAGGTCTGGGTCTGCAACAACATTTTTCCCCAGCTTAATGCCGGGCAGGTATTTCACATTTTCCTATCGAAAAACAGGATACAAACGTTTACAACAGGATAAATTCATGCACATATAAGAAGAATGCATTAAAGATCGTTGCTTTTTTACATTGTTGCGGTTGATGGCATCCGTGAGCTTCTCACCACTTGGTAATGTTTCCTCAAACACCCACATTCTCACTTCATCTGAATTCCAGTGCAGAAAAAAGCTCAAATTGCAAATGGATTTTCATTAAAAACTCAAATTACAATTGGGTTTTCAGAATTTTCATTCATTAAACCCCCAACGCAACAAAATCCCAGAATCAAACCAGAAAATTCAATTAATTTGGCATTATTTAGGAACAAAACGTACAATTTGTTCACTTTCTCAGCAACCAAACATAAAATTAGAGAATAAATAAAATGGACATAAACAAAAATTCTGACCGTTGGCTGGCACACATAAAGATTCTGTCTTTGCATGCAGAAAGAAAATGGAAATGCAGAAAACAAACAGGAAACAAATAATACCGTGGAAGGAAGAGAGCCTGAGGGTATTGGAGGCAATGAGTTTGGCGGCAACACTACCCCAGTTGCCACTGCCGACGACGGTGACTCTGGTTTTGTGGGGAGCTTCAGGGCCAGTAGTGTAATCTTCCTCCTGTTGGAGTTCTGGAGCCATGGATGAAGAGGAGAGAGAGAGGAAAGGAGAGAGAAAGAGAGGAGGGCAAAAGGGCAACGCGTGGATGATAGAGGAATAGGTATACGAGGAGCGAGAGAGAAGGAGAGGAGACAGAGAATATAAGAGGGAAGACACCCGTCGGGGCGGAGATGCCATACACGTTTCGTCACAAACGATGCCTAAATTGTATTGGACTCCAACTTCCAAGGCAAATATGGCGATATCCTCTATGATCTAATAAATTAAAATCACTACCATATACTGTATCTTTTATGTTTTTCATCTCTCTCCTGTCCAATCAAAGCATCTGATAAAATTGTAAAAAATATGTATTGGTTGTGCTGGGATGAATCCAAGACGTTGGTGCATGGTTCTTGATGTTTTAGTCATGTGATTCTTACCGATGAATTCTGTAATTTTCTCAATTTAATCTAAGAGAGTTGATTTTCACACATTTTATAGAGTTTTATCATAAAAATTTTCTGAATTTAACTCACCGTATCAAGATGGTTTTAAATTCAAAATCGAACAATATAGTTCTTCAAAATGATGTCGCAAATCATGTAGTTATTTTGTCACAATTTTTTGTCAAAAAATATATTATGTGCTGATGTAAATTAAAAATATTTAAATAATAAAAAATATTATTTTCATTTAATTAAAAACTAAAAAAAAAAAATCTTTGTTGATTGTAATTTTTTCACTCTTAGCATCAAAGTTGAATGTCTCCAGTTTAGATCCAACCACTCCAAAGATGGAAATTTAATGTAACTTTCTGAGCTGAATCTAGCGAGATTTGAAAGATGTTTTAGCTTACAAAACATGTCATCTATATTTTTCTCATTTTTTCATACTCTTCCATGATTTTGTATTTGGATATTGTGAGATGTTGAGTTGTTTGAGACATTTGGCTGTGAAACTCAAAAACAAGAATCTTAAACTATCACATTGATGCACAACCAAGGTTGTTAAGTTGGGCTTCAAAACCTGCATACTAAGGAACAAAATTTGTGTTTATTTTAGGAGTGAACAGTTTACATTGTTGTTAGCCGAATATGTTCTAAATGTGTAGATATACAGTAAAGGTCATATATGAAAAGAGGGTGCATTTTAGGTATTTTCCTGACCACTGACCTAATTCATATATGTTATGAGGGTACATGTTTTATTGCATATGAAACAAAAATGTTACTCTAATCATATTTTTTATACTATATTTGTATTATTTATCTAATAGAAATGAAACCCTCATTTATTGATGGACTCTATCTTTATTAAAAATGTAATACAAATATAGTATAAAAAAAATATAATAAATGTAGTATCACACCGTAAAAAAAAATTCATGCAAAGGATAACTTCATCTTCTTTATTTCCCCCATGATATCTTCTTTCGACGTGGCTTTTTTTCGTAGCGATGGACCACAACCTGTACCCCAAATAAAAATAGACACCATAACTCATGATTCCTACCGGTAAGTAATATCTTTATTAATTAATGAAATCTTCTTTGTTAATAAAAAAATGATGAAAATACTACTTAGTTTTCTATTATACAAAAAAAATTGATGGGTAATAATACAATTTCATAGGCTCAAATTTTACTGTTTTTTATTGAAGTCTTACCTACAGGTGATGTTAAAATACATCAAATATTATAAAAAATAAAAAAAACCAAAAAAAAAATAAAAATCTCTCACTTCCCCCACGTTCTCTCTCTCCCCCTCTCTCCTTCTCATTTTCTAAAAAAAACTTCTCACTCTCATATTCTCTATCACTCTCTTCCTCTCTCCTTCTATTTCAAAAACAAAAATAAAAAATTTTCTTACACACTTTGTGTGTGCCCATATACTAGTATATAATAATATTTTATGGTCTCACTATCACATTGTTATGTGTAAATTAACAATTTAATAATTATTAATATACAAACAAGTACGTCACGTGTCATAAAATAAGTTGAAAAACACAAAAAAAACATATCATTTCCTCCATTGTATTCTAACATAAAGCACCGCTTGAATACCCGTTATTTAGAAAAATCTCTTCA
This sequence comes from Pyrus x bretschneideri, assembly GCF_019419815.1. Lineage (NCBI taxonomy): Eukaryota > Viridiplantae > Streptophyta > Magnoliopsida > Rosales > Rosaceae > Pyrus > Pyrus x bretschneideri. The sequence continues at coordinate 1,104,546 of NW_025999424.1, read as the reverse complement.
TGATAACAATTTTTTTCTTCTAACGTCTCAGTTGAGCATCAATTTCTGAACTTAATATACACACTACAACTACTAGTAACGAACTAGATACGTACTATTATATGAAAAGAAGTGAAGCCGCGACATTAAAACAAAAACCCTTACATGGAAAATCAATTCTAGCTCGATCCATTGCTGATCTAGGTAACTAAAACCATGATAAAACCAAAGGATTAGTTTCCTAATTAATTCCCGGAAGGCATGATCGATCATGGTGATTGACGATGATGAGTACGGAGTTATATATTAGCCAGGGTTCAAGTCTACTGTGCACAGGTCGCCGCCCGCCGGGGATCGAATAGTCCTCGTAGTGAGACCACAAAGAAGATGGAGATTGAGACGGAGATGAAGACGGAATCGGAGACGGAGGGTCATAATTTACTTAGCTCTTGTTCCCACTACACGCTGTACTAGATGTTGCTGAAAATCGTGTAATCTCATCCCACCTACGTACGTACAAACTTGATTACCAGACACTAATTCATGCATGTTTGGGTTAAGAAAAAAAAAAAAAAACTAATTCGTATATACCTGCAGAGAAATGAAGTCTGGCTGCGGCTGCGAATGTTTGAAGCTGACAAAGAAAGAAGTAGATCATAATCATCTTAAGCACTACAACGAATATCTTCATTTTGTCATTCCTTGTAGCTACTAACTATTAGAACCCTATAATTTCCTCCTGCTGGCTAGCTCCCAAGTTTGGAAGTTCCCGGCTAGCTCATGATCTAGATAGAACTATATATTTAGCTGCATATTACATATAGGGGCAGTTCCGTGGCACCATTTTTTTTTACACAATTTTTGACACAGGTTTTTGTAGAGTCCATTATGTAATGTCTTTTAACGATCCAAACGGTCTATCTATTAGAACATCATTTATAGATCATCATTGCAAAAAATGAGTCAAATCCAAAACCATTAAGGCCTCATTTGCCAGTTCGGACTGTACTGACTATTTAAGTCCGATATGATAAATAATCGTTGGATAGTACTGACTAAATTAGTCGGGCATTTGGTATTGTATCGGATTAATTTGTCTATCGGATAACACATCGGACTATAATAATTTTTTTTTTTAAATTCACACAATAATTATTAAAATGAAAAAAGAGAGAGAGAGAAAAAAAAAAGGAAGAATGGTAATTAAACATCATTACAGACAAAATTTTAAAAAATAAATAAATAAAAAAAGAAGGTGAAAAACCCAAGTCTCTTCCCAGTCGCTTCTTCCTTTCTTCACCATCTTTTCCACGCTTCAAATCCCACTTCCTCATTTCTTCAATCTCCCAGAACCTACATCGATTCACCAACCAAAACAACTACTAATTAAATTGAAAATCCAAATTGATGAAGAAAAGAAATCAATTCGCAGCAAAGGTCCCAGTTAACTGGAGCCGTCGGAGCTGGATCCAACGCTGTCGATGGCGGAAGATGATTGAGCTGTTGAGTCTGTTGTTGTTGACATTAATCAGGCTTCCTGATCTTAACTACCTCTTCGTCCACATCGTCGTGCTTTGACGTTGACAACTGAAACGTGACAAAGCAGGAAGCAGCACACGAGATGGGAAATTGTTCAGCGACCAATTGCAGAGGAGTGGCGGTTGGGGTTGAGAACTCGTTGATGAACTGCTTATAAAGATGGAGAGGAATTTCCAAGGAGCAGATGCGTGAAACCGAAGAAGAGAATCGAGCGTGTTTTTAGTTAGCGCCCCGACTAATAATACCGAGTTTTTGGGTTGTATTAATTGTTAAGTGTCAATCGTATTAAATTTGATGGATCGTATAATTAAGCGGGGTACTTATTTAGTACGACAATGCACCAAACAACTGCTACCATATTATTAATCATATCCAACGCTTAATACGAAGTGCCAAATAAGGTCTAAGACATTCAGAAAAAAATAGACGAATACGGTTCTACAAAATCCTTAATCGAACGGTGTCACGCCCCGATCCTGACATACGTCCAGGATCGACACATGACGTCACCAAATACTCGTCTCTAACATACGCTCTGATACCAAAAAAGTTGTCACGCCCCAATCCCGACATATGTCTAGGATCGACACGTGACGTCACCAAATACTCGTCTCTAACATACCCCGCCTCTGGAAAAAGGTAAAACATAACTTAAGATCCGACTGCACAATTATTCTTCGTAGACTTTATGGTTGCATCTAAATCCTCGTTAGACTGCCTACGTACCCTAAATAAGGATCAAGCCATTCATAGTTCATTACTTCAGTACACTCGAACATTCATCACATAAGTCGTTAAGTCCCAACAAAATATCACAATGAATATCATGCAATCTTTCAAAGAACTAATGATGAAGCACAATCATATTCTCTCGCCATAATTATCAACAAGTCGGTCATAACAATAATAATGATATCCAACATAATAATCCCACAAGACGAATAACATTTCCACTCCATCTATCACATAAATCATCACGTTCCCACATAAAATCACATTTCATAGCGTGTAACATATTAAAGAATTAACAAAGCACAACATTATTCTCTAGAATTATTAATCAACTAAAATAATCATAATAACAACACTCATATCCAACGTCACTCCACAATCCCGTCAATTAATCAATTCGTGAATCAAGATGTACAATCTTAGCATTTAATTACGCTTATCAAGCAATGTGATAACAAAACATTTCACGAATTAACCAAGAAACTCTATATATTTCCCCACTTGGATTATGAGTAATAAACATGGTAATTCTAATTTATTTTCACAATATCTATTGTGGGTAATTCCCATTTACTCAAATGTAGGATTCTAAGATCACCTTACGGAATGAATAAGAGCAAGGATTCCGGACCACTCAACGGAATCCAACAACATCGGGTTCCGAACCACTCAACAGAACCAAAATATCAAGCGGTTTCTCGTAATCTGCCCAGACCTGTCTTATGTAAAGTCAATGCCTACATCATGGGATTGGTGCATTGGCAAATCAGGCACTTAGATAAGCTGCGAGGCTTGGGTGAGTGACAATAATATAAGCATGTGATACAATAATAAGACCATCCATGAATCATAATTTATAAACCTTGAATATAAATCATTCATAAGAAATCAATACCAAACTTTTGAAAACTCCGAGGGAGTCACCTAGACATCCAACGGTTTGCCTGAAACAATCATAATATCTCACAACCATATTCTCATACGCACAATGAAAAGTAGGGTTAGAGCAATACAGTTCGGCCGAATCCTACATCTTTGAAGCTATCTCAATCCAAACTCAATGAAACCCAAGGTGGATACGATCCCAGACCATCACTCAACGGAATCGCGAAGTAAGAGGGATTTCGGACCATCACTTAACGGAACCCAAACCAAGATACGATTCCGGACCATCACTCAACGGAATCGCGAAGTGGAGTAGGAATGATTCCAGACCATCACTCAACGGAATCCAAACCAGGATACGATTCCGGACCATCACTCAACGGAATCGTGGAGTACAATGTATAACCACCAATCAATGAAACAACACATGAATCAAGTTACTCAAGTTATAAAGGCTCAACGAAACAAGAAATGAAATAATGAAACGAGGGATGAAACACGTTTCGAAGCAACAAACCCCATGACAATGGATTAACGATCCACCACTAGCCCTCACATTTCATCAAATCAAGCCAATCATACAAAACAAACCATATTTCCAATATGCACGTCAAATCCTCATATTTCCAATATGCACGTCAAATCCTACTTCATAAAACTACCTCGATGGCTAAATATAAAATTAACAATTTATAGGAAACATAAGTATAAAACCATTTCATATTCATATTAAAGTCATTCACATTTCATCATATCATACCATCTATGCAAATCAACCACCTTTCAAAATATGCACGTCAAATAACATATCGTTATCATCATCAGTACACAAGCCAAATCATGTTTAATAAACATAGGTCTATGGCTATATATATATAAAATCACATTTCAATAGAAATCACATTATAAAGCCAAGTCATATTCACAGATGATACCAATATAAGAAATCAAGATAATAACCATATCACATATGTTCAAGTCACTCACTAACCAATGTAGGCCCACTAGACTTCACTTAAGTCTCCCATAGTACTAATTTTATTATTTAGAACGTATCGAGACATGTTGACCATAATTCAACTCTCGGTCAACGATAGGATCCACCACTCTACGTAATTCGATCTTGAAAATCCACACATCAGATTTATGATCCATAACTTCCCAAAGTTCACATTATGCTTCTAGAATAACATACTAAAATTTCATTATGATCCAATAGTCGGATTATCGTCAATCACACAAACAAGTGGAGGTCCAATTTGATCACCACACCAAACAATTGAATTTTTAGAAACCGAGCTAGACATAGGTTCACAGGGTCACTAGAAGGCATTTGAAACCTAGACAACACTCGTGAACGATCCCACGCACCACCACACGCGGTGGTAGTCAAGATGGATGGTTTAGAAACCCCGAATTTTCAGTATTAACTAGATGAGCTCAAATTTACGTGATAGCTATAGCTCAATAAGAGAAACGCTTTTCACAACTAGGCCGACGATAATTTCTAAACAGAAAGAGTCCAAATTCACCGGAGAAAACCGGATTTCTAAGGTTTTAAACACCCAACTCTAAAATGAATATGAAAGCACAAACTAAGCATACCAACTTGAAGACCGTGAAGAGTAAATGAAGTTTCATACCTCACTCGAAGGAAATGGTTGCCGGAATCACCGAAAAAATGATAAAACCGCCGGAAAAGTCGTGGGATTTGTGGCTTCGAACTGCAAAGATGGAAAAGAAATTGGGAAATCTAACACCACAGAGATGTAGGGTTCGCTAAGAGCTTTCCATGGACACCAAGATCACCCAAAACGGAGCTCGGATGAAGAAGATACAAGCGGGTCAAGTTTGTGGGTTAACGGGTCCAAATCTCCCCTAAAACGGGTTAGTAGCAGCTCCCCTGCCTATTTTTCAGAAAACCTCCCGCTTTTCTGGAGGTTTCACTCCCATTTATAGCATTTTGGTAAAATTACCAAAATGCCACTAACTTCAAACGACTCTAACTTCTTCATTCTGATTCGGAAATAAGATTCGTTTACACCTATGCGCTCATGGAATCGAATTCTACCTAACCAATTCAGGAGTTAACCGAAAAGGTCGAGAAAATTGGAAATGACTAAAATACCCCTCACTTCGTTTTTCTCAAATTTGGAGAATTAACGAACTAGTTCCAATCAAATCTTCGAAATACGTCAAAAATAAAATAAAATAATAATAAACGGTCATATTGTTTTAGTTTTGGTATTTTTGATAAACATGATATTTGAGAAAAAAACCTAAAAGATAAATTGCACAAATTGTTAAAACACATTAAGAAGTTGGCCCTGCAAAAATTTGTGTGAAAAGTTGTGTAAAAAATAATTTCATATATATATATATATCCACACAAATTTTTTTACTTTTCACGCACTTTTTTAATTTTCAACTGTTGAATCGGATGAATTGAAAAATATCACATGATAAAAATTAACAAAGGGTGTGTGTGAAGTAAAAGAGTAATGCTAGGGAAACTCAATTTGTAGACTAAATTTTGTAAACTAAATGACATGGAAGTTGGTGATTTTTTTTTTTTTTGGTGAACGGAATTGGTGATTGAATTATTACTTAATCGTTGATAAACATACTCATTTTTTATTAGTGACACCTTATTGGGTTTGCTAATTTAGTCTCTCTGACATTACGCGAAATAAAAATAAATATATGGATAACATACCTATATATATATATATCTAGGCGCGGAAATCTGAAAAGTTTGTTAGATTGATTTTTTTAACACAGGTATCTCACAATTTGTATAGTAACACGTGGTATACCATCCTATATTCCGAGCATACTAAAAAATCACTCCTATATATGCACAAAACCATGCATGTAACTTCGGTTCTTTCATCAATTAAAGGAATAAACACCAAGATCATGGATTTCTTCTCAGTTGGAAATTAAAATTATGAGATTTAATTTATGTCATAGGTCTAAATTTTATTTCGCATTTTCTCGCAGAATTAGCATAGTTTGAAACTTGTAATTAATGTCCATGTTGTTCGTTCTAACTTCTTGGTTGGCACATAATCTATCTAAACAACCAAACCCTAATCCAAATGCCCAAGGTTAGAAAAAAGAAGAACAAAGATCCTTGTTTTTCCTTCCATTAATAGTTATTTCTATTAATGTAACAATAATTTTAGAACCATGCAAGATCCACTAAACCCGGCCAGCCAAGAGAACCCGTAATATATCTACTATCTCCTTCCCTCTAAAACCAAATTAAACTATCAATATCCTCTCTCTCTCTCTCTCTCTCTTCGATTAACTTACTCCACAGATAATCCCTACTCTCTCTCCCACTAATCTCATATATATTAATCTTAATCACCACCCACTTCCACCTCCATAATTTGGTACGTTGGTTACGCAGTGGTATATATCCATCTCTCGAGAAGTGTTGCAAATTAAAGAACAAAAAAAAAGGTGACACAAAAGTATTACCAAGCAAGAAGAAGCAAAGATGGGACGTCAAGTCATTGTTCTTGCCCTAGTATTTGTAGCCATTACTGGTGTTTTAGCACAAGAACCAATCGCATCACCACCCGCCCCCTCCCCGGCCTCCTCCCCTGACGCCACCACCTCACCATCACCTTCCAGCTCGTCAGCTCCTTCTCCCAGTGGTGGTGACGCCAGCACTCCGGCCTCAGCCCCAAGCCCCGCTAACGATGTATCATCCGCTCCTTCTCCCCACAGCGGCGATGCAGCTGCTCCTGGAAGCATGGCCACCGATGAGACGCTTGAGATCGCGGCTGCCCCAGAAGGCGAGGCCGCAGCTAAGGGACCCTCGGACGCTGAGGAGGATTATCCCACTGATGATCTCTCAAGGCTCATAAAAAACTGAGGAGCCTCTAATTATCAAATTAATTGAATTGATTGAGCTTTTATCTTTCGTTATAGAGTCTCTCCATATGTAGACTTAATTATGAATAAGTACGAGAAAGATCATCAACCTGTATTTTGCATTTTTTTTTTTCCGTCCTCTCCTGACATGGATTTTTTTTTATTTTTTATTTTTGTATCCTTTGTACTAGCTATTTTATTTGATCAGTATGTACTAATTTCAAGTTAATCTTTATATTTAGAATACTAGAACTATTGTGTAACTTGAATTTTCACTTGGAAAAACGAATTGCATGGTAAGCTATTTGTTAGCAATAAGAATTAAAGAAGCATACAGCAAATTTATGTGAACATAATTGTTTTGGAATCTGCATGCATGTACGCCTACGCCTGAGTCCTGACACAATTTTCCTATCAAGTTTATATGAATTGTTGGAAGTTAATTGGAACATATGTATGATTGTATCAATGTTTATGTTATCAGAAATTGTTTTAGGACGATACTTGCACACTGCGTGTATGCATGAAGCAACTAATCAATTTATTAATCTCTACGTTGTTAAGTTATTTTCAACGATTAAGATATTATCATGCCATCTACCATGTTTATTATCATTCTTTTATAGTAAGGTTTTTATCACAAATGGTCCTTGAAACTGACTGAACTCATCATTTGATCTCTTAATTTCAAAATCAATCAATATCGCACTTGAAATTGAGTACCCGCACATCAATTTGGTCATTCTCTGTTAGTTCTTTTTTTAATGTGCTGACATGACACACATATGAGATCTACAACTCTAATAAAATGGTGTCATGTGAATTATACAAAATAATTCCTTCCTTTAAATGATTTAAAGTTGTAAGTTTATAAAATATAAATATAAATATAAAAGAAAATAATAAATAAAATATAAGGGAAATTTTCAGAGTGCTCGCACGTGACCGCTATGACTTTGCTCCGGGAGGCGTTGCTACGTTCTGGTGAAGGATCGACGCCACTATCCTGGACAGTTTCGAGGTGATTAGCTGACGGTTAGCGATCACCTGTAGTCATCAAGCTTGAACTTCTCTAACGCTGTCGAAAGAAAAAAGTGACAAATAAGTTACCACCTTGTTACAGATGCATAAACAGATAAAAGTGGACTTAGGGCTCCAATTGTGTGCCACGTTAGCATACTAACACAATAATTAATGGAGTTTTTACAGAAAGACTAATAATATTGCAAGCAAATGGAAAACAACAAAGAATATGAGAAAGATTTTCTCCAATTTGAAGAAAATTAAGGTTGCACCATAAAACCAATTGGCAATATGGGGAGTAGCCCAACCTCTTATAAGCCCATGCAAGGTCTCTCCTCCCATCAATGTGGGACTCATTCTCAACACGCCCCCACGCGAATTTTCAAGCCTAACACATGGGCAATACAATGGGATGGCGTGGAGTGCGTGTGGCCGTTTGGCTTCACACGTAGGGCAACCTGCTCTGATACCATGAAGAAAGTTAAGGTTCCACCATAAAACCAATTGGTAACATGGAGAGCAGCCCAACCTTTTATAAACCCATGCAAGATATCTCCTCCCATCAATATGAGACTCGTTCTCAACACAGTTTATTTCAACCAATTACCATGATTCATATTCATTAAAACCCCTATTTTTCACTTGACAATGAAACAATCAAAGAAAAACAGAAATCAAATGAATTTGTATTTGGTTCAAATCAAACTTCGTCATATATGAAGGAGTGGAATTCTCTTCTCAAACTTCGTGTCACATCTTACAAATCCAATCTTATGTTATTTGCCTCACTAGAACTTGCTTTGAGATCCCTCACGACATTGTATCACATCTTACATTCTCTTAGTGATGAAAGTAAGCATTAGAAATTTACCATCATTGTCATAGAAGCTAATGCCCTACATTTATTATTTTTTTTTCCCTTGTTCGCCCCATTGAGCCTTTACATAAGCCTATTTTTTTCTCTCCAACCTACGTTCTTTGTACCTAGCCTTAATTACAAATTTATCCTACCCTGCTAAGAAGCTAGTAGAGACATTTATTAAAGGAGAGAGATCTAGGTTGTTCAAATATTGAAGACGCAAATTTTGAAGAAAGCCAAATTACAAACAAAAAGCCAAAGAATAAAAGAGGAAACGAGATCATTGAGAGTGAATCGCAAAGTGAGCTGTCAGAATCATAAGAAATGAAGTGTGTAGTTTGTACATGAAGAACAAGAATCATAAATAAAATAAATAAATAAATTCAATGTGCAGTTGTATGTCTGTTCTTGTTTAGTCATCATTGTTCTTTTGTCATACATTGTGTGTGTTCTTGTCACGTACATTCTCATACTCTCTATTTTATGGCAGCTAACCACAAAGATGGTACATGTTTTAAATTTTTGTTACACATGCCAACGCGTGATTGGTTTGAAATATTGTCACAACAATTTCCTTATTGTAAGTTAATTGGTTTATCTCTCCCCAACGCCTATATCGACTATATGACCAACTTATAGTCCTTAGTTTATTAGCAGTTGCATTGTTGAAACGAAATTTAACTTACATGAATGCAATGATATATAAATTGTTGATATTTAGAACCCTTATACTTAGTTGTCTTCGACCCAATAACTAGATAAATTGTTGTTACGCATAGATTGTTATTTCATGATTCCTTAGCCTTATACTTGAAAACTTCATGACACTTCTGACATCTCACATAACCTCTTGATTAATTATAATCAATATCTATTTACTGATATGGATAGTAAATGAAAGCACAAAAGGAGAAACGAAGAACATATCATAAAGGCCAAAACCAAATCTTACCACAAAGGGAATTAAGTTCCTTGTCATCTTTATTTCTAAATTTCTAATAATATATAGTTTGTTCTTACAAAATCATGAGTAGAAATACACACAAGTCTGAATGTTTCATGGAAATTCAAGATCCTTGTGATTATCGAACCACAAAAACGTTATTATTAAAACAATTTTCATAGCACAATTGTACTACTTCTTTATTAGAAATGAGATTCACATGTGTTAATGGATCATAACTCTATTAGAGATGTGGTACAAATGTGACATTAACCATGATTCGTTAAGCCCGCTCAGCCAAGAAACCACATTACTTCTAAAACACAAGCTAATTAATTAATTAATAGAAGCCATTAGGTCATAACAGAATAAACTAACTCTGGTGTCTTATCCTCCACAGATTTCCTACGCTGTCTCTCTTCCACGCTAAGTCCTATAAATCTCATTCCCTTCCAACCATGTTATGATCCACATACGTCCTTTGGTTGCGCAGTGTTTCTCTATATTTTACAACTATAAATATATATTTAGTGACAAACAACTGCAATAACCATTCATTAATCATCTCAACACAAGAGAAAAACCTACCTTACGCGGCAAGTAAACGAATTAACGCAACAGGTTATAAGCCACATCAAAGCCTAAGTTTGCTACAAAAACATAAGGAAGAAGAAGAGCGAGAAGAAAAATGGCACGTCGCGAATTGATTCTCATTGCTCTGATCTTGGTTGCCATTGTCGGAGTTGCGATGGCAGCAGATTCGAGTAGTAGTCCTTCGCCATCGGAATCGCCCAAGAAAGACGACAAAAAGGACTCTGACAGTTCATCTTCATCATCAGATAAGGACAAATCGTCATCAGACAAGGACAATTCATCATCAGATAAGGACAATTCATCTGATGCCCCGTCATCATCATCGGACAAGGACAAGTCATCGGACAAGGATAAATCATCATCGGACAAGGACAAGGATAAGTCGTCATCCGCCCCAAGCCCATCAGCACCATCCCCCAAGTCATCCGACGATGGTAAGTCATCAGACAAGGACAAGTCATCATCTGCTCCGGCTCCAAGCAAGGGCAGTGACAAAGACAGCTCATCTAAGTCACCTAAATCCTCCGCAAGCTCGCCCGACTCCAGCAAGGACAGCGGCAAAGACAAAGGTAAAGACAGTTCATCTCCGTCGCCTAAGTCTTCTTCCTCTTCCTCCAGCTCTCCCAAGTCCTCACCGTCTTCAAGCGCCAAGGACGACAGTAGCAGCAGTCCGGCTTCTTCCCCCAAGTCATCAAAAAACAAGGACAAGGACAAGGACGACAGTAGCTCTGCTCCATCTTCCGACTCCTCCTCCAGTGCTTCCGCCCCTTCCCCCGATGACTCAGCCTCAGCATCCCCCCCTGCCCCTACTCGTGACAGTACTACGGAGGCTCCCTCTGACATTGTGACTGCGGACACACCCTCTCCCGCTGATGCTCCCTCTAAAACCGCCGCCCTCCCCACCTTCTTCTCCACTGCCTACCACCGCTGGTGCTCTCGTGCTCGCAGCCGCCTCCTTCTTTGCCCTTTAATCAAGCAAGCTTTAATTAGCTAGTAGTCACCCCATGAGTACTTGCATGCGCATTCATATTATGCCCTAATTAATTCAATGTTGGATCCTACGTAGTCGTATAACTGTTCGTAACGTCGAATGATCCATATTCGTCCTGTTTCATTCGTTCACTTTCCCTTTTTTCAGATAATTAATGAAAGGGCATTTGCATTAAGTATTAGGGCCTCCCCCTATTAATCTTGTTTGCATGGGCTAATTATTGCACGATGAAAAAAGATTTCGAAACCTGGCTGATTTAAAAATTTACATTTGGAGAATTCATGCATGCATACATGCACGGTATAAAGTAACAAAAATATATGCTTTTTATGTGGATATGTGTATTAAAAAATTAATAACTTAAAAAATAAAATTTCTCACCATTTACATAAAAACACGTGATATATTATCCGAGTTCCTGTCACAATGAAAAATTCTCCATATCATGATCAGCGACTGCAACGTTTGTAGCTCAAGTAATAATTAAAAATATTTATTCATCCACTTAAGGTTATAGGTTATAGGATGCTGTTAGTTCTTATGGCTGCCCAACATAAGAAATCCATTAATAGTCAAGAAGTAACTAATAGAAAGGAAATTAATAGAAATTTAACCTAATCCAGGTGCTACTTGGCCAGTGGATTCTTACGTACTTAAATTCGAACTTAAAAATAGAAATAATAACACATTCGCTCTAACTTGTTTCCCTCTAAGAAATGTCATTGTTTTGGTTTACATATTTGGGTTGGACCTGTAAGAAATAGGAAGTCTAGGTTCGTTAGAAGTGACCCAAAAGAAGAATCCACTTGGTGCCTTATCTACATTAAATTACAAGCCCAAACATAAATAGCAAAATAAAAGCAAAAACAAAAGAAAAATACCAAAATGGGAATCCCATTCCCACCGACACTCGGATGATGTGACATACCCGAACCCAAAATAGTAATTTCAATAAAATGAATTATATGAGCGTTTTGGGTCGTGATGGTGATGCCATATTTGAGAAATTATTTTGTGGGCCGGATATACCAAATGTAATAATACAAGTGGTTGAATTTTTTTCTATTTTCGTACTGATTGTGTTGTTTTATTTGATATATTGGATCTTATTACCGGCACAGGCACACTAAAAACTCAATCTTAAGATTAAAAAATTTCTTATTGTAATATTACACTTAGTGTACTTCATACTGTTCTCGACATAAAAAAAAAATCCTTCGGAATATTTCTTGTTGTGAAAATTGGGAGCAATCTATTCACGTGTGTTTGTGCAAGGACTTTTTTCAGTGAGAGACCCCACCCACAAAAACAATGCAAAAGCTTTTCCAGAGACCAGAGGCCAGAGCGGCCTGCCAAAAGCCCAGATTTTAGCACTTGTTTGTGGAAATGGATTGTGTGACCTTCCATTTTCATACTATCTTCATGCTTTTCTTGTTTGTATAATCACGATTAAATCAGGTTAACATTTTATATTCTTGTTTTTTTTTTTTTATTATTTCTATAAAAAGGTAATATAAAATGTTAACGTGGCTTAACCGTGACCACACATCACATGAGGACACGAGAAAAGTATGAAAATGGGAGGGTAGACAATTCACCTCCCTTTCTTGTGTTAACTTATGGCTTGTGGGTCGTTTCTCTTGGCATTCCCTCCACTGTGCCAAACAAGTAAGAGGAAAACATGTGGAAATTCCTACCTCTGCTTGCAACTTTTCTCTATTTTGACTAAGGATTTGAAAATGGTTGGAGCCATTGCGTCTATGACCGGACTTCTAAGGTAGTAGTATTCCAATATGCCTTACTTTGATCCAGGAAAATTCATTGTCCCACAAAAATATGTGAAATAAGGTCATTCAATTATGCAAAATTGGCCATATTATTGATTGTATCTCTAATACAAGAGAGTCCTATTATTGTATGCGTGACTCATCTGTATTAGGCAATCAACAATTTGATCAGTTTTGTATGTCCAAACATAATATTAATCATATCATATCGACACTTCCTTCATATTTTAATTGATTGAACAATTTAATCAATAAGCTATTATTGGCACTAAAAAATCATTATGCACTCCACATTTATAAAAACACAACGAAAATTTTATCTAGGAAAAGTGCATCATGATAGTTTTAAAGCGCCAATAGCAACAACCTGTAATCACACTTAATTCAGTTTCATGTTATCTAGTCTAAACCAAAGTTGAATACTAGTTCAAATCAATCAATGATTGAGACTAAATACAACAACATTGTATGCGGAACTCATCTTTATTAGAAATTATCATTATTGCAATTTGTCCCCTAAATAACACTATTATATCAACACTTTTTAATTAGTTATCGACACTTTCCCAATGATCAGTTGAATGATACTTGAATTGTGGCTCCATGTTGATTAGACTTGTGGGCTCTTGAAACTACAAGGATGATGGATCTGATCGAGGACTTAAATGAAAATGTCCTTTGGAGTTGGAGATGGCACAAGGCACAACTATCCCATGAGTACTAGACTATAGCATTGATCAAAGGCACATGAAAGAGCCTAGCAAGACCACTTCATAGTGCCCCATTATTCAATCCAATATGGCCTCTCATGGATGACATTTGGTCCCCAACAACAAATCTTGTATTGGAAATAAATTTTAATGTGAGTGCGAAATTAAACGTCATTTAATTTTACTAACTCATGTGTTATATAAGTGTGACATGAGAAAATTTCAACATATCAGCTTGACCATATCATTTGTAAAGCATAAGTTAAACTCAATTAATCAGCTTGACCAAATCAATCGTAAAGCTTAGGTAAAACTCAATTGCAAGATATACGCTTGTGAGAGGTTGTCTACGAATAGAGAGATTCTCAAAAAAAGTTGGTTTGTTAATGACTGATGTGATGAAGTTGACCTACTTTTGTACGAAGGTGTTCCTATATTACACATTTAAAAACTTTTAACATTACGTGGCGGTGCAATTATTTTGTACAAAAACGTTAACATATTACACATTTAAAAACTTTTAATATTACATAACAGTGCAACGATGAAACTAAACAATTACTAGTTAAACACATTAGGGGAAAATTTTACACAACTCAATCCATCGTTGAATTATCAAAGCTCAGTCATCATCACATCATCTACAGCAAAACGAAATCTGGATAACAAAGCACAATCCACCCCTCCACCCAATCACCACCTCCCACGTGTCATAAAGCAAATACATCAGCATCATCATCTCTACGGGACTGATGATCAACATTACCTTTTCCCAAAGAGTCAAAATCTGAGCTCTTCCTCTGCTTCCTCTGCCTCTCCCCAAAATATACATTCCAATTTCTTTTTCTAACCTTTTCGCGATTAATTTAATCGATTTATCAGTGAACAGAGGAAGCAAGAAAGTTGAGAGAGAGAAAGCAAGAGACTTGAGAGAGAGAGAGAGAGAGAGATGTGCAACAAGAAGAGTCCTTCTGGTCACGAAGATCATGTGCAGAGGAGCTCCATGATTGATGATATGATCAAGAAAGAAGAAGATGATGAAGAAGAAGACGAACTGATTAAACATTTAGCAGCTCGGAAATTCAGAACAAAAACCAGAAAACCCAAGTTTTTAAGTCTCCGATCCCACCTCATCTCCGAAGATAACGGACAAAGTTACAGAGCACCCAACAAAGTTACATCAACGACGGCCAAGACCCACCACCGCCAACGCCGCCGCCGCCGCCCCCAGCTCAACCTTTTTCCGCTGCACCCGGAAAATCGGGTCGAGAATGATTTTGAAGATAAAGGGTACATGCAACAGGACGAGAACGTGGCCTTGCTGTTCGAGTCTGACGGCAGCGCCACTCTCAAGGGCCTCCTAACCTCCACCGCCACCACCGCCACCGCCACCACGTCGACAATGTCATCCGATCTGGAGGAAGCAGAGTCCTTTTCCTACTACAGGGGACGGGATGAGTATAGAGAAGAAACAGAGCGTGACATTGTACGGACGGCGATGAGGAGCAGAGAGAGGGAGACAAGCGTGGAGAAGTGGGTGTGTTTCTCGGAGTTGGTGGAGGGGCAGAGAGAGGAGGACTGCTTGGCTAGCTCGACGACGAGTACTACTGGTACACGCAGCGGGGAAGATGTTCGGGATGTTGGTCATCGACGGTGGAGCTGCGACGGCAAGGGGTTGTCGTTGGCGTTGAAGCTGGATTATGAGGAGATATTGAATGCTTGGTCCGACAAGGGACCACTGTACATTGATGGAGGAGATTCCCCACAAACTGTACCTGACTCGATGCATCAGCAGGATCATCAGCTTTTTCAGCTCGATCATAACAGCAGTACTCCCGATGTAAGAAATTTTTTGACTTCTTGCCCTTTTTCGTTGATCGGTGCATTCATTTTGTTTAACCTTATGTGTAATTTCACCTTCAAATTAACTTCACTGACTATGTTTGTGAAATATAAATTGTGATTGACTTTAGTTTAATAATGCAAATGTCATAATCCTAACAGTTTATTTTTTTTAATCATCAATTAAAAATTGTATGTGGGAAATCAATATTGTCGGTCTCGGAAAAAGGAGCCTCGGATCCCTTTCTTAGGATGCTAGGAATTCAGTGATTTCATCGGTTTATCATATATCGTGCGATCAGTTTCGATTAGGTACTATTTATATTTAATTTTAAATTTTAAAATTATTTCTAATTACACGATATACAATAAACTGATGAGATTACTGAATCCTAGAATCTAGCGAGGATCCTTTTTGGTCGGTCTCATCTAGAACTTTATATTTGAATGGTACCATTTGTATTTTGTGTGAAATACCTTCATATCAAATAATTGGTCTCGTGTATTTGACACTTTTTGCATTTGGATGTTCTTAGTAATGAAACACTCAATCACTTCGGTTAAAAATAAACATTATATTGTCTTGGTAGTTAATTAAATATTTGTTTTGATCAAATTAAAAATTAATTAAAGGCCTAACTGTATTAATAGTTCCCATTGTGGTAGTATAGTTGAAAGATACCCATGAGGTAAAAAACAATTAGGATTTAAATCCTGTGGTGATATTTGTTAGAATTTTGATCTAAAATTAAAAGTTCTGTTAACTCACTGTTAATTATTAGTAAGTGGAGTAAAACGTAAATCTCGGTTAATTGTTAGCACGTGAGGCTCACAAATGATGCTAACTTTATCTTTTTAGTCATACATGTGAGGCTAATTTACTAATAATTAATAGAGAGTTAACGAAATTTTCAATTTTGGACCCAAAACCTAACATACTTCGCCGCAGTGTCCTAATTCTTTTTACCACATGGACTACCTTTGGACTACTCTAACACCATGGGACTGATAATTCAATTAAGCCTTAATTAAATATTGAAGTTCCATCTGTTGGGTTGTAACCTGAAATGCATGGGACTTGTTCAGGGGTCAGGTGGGAAGTTATGGAGAGTCCCGGAAGAGGACGGCAGCTTGAAAATGAAGATGGAGCAAAGACTGGCCAGTGTGTTGAGATACAAGGAAAAGAGGCATAACCGGCTCTACTCCAAGCGGATCCGATACCAAGTCCGAAAGCTCAATGCCGAAAAACGACCCCGTATGAAGGTACTCTGAATCTCTCATCACAACCAAGTGTGCTATATCATGTTCTGTAATTAATTCAGATGACTAATTTCGTATTAATCGTTCCATATATCTATGTTGCAGGGTCGATTCGTGAAGAGAGATTGAATTAACGCGCGTTTTGAACGTCTGGTTTCGATCTGACCTGCACAACTTACCAAGAGGATGGAGATAGGCATGGTTTTTGGTGTTTTGAGTTAGATATCCAGTGCATGCGGATGTTTTCGTTTCCCTAATTTCTTTCCTGCTTTGCTTGTCACTCACGTTACTGGGAAGAGGGAATGATAAGTAGTATGCTTCTTGCGTAAAAATATATGCACAAATCACATACACAAAAAGATGATATATCTGAGAATCAATCAGACGTTAATTAACGTGTAAATATTGCAGTTTTATGTAGCTATGTTTGTGAGACGGATAATTTCTCAAATATTCCGTGAACCATGACCACGAGCTCCTTCTTAGCAGGAATTTCGTTGCACT
The DNA here is from genome assembly GCF_019419815.1 of Pyrus x bretschneideri. Classification (NCBI taxonomy): domain Eukaryota; kingdom Viridiplantae; phylum Streptophyta; class Magnoliopsida; order Rosales; family Rosaceae; genus Pyrus; species Pyrus x bretschneideri. The sequence continues at coordinate 1,087,010 of NW_025999424.1, read as the reverse complement.
GAAGAAACAATGAGATGATATGGCTCCCGCAAGGACCATGTATTTACCGCATAGGACCTTCGTGTTCTGAAGCAAAAAAGGGGCGAAATCTTACTTAATAAGATGGTTCCTTACCTTAATTGGTGTGGATATTTATAAGAATAAGATGACCAATAGTGCTGTAGAATTTTATCAGCTGGAACTGGAAGTGGAAGATCAAGTGAAGATCATAAGTTGACAGAAGAAAAGAGAGCACAAAACTGCGCAACACGAGCGTTTTCTTGAGTATGTTCATTTGTACTCTCTATCTTCTGTCAACAACAAGAAGACCATCGATCGTTTAATTTGGAGCTAGCTAGCTCAAATAATTTATACATTCAAGAGGATGCTGGGCACGTTCCATATACCCTTCCCCTCCTCTCCTGTTTTTCGGGTTCAATTTGTAACGTTTGATTTAGAGATGAATGGTTTTGATTTAGGATATATATATCTTTGGAGGAAACATGGTGAGGCTGCTATATTGGCACCAGAAAATAGTACTCCTGCAACCCTCTATGTATGCCTCTATGTTTTGAAACATGGTCATCATTCACTCACCTAGCAAAATGCATCTCCAATAGTACAACAATGCCTTTTCCCCACTTCTTTAGATCAATCATGTGCAACTACCAGCTACCGCCTTTTAAAGTCGCTCCAAGCGTGAATTCCGTCAATTGGCTCATATAGTATGTTCGTTCCCTTCCTTTAAGTTCGAAATCTTCTATGAACTAAAATAATTTAGAATACCGTCTAATGGTCATATAATATTATGATTAGTAATATTCATCTTCACTTGTAAGGAGAAATCTTAAATTCAAATCTCATGGATTATAAATTGAAAACCAATTTATTTCTTAGGTCTTACTGTAATTATATCTTTGTATCAAAGAAAAGAGAAAAACAAAAAATAAAGAAGGATATCGTCTTGTAAAACAAATGTCATCCCCAAAATGTGGGCTTTATCTCTTTTTTCAGCCCAATGATTTCAGTTAGAGCCCAACATTTAGAAAGTGACGTTCATGCATGTTCTAGTAGCCGATAGAATGTTCAAGCAATTCACCTACTCATTGATCGAACATCGTAGAACATGTTATCTTTAATAAAAATCCGAAGATAACTATATACTAGTAATTAGAAAGTTCAAGACGCATCCATCCAACTCCATAACTCCATATATATATAAATCTCTCCTGCAACCAAATTAATCAGCAACACCAGCAAACTAATCTCTTCCTAATCATCGATCTTAGCCTTTGCTAATCATACAAAATGTCACTCATTTCCCAAGTGTTTGGCGATGAAATATTCGACCCATTTCTCTCCATGGTCAACAAGTGTCCTGTCCTCAACACCCCAACTGACTGGAAGGAAACCCTAGACGCCCATGTGTTTGTTTTCGACCTTCCGGGGCTGAAGAAGGAGGAGGTCAAGGTGGAGGTTACTGATGGAAGAGTGCTCCAGATAAGTGGCGAGAGGAATGAAGAAGAAAAAGATGAGAAGAGTAAGGATCGTAAAGATAGGTTTCACCGTGTCGAACGTTTCCGGGGCAAGTTCCTAAGGAGGTTCCGGCTGCCGGAAAATGCCAAGACAGATGAAGTTAAGGCATCTATGGAGAATGGGGTTCTAAAGGTCACTATTCCCAAGCATGAAGTTCAAAAACCTCCAAAGAAGGTTATTCAGATTGAAGGAAATTAATTAAACGATAGTTTCACAGATAATCATGTGACAATGTGTGATAATAAAATGTTTCGTGTGTGGTAAGCGTGGTTTTTTGGTTTTCAGTTGAACTTTAATTCGGAGAGAGAAGTCTTACTGTTTTAATGAACTTAGCTACGTCTAAGTCTGCGTATGATGTGTGGTTTTTAATAAAATGTGATAGTTTGTGCATGTTTAATTGCCGTGTTTATATTGAATATAAATCAAACCGTGGAATCAATTATTTAGGGTCTATGTTTCTGGTTGAATTAAAGCGTTGGGACATGGATGGAGCAAACCATAGGGATTTGTCTAAACAATAATCCCGTCTAAAAGAAAGTAAACAAAAGGTTTAAAATTCAAATACAACATTTGAACAAGTTTGGTTTGGAAAACCATTGTGCTTTTGCTGCCGGCCACTTGCCAAAAGCCAAAAGCCAAAAGCTTATGAAGTTGTTTCCCTGTTCAGTTGTGGCACAAACAGAATGTCTTCCTAGAATTCGGCCTAACGACTGTCACAGTGGCATGGGACCAGTTAGTTGCCCTGCATTTTGTTAATTGAACTTTAAGTGTACGTTGTACTCGTGCACTCACTTATTTGATCTGTAATTAAACCCCACTTAAGTAATTAAGCATCTGCATGCGCCGTAATATTTTAATGAATAAGGTGTTAAATTTTATCCGAGTTCAAAATTCTTTTATTCTTGAGTAATGGTAGACAGATTAAATTTACAGATTAAATTGGCAAATTAAATTATGTATTTCTAATAAAAATCAGTATGTTAATAAACACTTAAATAATAATTCAATCGTCAACTTTCATATCATTTAATTTACAAAATTTAATCTTTCTAACATTACCCTTCACTTTTTAGTTGTTACAATTAAATATCTCAATTTGTGGGGGGAGACTCGTGATAAAAAAACGATACTGACACTTTGGCATTCCAAACTCATATGGGTTTTAATTTTATTGCATAGCAACACATGATTGACTTGAAACACTATAAGGATATTCTAGTTTTATGCAAATCCTTTCTTAATTGCTTTACAATTATTAAGTTTAACAAATGATCCACGTCATCCATCCACCTACTCACAAAGCATAACTCTTCCAATATTGAGGTCATACAGGTAACACGATCAATTTATTGGACTCAAGGATTTCTTTACTTTTAGAAAGATGTTAAGGAGGTTTTTAAAAGTGGAACTCTCTGCATCTCATTTTTTTGGCACGGTGTTTTATAATCATGACATGAAAATTAACTTTAAATTGTAAGGTGACAGAGAATTCATACATAGTCATATTTTAGAGGATCTCCTTAGCATACTTTTAAAAGCACATTTTAGCTTAGCTTTAGCTTTTGTGCGGGCGTGCACGCGCGGGTGAATATACTATGCAATTGAAAGTTGAAACATAGAAAGCATCACAATTTTGAAACCTTTGATCGTCCTTTGGCAAAACCAAATGGACCAATATCCTACATTTTTACAATGAGGAAAAGAAAGAAAGTGGAATCAACATATCATTTTTTATAAACATTAGCAGAGTTTATGCCTTCAGTCATTACAAAGCTTACAAGGACATGCATCAGCATTCAGCAACTTACAATTTTTAGTTGCAGAAAGCTCCAACCCACACAAAATGGTACATGAAATTAAAGTCCCTAGATAATCTAGCTAGCCAAGTCGTGAGAGGGAGAAAAACTTCAGAAGGATCATCGATCACATCAATCATAAGACATGTTACAAAAACATGAGACATGTTTACATTTTGGTTCTATTAATTAAGTGTGCAGCTGCCCTCTTTGTCATTTTTCTCCATGAGAGGAAGGCATATTAAACTTTCTCGGTTAGTAATGAACAGAGATTAATTAAAGATAATCTCATGATTCTCAATTTCTCAAACACGAATTGAACGACAAGTCGTAGGAGTTCCAGTTCCATGAAGAAGCTTCAATTCCTTGATAGCTGGATCTTGGAGCAGAAGCACTTTCTCCTTGTCTCTAACTCCAACCATGTGTAAATATTCCCCATCCTCTCTTTGTTTTCCTTTGTAAAGAAGTCTTTGCTCTCTTGCCTCCATACCGGTCACCAGTGACAATATCATCTTTAATTCGCCTGCAGAGAACAAATGAATCAAAGCCAATTAGGATTTGATTATTTGCATTTATGGCTCATATATAGAGAAAAGAACAGTCCTAGCGATGTTATTGTAACAGTATCTAAAGTTAATCACGCACTGCTATGTGAGAATTTAAAACATATGATAGTGTGTGATTCATTATAACTACCGCTACAGACAACAGTGATACCCCGTTTAGGTAAGTTTCGCTAAATAATGTGAAAGAAGGCGTATTACCAAATGTGGAAGTGGCTTCAATGGAGATATCATGGAAATGAGACACAGATGACACTCGAACCGTGATCATGCCTTCTCCGGCACGGCTTTCAGCCGCCGTCTCCCTGGTCTGAACAAGCATGCCTCCCGGTCGACGCTCCCATTTGATTTCACCATTGCTAATAATATTGCCTCCTCCAAGCTCCTTTTGATCAGCAGCTTTACTCTTGCTTTTACTATTGCTACTGCTGATGAGCTTGCAACTGCTAAAGCTTCTGCAAAACCTGTTTGACCTCAGCTTAATCATTTTTCAAATTTTCTCTGCTTTTTTTACAAGCACTTCTGTTGTGCTTTTTCTCTCAACTACTCAAACTGCTCAGGAGAAATGAAAGGAAATGGGTAGTTGAGAGTGTTGGAGTTGGCAACTTAATATATACAAGTAATAATTAGGCAAATGTGCATTATATTAACTAGGGCAAAATATAATAACGACATCAATAAAATACAAGCCGCCCGGAGTGTTGCAAAAAGTAAGACTGGTCGGCCAATGAGAGGATGCCACAAGGGGGACAATATGACTCTATGAGCATGGCTTCTCTTTGCTTATTTTATGGAAGGCCAAGTGCACATGGGGGTGGGTGCTTAGGAACACGGTTGCTTAATTGGCGGGCCAAATACAAAATCAATTGCTCAATTAATTTGTCTTTCAAGAAATGTATATGATCCTTTGATAGTTTAGAAATAATTTTGTGGTATTTTTCGAGAATTTGGACGGTGTGAGGGAGATTTTATGAAAAAATGATTGACCAAAAAATATTGGAGTTATAGAAATCTGATCATGATTTATAAAAGTGTCACGAATTGTGGTATGAGTATGTGAGGATCTCATTTCTATAAATAATAGTTTGTTTAACCTTGTTCTTAGAAGAGTTCTACATATTCAACTTTTGTACAAAAGCGCTTAAAAACAGAAAAGTTTCTTGCGTAAACACTTTCAGACATATCCTGACTAATTAAGTTCATGATTTATTTAGAGCTATATATGATCTAAATTAAAAATCAGCATCCAATATACTTTTTAGCATGTCAAAATCCAATTAATAGATCTCTTAAATCCAATTTAGATCAGTTAGGTTAGGTTGGTGCTTAAGCTTTCTTTTGGGTTTACATTTTTCTTATGGGTGGTTGGCTATCTCTCTAGGGCATCAAACCACATGGGAGAGAGCTTAAACAATACGTATATTCTCTCCTTTCCCTTTCTTTCCACCATGTTTAGATGTGTTGAACTTAGAATTCTTCATCGTCAAATTCAGAATGTATTGCTCACAAGTGACAGATTCAAGATTCGAACTAAACTAGGTTCCACACATGTCAACAAATATCGACTTATGTGGAAGCAATTGATTAGTGATATCGAGAAAATTTTTCAACGCAACTAATCAAGATATGACTAGCATATATTACATGAAACACTTGGTAGACACAAAAAGAACCTACCAAACATTCAAGGGGTCCTTGAAAGAACTTCATATGTATATTTTTCAAACTCCGCGTGGTCCTAATGTACATCCATCCCTGTTGCTAAACCTAAATTTTTTTAATCTTCCTAAACTAATGGATAAGTAGCCCTAACAAAACGAAGATTTGCTAATTAATCATCGATAACTTACTTCGTTACCGTGTGAGCCAACTGTCAGCTGCAGTGGTTATGGAGTTGCTAATTAAGCTTATTGTTTTTGTAATTTTCTAATCAACTTTGATAATCATTATTAAGTTTTGTGAACATTCACGAAAGTGACAAACTGGTGTCCATACTAGCACATGGTGGAAGTCGGATAAGAGAAACAAATTTGCATGCATAAGGTTTGACACCCCACATGTTGATCGTGGAAGAAGAAATATATTACATGGAACGCATAGGTTTTGGACTTTAGATAACCATCAAATCATGCAAATATATACCATGAATTTGTAGCATCCTCGTATGGGCTAAAAGGCACCGTTTCAAGTGACCATTTGGTCATGACTTGTATCTTTGCTTTTTCAAATTTCTTAATTATCAGAAATCGAACCTCACATAGTGTTACGGTAAACAACTCACTCTCTCGTATCACAGCACGAGTTATATTTAAATATGTGAATTAGTATTTAGTAATGTCATACGATAATCATCGCTCATTAAATTTTCACATAGTACAATCTGATGTATTCTTCTTTTTGGTATATTATTTGTTCACTAATCACAATGATATTTTCTTTTAATTGAGTGAATTTTTAATCTAATATATAAATACATATATATATATATATATATAACGAAAACGGAGATTAAAACTTACGTGAAAAAGAAGAGAACACTGTTTCAGCTAACTTTGTTGCACTCAGATGTGCAATTTACAATAATATTAAGTTAATTGATACTATTATATGATCGATTTAACAAACAATCATATATTCCTTAAAAGTACACATTGAAATGATAAAGATTTTGAGAGATTATATACACATATACATACATAAATAAGGGTATATATCTCTCAAAATCTTTATCATTTCGATTTGTACTTTTAAGGAATATATGATTGTTTTTAAATCGATCATATAATAGTATCAGAGCTGTGAAATCGAGCGAGCTATATATGCTCATGCAAAAATACAAAAAGTGATGTGTAGCACAAGATTGATTCTTTCACGCAACCCATCAGATTTTCTTCTTGTTTGGCATGCCGATGGGAAGATTAGATATAGCTAAGAGATTTTATGCGCATCCATCAAGGTGATTTAATTTCAATTATCACATATTATTGCTAGTTCATTGTGATATTAAGTCTAATCTTCTTTTAATGTAGATAATATTATTTCTTAAAATAAAAATAAAAAATCCAATTACCACACAATTATAGATCAGTTTCTTCCCTGCTTCCATGCATGGCAATTGGCATGGGTTGCTTGCTATTTAATACTATTTATTTTTCCAAACATTATCATACAATCACTGACACCACCCCTTCTTGTTTTTGCATTATTAACATATTTTAACAGGAAAAAAAAAAAGGTGTCCTTGTTTTGTTAGGACCATATGCACATTATTAATCCTTATTTTGGTTCCCATGAATAATAACCTCAACTAGTCTTATTTTTTTAATCATTACCGGATGGGCCAGCGGTTAGGATGGATTATAGACCCGTATTTCACACGGCTAATCTCATATTTAATTTTTGAATATAATATATCACACGATGGTGATAAAAAAGAGATTGAAATGCTTTTTCTTTTCCGACTCTCAAAAAATAAACTACCGCAAAGAAAATCACCAACAGATATTTTTTTAAGCGAAAAAAATATAGTTTTTATTTTTCTTGGTGATCTAGAACCTCATAGAAACCGGACGAGGTGGTCCCTTTTCTATCAGATCAAAAGTATTAAAAGAAAAATTTGGGAAGAATATAATTGAAATGTATATAAAAGAATAGAAGAGAAAAGAAACCATAAGAAAATTGGCATATGGGTTAGGTCTCAAGTTCATATATATAGCTTATGAAATGATCAATGCACCAACATTTTTGCAGATATTCAACTCTATCTTTGGATAGCTCCTCCTCAAAATACATTGTGGTTGATTTACAGAACTTCACTTATTATTGAATCATTTATATTATAAATCATTTTGTAAATGCCAGTTTCCACAAAAAATCAATTAAAAATAAGGTCACTTAATTAATTAATTATAGTAAATAGATTGGTGGTTTATAATTCTTTTACCGAATCTATTTATCTGTTTTATATAGTTTGATATGACTAAACGATCTAATAGTTTATTAATTTTTGCAGGGAAAAGATTTACCAAGTGTTTTATAATAGGACCAATGTCATAGAAAGATTAGGCCCAATTTCAAATATTAAAATATTGGGCCACTTTCTGAAAAACATTAGGCCCAATAAATAATATTCCCCAACCTTTTCCTGTTGTTTTTTTTTACCAAATTTTCTAGCTCACCACTGATCGCATTTCAATTGAATGGCTGTGAGAGAACCACAGCGCCACTGAGCACTGACCACTGCGAAATGAAATCAAAACCACTTCAGAAATTCACTGGCTTTTAATAAGCACTTCCACTAAAAGCTCCAAAAGCATACAAATTTATCTGGCACTACTTTTCAATCTGGAGTTCAGGTATGTCCCCATCTCTTGCAGTAGCTGGGAATTCTGTAAAAATGCAAAATTTGCTGGAAATTATATGATTTGAGAGGAATTTCAATCCTGCGTTGTTATAGTTTCTTGTAAATATCTGGAAAAATGCAAGCTTTAATCACTTGGGAAGTACCCCAGGTGGGATTTGAATTTGGTCCTTCTTGTAAATTTAGAACTAGGGGTAGGAGAAAAAATATTGGAGTTGTTGGTCTTCCTGTTTATGGAGGAAATGCTGATGTTTTACTTGGGAGTGATGGTTTCAATGGAAGCCGAAAATTTGGTTTCGGATGTGGTTGCTTCTCTGGGCACTCTAGACTTAAACTTGCTCGGTTTTGTGAGCCGAACAAGGGTTCATTTGGCTGTTCTTTTGTGGTAGCATGGGCATTGGAGGAGCAAGCAATTGGGAATGAGGTTGTTGTGCAGGAATCGACCTCGGAACATAGGTTGTCAGGTGAATGGGAGAGTGAGGGTGGTGTTGATCATCGAAATGTGGACGGAAGGAAGGGCGGTGATGGTAATGATGGTGATGAAGTAGGGGTAGGCGGTCAAGGAGGTGATTGGGAACAGAGAAATGAAAAGATTGACGTGCGTGCACTGGCGCTGAGCTTACAGTTTGCGAAAACAGCTGATGATGTTGAAGAGGTTCTTCAGGACAAGGGTGATTTGCCCCTTCAAGTATTCTCATCGATCATTAGGGGTTTCGGAAGAGACAGACTGATGGATTCTGCTTTTGCTACTGTCGAATGGCTCAAGAGGAAGAAGGAAGAAACTAATGGTTTTATTGCCCCAAACTTATTCATATATAACAGTCTTTTGGGTGCAGTGAAGCAATCTGGACAATTGGGAGAAATGGACAGAGTCTTGAATGATATGACTAGGGAAGGGGTGGCACCGAATGTTGTAACTTACAACACTAAAATGGCGATTTACATTGAACGAGGACTAAGTACGGAGGCCCTTCATGTTCTTGAGGAGATTCAAGAAAAAGGCATGACTCCATCTCCTGTATCGTATTCCACAGCATTGTTGGCTTATCAAAGAATGCAAGACGGGAATGGAGCTTTAAAGTTCTTTGTTGATTTTAGAGAAAAGTATCGTAAAGGTCATATAGGTAAAGATGCTGATGTAGACTGGGAACAAGAGTTTGTGAAGCTTGAGAACTTTACAAAACGCGTTTGCTACCAAGTGATGCGGCGGTGGCTTGTGAGGGATGATAACTTAACAACCAATGTGCTAAAACTGCTAATAGAGATGGATATTACTGAGGTTCCACTTGGAAGGGTGGAGCACGAGCGCCTTTTGTGGGCTTGTACCCGTGAAGAACATTATATTGTAGCTAAAGATTTGTATAGTAGGATAAGAGAAAAGCATTCTGACATAAGTTTAGCCGTGTGTAACCATACAATTTGGTTGATGGGGAAGGCTAAGAAATGGTGGGCAGCTTTGGAGATTTATGAGGATATGTTGGACAAGGGGCCGCAGCCAAATAACATGTCTTATGAATTGATAGTATCTCACTTTAATGTTCTTCTAAGTGCAGCTAGAAAAAGAGCAATTTGGAAATGGGGTGTCAGGTTGCTCAACAAGATGGAAGAGAAAGGACTTAAACCAAGAAGTAAGGAATGGAATGCAGTTCTTATTGCCTGTTCCAAGGCAGCTGAAACTTCTGCTGCTGTCAAAATTTTCAAGAGAATGGTGGAGCAAGGTCAGAAACCCACAATCCTTTCTTACGGGGCATTGCTTAGTGCCCTTGAGAAGGGAAAGCGATATGATGAGGCCCGTCAGGTGTGGGAACATATGCTTAAGGTTGGTCTGAAACCAAACCTGTACGCCTACACAACTATGGCTTCGATTTTCAGTGGCCATGGAAAACCTAACATGGTAGAAACCATCATCAATGACATGGTTTCAGCAGGCATTGAGCCAACTGTTGTCACATACAATGCCATTATCAGTGGGTTTGCAAGAAACGGTTTTAGCAGTGCTGCATACGAATGGTTTGACCGCATGAAAGCTCAGAATATCCCTCCAAACCATGTCACATACGAAATGATGATTGAGGCTCTCGCAAACGAAGGGAAGCCGAGACTTGCATATGAGCTATATTTGAGAGCTCGAACTCAACGCCTTGCCCTCTCTTCAAAAGCTTATGACACAGTGGTTCAGTCCTCACTGGAATCCGGAGCTAACATTGATGTAAGACTCTTAGGCGAACGGCCACCAGAGAGAAAGGGGAATGCGCAAGGTAGAAACACTTCCAGCCAAGTTTCTTAAAGGTTCAGAAGTTTCGCACTCCCAAGAGATGCAAAAACATTTGTAGCGAGGAAATATACGCTGTAAAGACACAAAACAAAAAGGTATTTGTTACTACGAAGTATTTAGTTTCTGTTGCTTTTTGTTCATTCGTTTCTGTATACTTCCCATGATTGCATTGCAACAAATACACCCAACTCGTAAAAAATTCAGTTCGTTTTCTACTTACAACGCGGATAAACTTCTTCCTTGTGTCGAAAACTGTAATGCTAGAGAGATGACATTCGTAAACATGGTCTTGCTAGCATTTTGCGTGCGGCAAATTAGTGATTTGAATATAGTAATATAGATTAGATGCTAATTAATCATCATCTTGAAGTGCCAGAAGGATTATATAGTGGAAACCTTTACAACCTTTCCAGGAATATGTGGTAGAAGTTAATTAGAAGATTAATATCTGGATTCCATTGTATTTAAAGTAAAAAGAATATAAAAAAGATAATATTTTGTATAAAATGCTGGATCATCTGAACCAGAGTTGAGATCGTCTCACGACTTCACCAGTCTAAGGATCAGCAAATCTGGATTGTTCAAGAGAAAGAAATTTGGATCCTTGGTTTGTGGGTGGGGGCCGTCAAAATGAGTTAATGGGGCCATCGAATTCAAGTTGAGTGGTCTGGTTTGCTGATTTATAGATTTTGAACAGTGAAATCTGAAAAGTATCTTAACTCATCTAAACCATATCTTTTAGAAAACCTTAACAAAAAACTCTCAGTACTGGTAACTAAGGTAGAAGGTAGGAATCATGTTTGTCCACTAATTTGGTGTATCCCACTTCACTATTATGCTGCCTCCTTTCCTTTGGCTTCCTTAAAGCACGGTCTGACGTTTCTTTATGGTAAAATGACATCTTGCATTTGAGTATATATGTGATGAATTATTTTTTTTTATTTTTCTCGTTGGCAAATTGCTTTAAATTACTGTCATTTAACGGACTCTATCCTTAATCTTTATAAGAAATAAGAATTAATCTAACTTGGCAATCAAAACAATGTTCAGTCGCGGATCCAGAATTTGAATTTTAGAGATCTTAGTGTTAAATACAAGTTTTTTTTTAGATAGGAGCAGAGTGCGAACTGTGCAAAAAATAAAAATCAGTTTATCCACTTGGCGGGCTTGTTGTGCAGATGTAAACAGACATAGATATATGCCGAAACAATCTGATGAGTAATATAGAAAGAATTTGTCGGGTGTTGTCTACGTAACATGTTGAGATATGCTTAGCATACATTACATCAAACGTTTAGTAGGCACAAAGAACCTGTACCAATCATTCAACGAGTCCAGAAAAGACCTTGACAAATATATTTTCTAGACTCGAGTGGTCCTAAGACCACCTTGGTCCTTATTTCCATCTGCTCCTAACAACATTCTCTTCTTTTTTCTTTTTTTTTTCTTTTTTGTATAATTTTTTAATTTTTTTATAACTCAAGTTCGAGTCTAATTCCATCTAGTTTGGATAAATTGTTGTAAATTATCGTTCATATTAAAGTTAGTTATAAACTTCTTTCTTTTTATTGCATCGTTAACAAATGATATCTGTGGATACAAATTTCTTCTTCTTGATCTTGGACAAAATTGGACCTACAAAACAAATAACACCTTTGGTCAAGGCCAAGAGCCTCACGCGCCCACAATGAATGGGGAGGGGGCTTTAGCCGAAGAACCTCCAATGCCAAAGTGAATTTTGAGAGAAAAGTGTTTTGAGAATTTTGAGTGTTTAGCAAGAGTTAAGACCTAGGTTTTTAGAGAAAATGAGGTTGAATATATAGTGCATAGCCGGCCCCCTTTGGGAGAGAAGGTGACCGGCCTATTGGGAGTTTTTTGGGTGTAATTAGTAGTTTAATTGACAATTAATAGATTAATTAGGTAATAAATCTACTAAGTGACCAATTATAATTTTAAATGGAACGTTTTGGGGGTTACCTTGTGGAGAATATGTGATGAGGATGGATGAAATAGGTTTGAAAATAAATACTTATTTGGGCATTTTTGACTTGATTGAAGAATGATTGTCCACTGATTGCGCGTATGAATTATGGTGTACCTTGAGGCTAATTTTGTCATTTTCATCAAAAAATCCACGTGTCGCATCTTGATTATTTTTTACTCTACAATATCAAGTGAAGAAATTCTTTAATTCGGCCAGTAGATCACGTCATAACGTCACAATGATATGTAGGTTTTAAATACGAATTTACGAAATCCGCATCTTTGTACGTGTGATTAGATGCGTAACATAATCTACCCGGTGGACCAATGAATTTCTTCATTAATCAAGCTGTTTTTCCCGGAATCAAGATGTTTGCACCGTTATAGGAAGTAGTAACCTAGATCCTATGTTGGAACTCAGGAGCAACTGAAATATTGACAGATGCGTATTGTCATGTCATCATGTCTTAGCCGTTGTAGTCGTTATTTAATTGGGCCATGGATCCTTTTGGATTCATGCATCCTAATCATAGGGAATTAGGGATCCATAAATCCGGATCATTAAAATTTGATTCAATAGTTACAAACAGAAGTTCACTTTAAAAGTTATAATAACTTTAACCGTTAGATCAAATTTCAATAATCCGGATTGATGAATCCCTAGGATTAGAATGCATAGATCCCGAAATGATCCATGTCCATTTTATTGGATGTCGCAACTGGTCCCCAATTGAAGGGGTCCCCAGTTGGAGTGTCGACAAGAGACACTTGGTTATGAGAGAGCTATAATAGGCGCTTATCCGTTTTAAAAGAGAGTACTGAATTGCAAAGGAAAATTCTTTGTGTGGACACATCTGATCACATGCTTTTGAGTGTGTGGGGCATGGTAGATTAGAGGCTGTCTAAAAAAATTGATCAAATCTGTAGAAGTATTGTTTTGATTTTGATTATTTCAAAATTATTTAAGTCGGAAAATGTTCTCGAATATATTATGGGGCGAACTTGTGAAACCAATTTTTTATATAACTTTTTACGTACGTTTTTTTGTAGAGTTTAGTTCGTAATGTATTTTAACTATTCAAACTGTTTATATTTTAACGTGATATATTTGTGCTAGGAATATAACTCAACAATATGAGCAACTTATCAAGATGATATTGATGTAATGGTAGCATGATACTTGTAGCTCCATTACAAAGTTTCATTTTACACAATTTTGAATTCGATTCTCTACGTTTCTAGTATCGTTCCACTTGTATTAAATAAGGAAAGAGATTTTTTTTTTTTTTTTGATAAAATAGTGCTAATTTGTCAATTACTTAAGGTGATATCCAACTGAGTTGTCCGAGTTAGTGTGTTGTGTTCATTTTTCTTTCTTTTTTGGAAACTTGTGTTCATTTTTCTTAGGTGTAATGAGTTATGTTTGTCCCAAATATCCAATACGATACGAAGGGAACTTCAACTTGCTTTGGTTTGAAGTGAACAAAAATCTCGAAACCAAACGTGTACGCCGGCACAACTATGGCTTCAATTTTCAGTGGCCCTGGAAAACCTAACATGGTAGAAATAAGGATGGGCAACGGTTATAGCGAGCGCGTAACCGTAGTTATTTACCCATAACCGTTTATATTCATACTGCATAACCATTTATTCCGTTGGGTAATTGTATAAACGGTTATACCTATAATCATAACCGTTTATAAATAATTATCCATACCCATAATTGTGTATCCATTTAACTATGTAACTATAACCATAACCATTTACTCGTTTTTTGAACCTGTTTATCATATTTTTACTCATTTAGCCATTTTTCACTTGTCTACATGCCTCTTTTTTTTTTTTTTTTTTTTTTTAACAACTTGAAAATTACGAAAGAAAAATTTGTCATAATTTTCATTTTCTAACAATTAAACACCGCTATAAGTACATGCATGCATTTCCCTATTTTAATCATTTAAGTCTTCATATAATTCCAATAATTGAAATAATAATTTACGAACGATATTTTTTTGTTACACCCAAGCAAGTCTTTAATTATTAATACATATGATTACGAAGTAAAGCTTCCAAAAATAAAAAGTAGTCATTATTTTGAATACTAGATGATTCAAAACTTCAAAATAAAAAAACAAAAATAAAGATTAGTTTTTACCACATTCAAGGAGAGTAAACAGCCGCATCAAGCCAAATCTTTTTGGTAATATGAGCAAAGAATCTTGCATTGTAGAAAGCAAGCGGGAAAACAAAGGTGTCCACTGTCTATATAAACTAGCTAAGAAGAAAACCAACAGCACAACCATCTTGCATTTATTTCCTCTTCATATGTATTTTCCTACGCTTGCAAATCGTTGACGGCGAGATGTGAAACGGGTCGTTGGGAAGGAAGAAGACGAAACGGAAGAGCGGCGGAGCGGGGAAGGAGAGGGTCCGGACTAGAGGAAGGGGAGAGAGAGAGAGCCTGCTTCTAAAACCCTCAAAATCCTGCAATAATTTTTTTTTTATTTTTACATATATTAAATTAAATGGGTAAATATATATCCGTATAACCACAGGTAATACCTATAACCATCCATTTAAATTTTACGAATAAACGGTTATACCGTAACATTGAATTTTAAATGAGCTGATAACCGCGGTTACCCAAATCCATGGGTATTTTGCCCATCCCTAGGTAGAAGCCATCATCAATGACATGGTTTCAGCAGGCATCGAGCCAACTGTTGTCACATACAATGCCATTATCAGTGGGTTTGCAAGAAACGGTTTTAGGAGTGCTGCATACGAATGGTTTGACCGCATGAAAGCTCAGAACATCCCTCCAAACCATTGAGGCTCTCGCAAACGAAGGGAAGCCGAGACTTGCATATGAGCTATATTTGAGAGCTCGAACTCAGCGCCTTGCCCTCTCTTCAAAAGCTTATGACACAGTTGTTCAGTCCTCACTGGAATCCGGAGCTAACATTGATGTAATACTCTTAGGCGAACGGCCACCAGAGAGAAAGGGGAATGTGCAAGGCAGAAACACTTCCAGCCAAGTTTCTTAAAGGTTCAGAAGTTTCACACTCCCAAGAGATGCAAAAACATTTGTAGCGAGGAAATATACGCTGTAAAGACACCAAACAACGAGATATTCGTTACCACGAAGTATGCAGTTTCTGTTGCTTTTGTTCTTTCGTCTCTGTATACTTCCTATGATTGCATTGCAACAAATACACTCAACTCGTAAAAAATTCAGTTCGTTTTCTACTTACAATGCGGATAAACTTCTCCTTGTGTCGAAAACTGTAATGCTAGAGAGATGGCATTGGTAAACATTGTCTTGCTAGCATTTTGCGTGCAGCAAATTAGAGATTTGAATATAGTACTATAGATTAGATGTTAATTAATCATCATCTTGAAGTGCCAGAAGGATTATATGGTGGAAACCTTTACAACCTTTCCAGGAATATGTGGTGGAAGTTAATTAGAAGATTAATATCTGGATTCCATTGTATTTAAAGTAAAAAGAACATAAAAAAGATAATATTTTGTATACAATGGTGGATCATCTGAACCAGAGTTGAGATCCTCTCATGACTTCACCATGCAAAGTTTAAGGATCAGCAAATCTGGATTGTTTAAGAGAAAGAAATTCGGATCCTTGGTTTGTGGGAGGGGACCATCAAAATAAGTTAATGGGGTCATCGAATTCAATTTGAGTGATTCGGTTTGTTAATTTATAGACCTTGAACAATGAAATCTGAAAAGGATCTCAACTCATCTAACCATATCTTTTAGAAAACTTCAACGAAAAACTCTAGGTACTGGTAACTAAAGTATAAGGTAGGAATCATGTTTGTCCACTAATTTGGTGTATCCCACTTCACTATTATGCTGCCTCCTTTCCTTCGGCTTCCTTAAAGCGGGGCCTGACGTTTCTTTTTGGTAAAATGACATCTTGCATTTGAGTATATATGTGATGAATTATTTTATTTTATTTTTCTCGTTGGCAAATTGCTTTAAATTACTGTCTTTTAACGGACTTTACATTATGTTTGGATAAGGGAAATAAACTTAAAATTTAGGTAAAAATCAAAATTTATAAATTGACATGCACCAATTCTCTCGTTTAGATTCATAAACATAGAAATTTAGAATTTCCGCATGGAAAAAAACTTGGGATTTGGAACCTTCAATTCCCAAGTTTAAATTCCATGTAAATAGATGTCATTTCCCAATTTCTGTGATTTAGAGTTTAAAAATGACAAATTCCGTATTCAATTCCATTGTTCTTTTAGGTTTACCAAACCAGAAAATTCACAAATTCTAGAAAATAAAATTTTGTCATTTCAATTTCCGTCATTTTAAAATTTCTTAGTAATCTTAAATTTCTTCATCCAAACGTAGTGTTATCCTTATTCTTTACAAGAAATAAGAATTAATCTAACTTGGCAATCAGAACAATGTTCAGTTGCATATCTAGGATTTGAATTTTAGAGATCTCAGTGTTAAATACAAATTTTTTTTAGATAGGAACAAAGTGCGAACTGTGCAAAAAATAAAAATTAGTTTATCCACTTGGTGGGCTTGTTGTGCAGATGTCAACAGACACAGACATATGTTGAAACAATCTGATGAGTGATATAGAAAGAAGTTGTCGAGTGTTGTTGATGCAATATGTCGAAATATGCCTAGCATGCATTACATCAAATGTTTAGTAGGCACGAAGGACCAGTACCAATCATTCAACGGGTCCTGAAAAGACCTTGACAAATATATTTTCTAGACTCGAGTGGTCCTAAAACCACCTTGGTCCCTATTTCCATCTGCTCCTGACAACATTCTCTCTTTTATTTTTATTTATTTATTTTTTGTTAACTCAAGTTCGAGTCTGATTCCATCTAGTTTGGATAAATTGTTGTAAATTATCGTTCATATTAAAGCTAGTTATAAATTTCTTTCTTTTTATTGCATCGTTAACAAATGCTACCAAATGAAGAAATTTTTTGATTCGGCTAATGGATCACGTCATAACGTCATAGTGATATGTAGGTTTTCAATACGAATTTACGAAACCCGCATCTTTGTAAATGTGATTAGATGCGTAACATAATCTACCTGGTGGGCCAAAGAATTTCTTCATTAATCAAGTTGTTTTTCCCGGAATCAAGATGTTTGCACCATAATAGGAAGTAGTAAGAATTGGACACTTGAGAATTAAGCAATCTGCAGATAAGTCCATATCATCTAAAACTCCTACGTTGGCAACGACAAACGACCAACGACCAACCACCTAGATCCTATGTTGGAACGCAAAAGCAACTAAAATATTGACAGACGCCTATTGTCATGTCTTAGCCGCTGTACTCGTTATTTTATTGGGCCATAGATCCTCTCTGGATCCATACATCCTAAGATCTACAAATCCGGACCATTGAAATTTGAGTCAATGGTTACAAACAGAGATTCACTTTAAAAGTTATAATAACTTTAACTGTTGAATCAAATTTCAATGATCTAGATTGATAAATCCCTAGAATTAGGATGCATAGATCCTTAAAGGATCCATGTCCATTTTATTTGATGTCGCAACTGGGTCCCCAATTGAAGGGGTCCCCAGTTGGAGTGTCGACAAGAGACACTTGGTTATGAGAGAGCTCTAATAGGCGCTTATCCGTTTTAAAAGAGAGTACTGAATTGCAAAGGAAAATTCTTTTAGTGGACACATCTGATCACATGCTTTTGAGTGTGTGGAGCATGGTAGATTAGAGGCTTTCTAAAAAAATTGATCAAATCTGTAAAAGTATTGTTTTGATTTTGATTATTTCAAAATTATTTAAATCCCAAAATGTTCTCAAATATATTATGCGGTGAACTTGTGAAACCAAGTTTGTTATGTAACTTTTTAAGCACGTTTTTATAGAGTTTAGTTCGTAATGTATTTTAACTTTTCAAACAGTTTATATTTTAGTGTGATATATTTGTGTTAAGAATATAACTCAACAATATGAGCAACTTATTAGGATGATATTGATGTAATGATGGCACGATACTTTTAGCTTCGTTAAAAACTTTCATTTTACAGAGTTTCGAATTCGATTCTCTACTTTTCTAGTATCGCTCCACTTGTATTAAATAAGGAAAGAGAATTTTTTTTTTTTTTTGATAAAATAGTGCTAATTTGTCAATTACTTAATGTAATATCCAACTGAGTTGTCCGAGTTAGTGTGTTGTGTTCATTTTTCTTTTTTTTTTTTTGGGAAACTTGTGTTCATTTTTCTTTGGTGTAATGAGTTATGTTTGTCCCAAATATCCAATACGATACGAAGGGAACCTCAACTTGCTTTGGTTTCAAGTGAACAAAAATCTCGAAACCAAACTTGTACGCCGACACAACTATGGCTTCAATTTTCAGTGGCCATGGAAAACCTAACATGGCAGAAATAGGGATGGACAACGGTTATGGCGAGCTGGTAACTGTGTTTATTTACCCATAATCGTTTGTGTTAATATCTGCATAATCGTTTACCGGTTGGGTAATTACATAAACGGTTATACCCATAACCATAGCCGTTTATAAACGGTTATTCATATCCATAACTATGTATCCATTTAATCATAACCATTTACCCGTTTTTGAACCCGTTTATCATTTTTTTTACCCATTTACCCATTTTTTCACATGTCTACATGTTTTTTTTTTTTTTTAACAACTTGAAAATTATGAAAGAAAATTTTGTTATAATTTTCGTTTTCTGACAATTAAACACTATTATAGGTACATGCATGCATTTCCCTATTTTAATCATTTAAGTCTTCATACAGTTCCAATAATTGAAATAATAATTTACGAACGATATTTTTTGCTACACCCAAGTAAGTCTTTATATATAATACATATGATTACAAAGTAAACCTTCCAAAAATAAAAAGTAGTTATTATCTTGAATACTAGATGATTCAAAGCTCAAAGTAAAAAACAAAAATAAAGATTAATTTTTACCACATTCAAGGAGAGTAAACAGCAGCATCAAGCCAAATCTTTTTGGTAATATGAGCAAAGAATCTTGCATTGTAGAAAGCAAGCGGGAAAACAAAGGTGTCCACCGTCTATATAAACTAGCAAGGAAGAAAACCAACAGCACAACCATCCTGCATTTATTTCCTCTTCATATATACTTTCCTACGCTTGCAAATCAGCGAAGGCGAGATGTGAGATGGGTCGCAGGTCGCTGGGAAGGAAAAACACGAAGTGAACGAGCGGCGGAGCTGGGAAGAAGAGGGTCCGGACTAGAGGAAGGGGAGAGAGAGAGAGAGAGAGAGAGCCTGCTTCTAAAACCCTCAAAATCCTGCGATAATTTTTTTTTAATTTTTACATATATTAAATTAAATAGGTAAATAAATACTTGTGTAACCGCGGATACCCATAACCGTTAGATATCTGTTATAATCGCGAATAATACCTATAACCGTCAATTTAAATTTTACAAATAAACGGTTATACCCATAACCGTAACCGTGAACTTTAAATGGGCAGGTAACCGCGGTTACTCAAATCCATGGGTATTTTGCCCATCCCTAAGTAGAAACCGTCGTCAATGACATGGTTTCAGCAGGCATCGAGCCAACTGTTGTGACATACAATGCCATTATCAGTGGGTTTGCAAGAAACGGTTTTAGCAGTGCTGCATACGAATGGTTTGACCGAATGAAAGCTCAGAACATCCCTCCAAACCATGTCACATACGAAATGATGATTGAGGCTCTCGCAAACGAAGGGAAGCCGAGACTTGCATATGAGCTATATTTGAGAGCTCGAACTCAGCGCCTTGCCCTCTCTTCAAAAGCATATGACACAATGGTTCAGTCCTCACTGGAATCCGGAGCTAACATTGATGTAATACTCTTAGGCGAACGGCCACCAGAGAGAAAGGGGAATGTGCAAGGCAGAAACACTTCCAGCCAAGTTTCTTAAAGGTTCAGAAGTTTCACAACTCCCAAGAGATGCAAAAACATCTGTAGCGAGGAAATATACGCCTAAAGACACAAAACAACGAGGTATTCGTTACTACGAAATATGAAGTTTCTGTTGCCTTTTGTTCATTCGTCTCTGTATACTTCCCATGAATGCATTGCAACAAATACACCCAACTCGTAAAAAATTCAGTTCGTTTTCTACTTACAATGCGGATAAACTTCTCCTTGTGTCGGAAACTGTAATGCTAGAGAGATGACATTGGTAAACATGGTCTCGCTAGCATTTTTTGTGCGGGGTAGGATTCTCTTCTCTCATATTTTTATCTCTTTCTCTCCTCTCCTCTCACACATTGCTTTTTGTCTTATTATTTCTATAAAAAAATCAATATACAATGTTAACGTGACTTAACTATGACCGTTCACATAGGAAGAGGAGAAAGACTAGGAGAGAGAAAATCCTCCTCCTTTACATGCAGCAAATTATATATTTGAATATAGTAATATAGATTAGATGCTAATTAATCATCATCTTCAAGTGCGAGAGAATATATGGTGGAAACCTTACAACCTTTCCAGGAATATGTGGTGGAAGTTAATTAAGATTAATATCTGGATTCCACTGTATTTAAAGTACAAAGAATATAAAAAAGATAATATTCGTATTTAAAGTAAAAAGAATATAAAAAAGATAAGATTTTGTATACAATGCTGGATCATCTGGATTCTCTCACGACTTCACCGTGCAGAGTTCAAAGATCAGCAAATCTAGGACCGTTCAGGAGAAGGAGATTCGAATCTTTGGTTTGTGGGAGGGGGCCATTAAAATGAGTTAATGGGGCTGTCGATTTCAATTTGAGCGGTTCGGTTTGTTAATTCATGGACTTTGTACCGTTTGGTACGCAGGACGAGACGGAATGCAGTGGGACAAGACGTTCCTTCCCATGCTTGGTGTGCCAATTTGACTGGAACGCGTCATCCCGTAGAACGAATTTTAGCCATTTTTTGGTTCTATCTTATCCCTTGGAACAACTTGTTCCAGCCCATGGGACACAAATTTATAATTTTTTGGACAACAATACCCCTTCTCTTTTTCATTATTCCACTGTCTACCCTCCCTCTCTCTCGTAGCCTCCCTCTTTCCTGTAGCTTCATCCTCTTCCACCACAAACCCAGCAACCCAACTATAGCTAACTCAAACCCAGCTTCTTCCCACCGCCTTCCTCCTTGCTAGTCCCACGACGAGATCGTCGCCCGCGACGCCCAAGACTTGCATAGCAAAGAGCAGACCAAGGCCGTCATTGATGATGTCGAAGCTCCTCTACTACCGCCGGTTTAGTCCCTCCGCGCTCCACCTTCTTCTCCAACGTTGCATAAATTGATTGAAATAAATTTGCAAATCCAACGAAGCCTCTGTAAATTGAAAAAAAAAAAAAAAAACCAATTTAGGATTTTTCTGTGTTTGGTTTTATTTTTTATTTTTGTTTTTTAAACATCAACATAATCTTAACTATCATTGCACCCGAAGAAAATTTAAGTCAATTTGGATGAGGCATGCCTACCCAATCCTAGAGGAGTTCAATTAAACACCAAAACCTAAGGTATGTCATACTTAATTTCAAAGCCAAATCGCGGAGGAGGGCAAGCTCCGACTTGAGATCCTTGAGCTGGGCCAAAAGGTCAGGTTTTGTTTCGTTCCGTCTCATTTATCTCGTTCTGTCCCGTCTGCGTACCAAACGGTACCTTACGGGTGTAAGGTAGGAATCATGTTTGTCCACTATTTTGGTGTATCCCACCACTTCACTATTATGCTGCCTCCTTTCCTTTGGCTTCCTTAAAGCAGTGCCTGACGTTTCTTTTTGGTAAAATGACATCTTGCATTTGATTATGTATGTGATGGATTATTTTATTTTATTTTTCTCGTTGGCAAATTGCTTTAAATTACTACGTCTTTTAACGGACTTTATCCTTATTCTTTACAAGAAAAAAGAATTAATCTAACTTGGCAATTAGAACAATGTTTAGTTGCGGGTTTAGGATTTGAATTTTAGAGATCTCAGTATTAAATACAAGTTTTTTTGGATAGAAACAGAGTGCGAACATCGCAAATAATAAAAATCAGTTTATCCACTTGACAGGCTTGTTGTGAAGATGTCAACATACACAAACATATGCCAAAATAATCTGATAAGTGATATAGAAAGAATTTGTTGAGTGTTGTTGACGTAATATGTTGAAATATGTCTTATATGCATTACATCAAACGTTTAGTAAGCACACAAATGATTTGTACCAATCATTCAAAGGGTCCTGAAAAGACCTTGACAAATATATTTTTCTAGACTTGAGTGGTTCTAAGACCACCTTGGTCCCCATTTCCATCTATTCCTGACAACACATTTTTTTTTTTTTTTACTCAAGTTCGAGTCTAATTCCATCTAGTTTAGGTAAATTGTTGTAAATTATCATTCTATTAAAGTTAGTCATAAACTTCTTTATTTTTATTGCATCGTTAACAAATGCTACCAAGTAAAGAAATTCTTTGATTCGGCCAGTGAATCACGATCTAACATCATAGTGACATGTAGGTTTTCAATACGAAACCCGCCTCCTTGTATGTGTGATTAGATGGGTAACATAATCTACCTGGTGGACCAAAGAATTTCTTCATTAAGCAAGTTGTTTTTCCCAGGGTCAAGATGTTTGCACCGTCATAGGAAGTAGTAAGAATTGGATGCTTGAGAATTAAGCAATTTGCAGATAAGTCCACATCATTTAAACTCCTACGTTGACAACGACCAACCGCCTAGAAATATCACCTTCCTATGTTGGAACGCAAAGCCAACCGAAATATTGAGAAATGCGTGTTGTCATGTCTAAGTCGCTGTCTTCGTTATTTTATTGGATGTCGCAATTGTGGTCCTCAATTGAAGGAGGCAGATTCTCTGTTTTCTTATTTTCCGTGCCTTCTTATTTTGTTTGATCACGATTATATTACGTTAATATTTTTTATTACTATTTATTTTTATCTTATTATCTCTATAAAATATATATATATATTGGCGTGCTTAACTGTGATCACACAAACAGGAAGACACGGAAGGGCACGAGAAGTGGAAAGGCAGAGAATCTGCCTCCCAATTGAATGGGATCTGTTGGAGTGTCGACAAGAAGAGATTTTTTTAGTAAGATTGAAACACAGAGTGGTACATCGCATGTTAAAATAGAAATGATGAGATATGTGTGTTAAAAATTTAAAAAAATTAAAAAAAATATAATTTTTCACTACTTTTATAAAAATATATGATGTACCACCCGTGTTTCGGTCAGAAGGAAAAATTCCTCGTCGACAAGAGACTCTTGGTTATGAGAGAACTCTAATAGGATCTTATCTGTTTTAAAAGAGAGTAGTGAATTGCAAGGAAAATTCTTGTAGTGGACACATCTGATCACATGCCTTTGAGCGTGTGGAGCCTGGTAGATCGGAGGCTTTCTGAAAAAAATTGATCAAATCTGTAGAATTATTGTTTTGGTTTTAATTATTTCAAAATTATTTAAGTCGGAAAATGTTCTCAAATATATCATGGGACGAATTTGTGAAACCAATTTTTTTATATAACTTTTTGCTCACGTTTTTGTAGAGTTTAATTCGTAATGTATATTTAACTATTCGAACTATCTATATTTTAGCGTGATATATTTATACTAAGAATATAACTCAACAATATGGACAACTTATCAAGATGATATTGATGTAATGACAACACAAGATTTGTAGCTCCGATAAAAACCTTCATTTTACACGGTTTTGAATTTGATACGCTACTTTTCTAGTATCCGCTTGTATTAAATAAGGAAAGAGAACGTAAAAAAATTACAATTTGATAAAATAGTACTAATTTGTCAATTACTTAAGGTGATATCCAACTGAGTTGTCCGAGTTAGTGTGTTGTGTTCATTTTTCTTTTTCTTTGGAAACTTGTGTTCATTGTTCTTTGGTGTAATGAGTTTTGTTTGTCCCAAATATCTAATACGATACGAAGGGAACCTCAACTTGCTTTGGTTTCAAGTGAACAAAAATCTCGAAAGTAAAATATGGCTAAAGCATCCTCCTCCTTCAGCTCCTCATCCTGATTCCTGGACACCATTCGCAATCCTCCCGCCAATTCGAAACGTTTATCAGCCGCCGTCATATCGTTTCACAAATTACAGACCCCATGTGATTGTTTGTTATTTAAAGTTTATATTTTTGAACTCCAACGTTCAAAAATCCAAACTTGAAGCCAGAAGAAGGGTAAATCACAGATTTTGAGTAAGTTTCTGACATGGGTTCTCAACTTTTCACTTTTGGTGAACTGGGTGTGTGGTTTATTGGTGTTTTTTCACTGTTTCGGTCAGTAAGACTGGTTTTTTTTTTTTTTTTTTTATGTTTTTCCGATTGCAGGTTGGAATTGGAGTGTGAGATGGGTTTTTGTTGACGCTTGAAGATCTGGTTTTGTGAGGAGGACTGAGGAGTAAGGAGGAAGATGGAACCTCCAAGGGGTGTTTTGGCTACGCTTTGGAACTTCATCTGCTTTCTTCCTTACTTCATTGGCCTTCTGATCCTTGGCAGCATTAAAGGTAACTCAAAAACTGATTGTGTGGTTGTTTTATGTATTAAATTCTGAGTTTTAATGGGAAATTGATAACTCTTGAAACTTTTATGTTGTTATTTTCATTAAAGTTTACAACTTGGGTTCTTGATTTTCGTTTCCCATTTGTCGAATCGATGTTTTCTGCTGGTTCGGGGGCTTGGCAGTTGTTTGGCTGTTTTGAATCCATTGCATGCAATAAAAACTCTAAGCCTTGTGGATACTTTTCGAATGTTGCTTTGAGAAATTTGAAATCGGCGTTCAATCTTGAAATGGTTTGTTCATGTTGATATTAGGAGTTGATTGATTAGTTAAGAGGCATTGCTTGAAAGAGTATGATATAAGGAAGGCATTTTAAACCTAATATCCAAGTATTGTTTCAGGTATCGTTTTATGCCCGTTGATATGCCTTATCATGACAGTCGGAAACACCGGTATCATACTCGGTCTTTGGCCAATACACTTTGTCTGGACCTATTATTGCGTTTTGAGGTGCGTCCCCTGGCCTCTATCTTCAAATTTCTATGTTTCATAGTTATCTCTCTCTTGAATCTCTTTCTCATGTCGTGTTAGAGCAATAAAACAATAAGAATAACTTCCTCGCGATTCTTCTTTTTATATATCTGTATATATATATATTTTTTCAGATCTAAGAGATTAGGGCCAGTACTGAAGATTGTCATCTGCTTATGTGTACTACCTACTGTCTTGATCGTGTGGCCAGTGGTCGGGATTGTTGGTAGTATTGTGGGTGGAGCAGCATTTGGCTTTTTTTCTCCGATAATGGAAACTTTTCAAGCTGTTGGAGAAGGGAAGACCGATCAATTGTACCACTGCTTTTATGTATGTCTCCAATTTTCATGTTGTCTCATAATTATTTTGTTCTTGTTCCTTGCCGCTCGTTCTGTTCTTGTTGCCTCCGTGACAGAGATTCATCCTTCACAATATTTTCAGGATGGAACTTGGAGCACTGTCAAAGGGTGCTTCACTATTGTGAGGGATACCAGAGATGTATGTTACTACACCTACTTCTCAATTATGGATGACCTGCAACACGGAGGTCCTCCGGTCACAAAATATTATGAGATTAGGTATGTCGTCTTGTTCTGCCCAAAAACTATTGCTTGCTTATTTATGTTTCTATTAGAATATCAATCAGTCAACTTAGCGATGAAGAAAGAATACGCTATAAGTGTCCTTAACAGTTCAGTTTCATTGATTTTTGCTCTTGTGGTCCAACCGTTTTGTCTTTTTGTTAGACCTATTCATCATGATCCTTCTTTTCGTCTGACGGGAAGTTTTTCAACTTTCTTGCAGGCTGCTATATCTTCCTGGGGCTGTTATATTAGCAGCCCTTGGTTTCATGGTTGATATGCCAGTGATCTCATTTATTGCCCTATGCAAATGCCCGTACATGCTCTTCAAGGGGTGGCACCGTTTGTTTCATGACCTTATAGGTCGTGAAGGCCCTTTCTTGGAAACAATATGTGTTCCATTTGCGGGTCTTGCCATCCTACTCTGGCCGTTGGCTGTTGTTGGGGCAGTGTTGGGATCTATGGTGGCTAGTATCTTTCTTGGTGCTTACGCTGGAGTGATCGTTTATCAGGTTATTCATTGCTCATTTTTTTTTCTCTGACATGCTTGGTTGATGTAAGTTGCTTATATTCAGATATTTTTTTTGTGGTAAGGACATGAAATGTGTTTAGATTGATTGATTATGTTGTTCATAAGTATAGCTGGAGTCAAACACGTATGAAACTGGAGAAAATATATCAACATTTCCCCACTTGGAAACACAATAACTATGCATATCGGATAACACGATCTTGATACCAATTCAGAAGCGGAGATTTTTCTTATGTCCTTGTCACGTAGATTGCAAGTTTTAAGATATTTTATAACCTTTGTGTTACAGGAATCCTCAATTTGGTCCGGGCTTTGCTATATCGTTGCATCACTGGCCATATATGATGAACACAGCAATGACATCCTTGACATGCCAGAAGGATCCTGCTTTCCAAGGTTCTAGTCAGCACTCTATACTCTAAAGTTCTGATATGGGGGTGTCTTGTACCTTAACATTATGTAATAGATTTCTTGTAATGACAGGCCAAAGTACCGAAAGAAGGCTGAATTGCTCCGGACCAACTCTCTCACAACCTCTTTCTCAAGGCCTGGCTCTTTTCGAAGTGCTCCCTCCCGCTCAGCTTCATTCACTGGTCCTATCATTGAATTGAAGCCCCTTGAGGTACTCTGTGTCTATTATCTGGATGCGTTTGATGATGTGTGGGCAAAAGTATACAGTTTTGAGTTCTGAAAGAACATCCTATCTAGTTCATGGTTTCGGTGCTCATTGAACAACTTTCTTGGCCTGTGTAGTTCATTGATACCTTATTTAAGGAGTGTAAACACCATGGTCAAATATTGGTTGCTGACGGAACTATTACGCTTCAAGACCTTGAAGACGCCAAGTCCAGTCAAGGCAACAGAGTCATTAGCATTGGCTTACCAGCATATTGCCTTCTTCAGACACTCCTGCGATCCGCAAAAGCCAATTCACCGGGAATATTGTTAAGTGAGTCGAATTCTTTTTTCCCTCTCCAGTTAACTTAACAGACCAAATAAACACTTAATTTGATTTACTTACTAAATTACTATTAATTTTTATACGTGATTGATGCAGGTGACAATGTTACCGAGATAACTAGCACAAACAGACCAAAAGAAAAATTTTTTGATTGGTTTTTCAATCCGCTGTTGATCATCAAGGACCAGATAAAAGCAGAAAACCTTTCCGAAGCAGAAGAGGCTTACCTTTGCAAATTAGTTCTGCTGACTGGGGATCCTTTGAGGTTGAAACAATCGAACATTGGCACACCACCGGAATCAGAGCGTAAACAGGCTGAACTTGATGCATTGGCTCGAAGGTACTGATGCATTTTTTCTTGTATAACAGGATCTGATTTTTCCCATTTCACTTTTATGATTTGTCCAACTTATCCTGTCATGCAGACTCCAAGGTATCACTAAATCTATCTCGAGGTATCCAACTTTCAGGCGCCGATTTGAGAATCTTGTCGACGCCATCTCCGATGATCTTGCACCGAATAGTAACGGTAGCAGCAAATCGAGCACTGGACCTAGAACAGTTCCGAGGTCAAAGAGCGCCTTTGCCCAGCTCTTCAGCCAGAAATCCTTTAGTTTTAGCAACGCAAGCAACCATGGGACTGATCCAGAGTCACGGCTAGTTGTAAGGGACGTGACAATCACATAGTGAATATTGTGTTATAAGTAGTTTTGTTTTTAGAGATCTCCTTGTTCATTCTGCAAAGATTTAGCTTCTTGTTCATTGTTCATATACCGTTTGAACGTATTTTCGAATGTACGCATACATATACAAATGTAGTTTTCAATGTACTGTCATTTGGAAGTGTTTTTAAAATGATTGAAAGCGCTTTTAAAGAAAATGTTTTTGGGTTCTAAAAACAGTTGAAGTGCTTTCTGGAAAAGCACATAAGTGGTGCGTTTTTAGAATTCACTAGCGCTTTTACTAAGGTTTGGTTCTAAAAGTTTTTTCACTAAAAACACTTCAATCATTTTAAAAGCATTTCCAGACGAGCAACCAAAACTTCATATTCGAATTCATCCTCCTCCATATCTCCTATATTCCACGTAAACCTCCCACTAAGTGCTAGTGCAGTAACTAACTCTACCCCTCACTTCTATATTAACCACTCTTCCCACCTCACACCATCTCACACGTTGCAGCCAGTTTTTCCTCGCATAAACAATTTATCTCCTCGAGAGCCAAAAGAGCTTCTGAAAAAAGCACTTCCCAAAATGGCCACCTTCAACTGCAACATGGTTTATCTGTTTTCTCTGATGATGGTTTTCTTCTGGTTTGGTCATTTCTCGGCCTCCGCCTTCGAGTTCCAGGTTGGTGGAAACAAAGACTGGGTTGTCCCTCCTGCCAACGACACCAAAATCTACAACGACTGGGCCTCCGAAAACCGTTTCCAAGTTGGCGACACCATCCGTAAGTACAAACGTCATTGCGTGCACAAAATCCACTCTCATTACATCAGACTAGTTTAGAATATCGCTTTTGTTTTATTCTGTAGGCTTTATGTACACAATGAAATGCAAGTCGAAACTTCCTTCTAGTATACTAGAGTAGCTTAGAATATCATTTTTGCTTTGTTGTTACATTGTTTTGGTTTTGAAGGTTGTAATTAACTTTTAAGTACACAAGAAAACATGAATCTTCCTCCTAATATGTTAGAGTAATTGAGAATATTTCCTTGTCAAGATTTTTTTTGTTGGTCTTGCAGGCTTTCACTACAAGAAGGATTCGGTGATGGAGGTGACGGAGGCGGAGTACAAGAAGTGCAACTCGACTCGCCCCAGCTTCTTCTCCAACACTGGAAACACCGTTTACACGTTCAACCACTCGGGCTCCTTCTACTTCATCAGTGGAGCCGCTGGACACTGCGAGCGGGGACAGCGCATGATAGTTAAGGTGATGGCGGCGGAGGAGGAGGACTCTCCGTCCGGTGGCGACGCCAAAAGATCTTCCGGTGCTGCAGTTTCCTCAGTTGGAGTCTTCAAGCATGTTCTTGCTCGGTTTGTTATGTCATATGCTGTTGCTTCTGTTATGTTCTAGTTTGATTGATTAAGTTTGTGGAATGTTAATTAGGATGTTGATTACTGGTTATTGTTGTTAATTTGTAGTCTTGGATGTTGATTAATTAGGGGTTTTATTTCTGGGTTTTGTTTAATATTAATTTCATTAAATTCGTACGTATATCATCTATTTTCTTTGATCACTAGCTTTTGTTTAATTTGTGACATAAATTAGGGCGACCACAAGCCAACAAGACTTTTCTCGTTTTGTAAGGATTAGAGGAACGTCTATCGTATGCAGTAATTACCTTGCTTGGTAAAGAGTCAGTTTCTATTGACTCAAACCCATGATTTTTCGGTCACAAAGGAATAACATTTCCGTTGGACCAAGCCTCGCCCTCTTATTTTATGATCAAATAGAGGAAATTAAAGTACAAAAAAGAAACACACTTCTCATCCAAATTACTTTGCCACCTTTCTTCCTACAATTTAAATATGTATTAATCTACACAAAAGTATGGGGGACATGGAAAATTACGTGTTTAAACTTTAAACAAGGATTAATCATCAAAAGCTAGAGATAATTCAATTACAATACTCATATAATAACATTACAGATTCTCGAAACACCAAAGCGTGGAGATCTTCACAAACAGCAAAACCATTTTTTCTGCATTCAAATAAGAAGCAACCATTGATACAAAACCCCCGAGAGGAACGAATACGACATACAATTAAAGTAACCAATTTCGTGGCAGACTGTAGATTAGACAAGTTGGTTAGAGCAGTTTCCCGCGCTCGGCCCCTC
This sequence comes from Pyrus x bretschneideri, assembly GCF_019419815.1. NCBI lineage: Eukaryota > Viridiplantae > Streptophyta > Magnoliopsida > Rosales > Rosaceae > Pyrus > Pyrus x bretschneideri. The sequence continues at coordinate 1,056,500 of NW_025999424.1, read as the reverse complement.
GTAAACTAGAGTATAGTTCAACATATTGAGATTGAATAATGTTGTTAAGTTAATTACCTCTTGGGGATATTGATTGTTTATTGATTTGGTTGAAGAGGGAGCCGGAGTCCCATTGTCAGCCGGCCCATTGGTCATCTTCTGATCTCTAGCTCTGGTAAATATCATAGTAAACCCTTCAGCTGATGCTGGGTTGTTCACATCCCACTCTCCAAATTTAGGCAAGGGCCGTCCCGTTTCCTGCTGCATAAAACACACACATGAAAACTTATTAAGTGTCACCGGTTGTATACATTTATGTGGTTGTCCTTCTCAGCAACACGCATTGCGTTGAGAAAGACGGAATCGAGGCCAAAACATATAAACTTAGAAATGAAATGCAGATGCATAGATTACGTGGATTACAAACTCACCGAGGCCATTCCCAGGAGGAGCGGCGTGCAAACGCGGAGATTCGGAGGAAAACGAGACTGGAAGAGAAGAAGAACGTCGAGAGAGAGGAGGCGTGAGTTGTATGCGATAAGGGAGGAAGAAAAGGAGATCGTAGCTAAAGCTTGAACCAATGCAAATGGATGGCATAAATTGTGACGTGAGTAGTTAGTAGTTAGCATGTAGTTGTTCTGTCCATTTGTTGCAAATTCTTAACAATAAAGTCAAATAACACGCTCCCCTTATACTAACATAATCTTCCCTAACAACGTTTGGAGATTCTATATTATGTTCAGGGATATATGCCGCTCTTTTATTTATCACATCACGTGACTGTTAGTTATTTATTCTAAAATTAATATCCCCTCCCACTATTTTTAGCGTTTTAACATTTTCGTCCACCTCCCACGTTAATTTTCAGATTGGGTGACTTCATGAAAAAAAAAAACAAAAAAGCTAATTACAAAATACACCCGTGAGATTCGGAGTCGATTTCAAAAATTAACACAATATTTCTATTTTTTCACTCCGCTACTTGAAATACTAAAATTTTTAAAATCCAAATCGTTCTTGCATTTCAAGGAAATCAGATGGGAATTTTTTTGGTCTATACTGTGTCTAATGGGCCAAAAAAAGTTAGAAAAATGAGTAGCTTAATAGTTTTAGTAGTAAGGTGAAAAACCTGAAAGATTATGTTTATTTTTTAAATGAAGTTTTAACGAAACATGCTCGGTTTACTTTTAATAAAAAATTACATTTTTAGTACTATTCACTTATACCTTTATTTGTTATTTTTCATTAAAACTAAATTTTTAAAAACCTTTTGTTAGTTTTCTTTTTTAAAAATGATTCCAAACTTCAAAGTGTGTATTGTAATTAAAGCAGGAGAATTCTTTTTGCGTTTGAAGCATCAAAGTTGGGCCTCTGAGAAGGCCGACGAACAAGAGATTGGGCCACAACCAGCCACGAGGCGTGGGCAATGAATCAATCACTTTTTCCACGTGGCAATCCTCCATCGGTGGTTGCGTGGCGCACCCGCGCCTAAAATCAAACGACTGTTATACAATCGAACCGCGCTCGCACCTAAAAACAAACGGCTCCCCGTCGGACACGTCACCACTGAAACCACGGGAGGCGCAGCAAATCCCGACACGGAATCGATCTAATCCTCTAGTTTCATTTACAATTACAGAAAAGCCCTTGCTAGCTCGAGACATCTCCTTTATAACCAATTCTGGCATTTCCGTCTTTTCCTAAATACGCCTGTCGTCTCCCACTGTCTCTCTCTCTCCCGATCTCTTAGGAGCTCAGAAACGCAACAATGGCGACGGGGTTGATACGGAGGGCCATTGCTTCGGCGTCGTCTAGATCGACGGCGGCGTCGTTTCGTTATGTGTGCGTTCGGATCATGGCGTCGGAGGCTCAGGCCCAGCAAGTGGACCTCAAGGCCAGGGACAAAACGGACGTCAAGACCTTCTCAATCTACCGGTGGAACCCGGACAACCCGAAGAAGCCGGAGCTCAAGGAGTACGAGATCGACCTCAAGGAGTGCGGGCCCATGGTGCTGGACGCCCTTATCAAGATAAAGAACGAGATGGACCCCACCCTCACCTTCCGCCGATCTTGCCGGGAAGGGATCTGCGGCTCCTGCGCCATGAACATCGACGGCTGCAACGGCCTGGCCTGCCTGACGAAGATTGCGCCGTCGAACGCAGGCGCCACGATGATCACGCCGCTGCCGCATATGTTTGTGATCAAGGACCTGGTGGTGGACATGACGAATTTCTACAACCAGTACAAGAGCATCGAGCCGTGGCTGAAGCGGAAGACCCCGGCGGCGGAGCTGGATGGGAAGGAGATAAGGCAGAGCAAGAAGGATAGGGCGAAGCTGGATGGGATGTACGAGTGCATTCTCTGCGCCTGCTGTAGCACATCCTGCCCTAGCTACTGGTGGAACCCTGAGTCCTATTTGGGCCCAGCCGCCTTGCTCCACGCCAATCGGTACATTCATTTCTCTCGATTGTTCATCTGAATTTCAGAACTTGTTCGGGATTATTGTTTGATGGATTAACTTGATAATCTCTTTGATTTATGCAACTAATCCATGCTTAATGTAGGATGAATTGGTACATTAGGTTAATGTTTATGTGTTGGGTTGAACATTGATGGTACATTTTGCTGTTTGGGTACAAAAATTGTGTGATTGTTGTGTGTATCGTTTTGATTGGCAAGTTTAGTTGTGATTAGGGTTATCTGTATTTCGTGTTGAACGCTGAATGCAACGACAACAACAAAGCCTTATGAATCTTAAATGACCGAGAATAATAGTTGTTTGTTCTTAACTCATGCTTTCTGGAAGAGTTTTTGGGAGCTAGTTACTTGTAAACTTGATAGAAACTAACAGAGAGCTGCAGTTTGTATGCCGGAGCTCGGCCTAGGCTGTAATGGTACTAATGAGATTGGTTTCGAAGGTGATGATACGGGTGCTGGGTGCCATCTTCGAAAGGCATTAACTTGATGAAAAAAATTGCCTTCAAAAGAAGTAAAAGAGTAGCAGTACGATACAATAATCCATGTTTTTCGGATTAGGATGTCTCTCAGAACCTAGAGGGCTGATTATGACCCTCATTCTCAGCCATCTCGGTTATCTGTATTTCGATTTGAACGCTGAATGACCGAGAATAATAGTTGTTTGTCCTTAGCTTGTACTTTCTGGAAGAGTTTTGGAGCTAGTTACTTGTAAACTTGACAGAAACTAACATAGAGCTGCAGTTTGTATGCCGGAGCTCATGGCCTAGGTGGTAGTGGTACTAATGAGATTGATTTCGAAGGCTTTGATAAGGGTGCTGGGTGCCATCTTCAAAAGGCATTAACTTGACGAAAAAATTGCTTTTGAAACAAGTAAAAGATTAGTAGTACGATACAATAATCCATGTTTTTTCGGATTAGGATCTCAAATCATTCTTAATTGTACTCATTCTTCTCTGCATATGCAGTTCCTGAGGTTGTACATTTTCTTTGTATATCCTTAGAGGTTAACGCTACATCTTGAGTCATATTTGTGGTGTTGTGCAGGTGGATAAGTGACAGCCGTGACGAATACACGGAGGAACGTCTGGATGCCGTAAATGACGAGTTCAAGCTCTACCGGTGCCATACCATATTGAACTGTGCTCGTGCCTGCCCGAAGGGTTTGAACCCCGGAAAGCAGATCCAACATATCAAGCAGCTCCAGCTGAAGCCCTAAGTTTCTGAAAGCAAATAGTGTGTTTTGTTTAACCAGTTATTCTGGGAATTTTTTGAGGATTCAGCTGTTCTGTGGTTTGAGCAAATAATTTGTGAACTAATTGTATCTTTTATCCCTTTTATAAAATTGGGAGGAAAGCACGTTGTTCTACGTTGCTTTTGTTTATAAATAAGTACAAAGATGAACTGCAGATTTAGTTTTTAAATTATCACCTGAATAAAAATTAGGTCTCTAAATTATTTTTTTCAGAAAACTCAGTCCTGAAACTAATAAGATTTTGTTTATTACATCCGTAATATTAGATCCGAAACTATTCTATTCAATTGTTCGTCGATTTAAAGCTCAATTCGTTTTGCGTGACAGAAGCCTGCCTCGCTTTTTGTGAGTGGAGCTCGCATTATTTTGTGTGCCATGGTTCGTCTCGATCTGCATGAGTTAAGCCTGCCTAACACTCGCGCTTTTTTTGACAAAAATACAATTTTTTTTTTTTTTAATTTTCGCATAATATTTTTCATGAGCATTAAGTTATATATTTTTAAGGAATTTGGAAGCTGTTTTACAGTTTAGTGAGTAACAAATGTATATTTAGTAGAATATTTGAGCCGGAAACTAAAAAAATAGGTGAAAGACATAGTAGTGAGGCCCAAAACATTGTCAAATGGGGTTCAACACTCAAGAATCTCAACGGAAGGTCTCATCTTGATTTTCAATACTTCACAGTGAGACGGAGGTGAAAATAAATAGATTGAACGATGATTTATGTACGAATTTGCAAAACCGACTGAAAACTGTGAGTGTTAATCCACATTTTTGTAAAAAAATGCAAATTTTTGTTTTCTCGAAATATTTTTCGTGAGCATTAAGGAAATCTTTATAATGTATTTGGAAGCGGACTTACGATTTATCGAGAAACAAATGTATATTTAGTAGAATATTTAAGCCGAGAAGTAAAAAAAAAAAGTGAACAATATAGAGTTGTTAAAATTACCTATAGGTGAGGTATATACAAAAAACTAGCAAAATTTTGTTTTGTTAAGTAGTCTCTCACCCTTTGTTGGTTGACAAAAGAGGATTCTATTAATATGTAGTTTAGATTTAGATAAAAGAAAAACTAACAAAAAAAAAAGGTTCAAATATCTTTAAATTTAGATTCTAAATCGTTGATTACAAGTGTTTAAACACGAATTATAATAGATTTTGCATGGAAAAGTATACTTTTGTAGAGTATGAATATGATAGTTTGTTGTGGTGGTAAGCGAAATAAAAGAAAAATTAACAAAAATAATTCAAATTCTTCATTCAGCTAGCCTCGATTTGCGCGATGTATTCCTCCTAGTTTTCTGAGCACTGGGAATTCGCCTTGTTCTGCGTAAGTAGAGTTCGCCTTGTCTTGTGTGCCCAGGCTCGTCTCATTCTGCACATGAGATGTTCGCATCGTTTTGCATCCGTGGAACCCACGCTGTTTTGGTGGCATAGAGCCAACCTTGTTTTCCATGCACGTAGCTCACCTAGTATTGTGTGCCAAAAGCCCGATCCGTTTTTTTGTAAGCGAAGCCTACCTTATTTTGTGTGCCATGGTTCACCTTGTTTTGCATGCGTCGAGTCCGTCTAACACCCATGCTTTTTACAGTTCAACCGAACTTCGTATCCACAGCATTGATTGAGAGCCTGTGTCATTATATTGCTTGGCTTTCTATGTTGAACTAGAAGCTTTTCGTTGATTCGAAAATCTGAATCCCAGCTACATAATATTACTTATCCGTGTACAGAACATCGGTGAACGACGAAATTGATATGTCACAAACCATGTGGCAGCGGTGACCTTCACACCGACAAATTAACAGAGTAAAATGTCATAGCCTCTCTCCTTTTGAGGCTATGACATTTAACTCGGTTAATCTGTCGATGTGAAAGGCAAATATTGCTAGGTCACATTACAGTTGTGATTCCTTAAAAAGGCATAAAACAATACATATCGAGCAAAGATTAAATCCTTTTATTCACACATGTATAGGATGATTCATACAAATATACTTTTCGACATTTTATACCACAGATTTTCATACTTGTGACTCTTCTCAAAATTGGGTTAGGTTGTCTTCTCTCCTAAACTTCAACAGCTAAACAGCCTATATATATATATATATATATATATATAGAGAGAGAGAGAGAGAGAGAGAGAGAGAGAGAGAGAGAGAGAGAGAGTTGCTCGACAGAAAAACTCACCTGAGAAGCTAATCTATCAATCTTGTGTCGAAATCAGAACGATGAAGTTGGTGATGATGGCAGCTGTAGCTGGGTGTTTGGTTTATATGATCTTTATAGCAGTGAGGACCAACCTTGTTCAAGCAAGCACTCGCCTTTCTTTTCTCGGAAACTCTGTAGACCTCGAGCCATACGAATACGTTACCATAACAGGTGATCTGATCAAACTCCGTTGTCTGTGCGATTTACGCTTCTGTTTCGCTTGACCTAACTTGGGGCTGAAGTAATGTGATTAGCATGATTTTCTGCAGGATGCAACAATGACTGCGACACAGCCTGTTGTGACTGCGATATCAGCAAACAGCCTCCGCTATGTGTGCTTTGCTGTAGAGAAGATCCTTGATGTCATATCATATGAGACCATCAGTTCTGCATTCTGGCCTTTCGATTCTAACATCAATCTGTGTTCTAGCATTGATTTGTACTTCTTTCCCATAATTTCGAGACATTAAAACAAATAGTAATCTACTGTGTTTTCAAGGCATTCTACTTCCATGAAATCAATGAAACGAATTTGAAGGGGTTTGTACAAGAGAAGAAACTAGCTCTTTCACTCCGTATTGTACAAGGGAGCCGAGAGATCTTTTTTTTTTATTGCACTGAATCAAAGCCAATTTTTAGAGATTCCTTTAACCTCATTTCATCAATCACAGGAGAAAATTCACAAAAAATTGAGCAGCACAGGGAAGAGTTCAAATATCTATAACATCGTAAGCATTCTAAGAACCTCCTCCTAAGAACGCTCTTACGAAGATATGAAAATGCAACAGAACAGAGAAAAGGTGTATGAACATTAAGTCCTCCTTGACAGACAGAGGAATACAGTAGCTGATGAGATTTGTACCCTGAGATCAGCTGCATCTACATCATGACCGCCTTCAACCAAACCCCACCTGTCTACCTGCAAAATAAGATGAGGTTTTTTAAGACTTCGCAAGAGTTTGTTATGCCCACGAGCCATAATCCATTATGTCAGCACAAATTTAATATAGAGAGAGAGAGAGAGAGAGAGAGAGAGAGAGAGAAATAAATGAATAAGACCTGTATATCTTCTTCGAGTCTGATCAACTCGATTGCTTCTTCAATCTGTAACTTCCCACGAAAAATTCCAATGGCAATTATTAGAGAGTGTGCTGATGATGCAATGGCGTCAATTGCTGCCAATTCGCAGTCATCTGTTTGTTTCAGTAGGGTCTCTATAGCCTTTGTGAGACCATCCTCCTGCTTCCCACCAAAAAAGCTGGAGTACACAGCAGGCTTGAAGCCAAATTCTGACTTCACCCAATCAAGCAAAGGATCCATTTTTTCCACTTGTCGGTCTACATAAAATTTGGGGCGCTATGTGTTAGCAACAAATATACACTTCAGGGAGAAGCACAAGCAATTTCACGTAAGGTATACTCAGGATTTTAACGTATAAGAGACTAAGAATGAATGAATTACACTGATTTCTTTGTTGATAGAATGCAGAAATGAAACTTTATCTAGATAACGGTTGAGGAAGACCTAGGAAGACTTTGGAAGAGACTCTAAGAAAAGACTAAAGAGTACTTGGATCTAATAGAAGACGTGACACAGAACCAAGCTCAATGGCGTTCTAGGATTCATATAGCCGACCCCACTTAGTGGGAAATGGCTTTGTTGTTGTTGTATCTAGATAACGGTATTGCAGCTTAAAGAGAATCAGAATACATATTGAATCAAATCAGCAAACAATCAGACACGCGAACAAACATCGTACCATGGACAACACTAGTGATATCAGTGCCGTTAGGGGCGCGACAGAAGAGTAAATCTTGATTAAATTTCTTCATCAAATAATCTATAACCTTTGGCCGAGTCAGAGGACTCTTTCCAGTGCAGTACAAGCATGCTTCATAAGAGGCATTGTAAAGGGCCTAATCCCATCTGTTTCCTAAAATAAATAAAGTTTCATGAGATAAATCACCTCACCATACATAATAACAAGCAGAAGCTTCACACAAGTAGAGAAAAACATGTAATTCCGACGAAAATCTTTTCGATAGCAGTATAGGGGAACAGAAGCTCAATTCGTAAAGAACCCTACTTTCCTTGCTATCAACTTTGAATTTGGATTGAGCTACTACTAAAATGCAAAACATCCAAATTAGAAAACAAAACTTACACCTAAATTACGGAGCAAACGAAAATTCGATTGGGCAAAACTCATTTGAGTGAAGTTACTATGAACTTACAGGCCCCAGAAAGTAAAAAAGTTGCAATTTTCAGTAAAACCCAATTGAGCTAAGCTCTCAAATTTTAACTTTCAGCGAAACGAAAACCCTATTGATCTAAGCTTATGAAAATTGAAATTAGAGCACAAAATCAGCTCACCTGGTATTCCCATTCCGCCGCAATGGCCTTTGCCAGAGCTAAAGTAGGAAGCTTTAGGGGCCTATTCGATGGCGTTTTGAGCGTCCGGTAATCGAGCATCACAGTCCACCCATTCCCGTCGTCGGCCGGCCTCGTCGTCACTTGATTGTAAAACCTCTTTCCCACGATGGACCCCGTCATGAACGACATCGGCATCGTCACCGACGACGCCGCTTCGCGCTTGGAACTCGAACTCGACGGCGACTTGACGTATATGCTGTCATCTTCTTGGGTATTTCTGTTGCTCTTGTCTTCTTTTCCGTCGGAGGAGAAGGTGAAGAGCGAAGATGGGCCGTCGGATGGGGGCTGCTCGGCGGTGGCGGCGGAGCTGAGGTGGCGAGCTCGAGAAGAGAGAGCTCCGATCAGTTTGGAGTTTCCGATTGATTTCAGTGTTCTGTTGATAAGCAAATTCGCCATGGATTGAAAATAGAGTGAGCTTCCAATTTTAGAACTGGATTTGAAAGATTAAATTGTACGAACGTTCCCTATGCTCATCAAAATGTATAGTCGTCAGTTTGAGAATTTTGTCAAAATATATTAAGTTGAAAGGATTATTGCTAGAATTGGAATCTCTTAACTCATCAAAACGTGTAGATATAATCATTTTCATCAACTTCATCAGAATTTTGTCAAAATGAATTATGGAATGAGCATTGCTACAATTAAGTTAAAGTTGAGAGATCATTGCTCCAATTCGGTTGAAGTTGAGAGATCGTTTCTCTAGTTGGATTAAAATTGAGGGACCAATGGTAATGGATCATAGCTGCACATTTTAATAAGTTGAGGGGCCAAAAGTAATGAATTTTTAATTAAACGACTATTGTTTCAATTGAGTTAAAGTTAAAAAATCATTGTTATAATTTATTCGAAATTAAGATTTTGCTACTTGGAAACTACAATAGCCCAACTGAATTGAGAGGCCCACAAATGCCAATTCTTTCTTGAAAGCCCAACTAAAGTGACAGGCCCGCATCACCCAAACAAACAAAAAACAAAAAACAGCGGGACCACGTCATCACGTGGGACCCACCTGGGACGGACGGGCGAATTACGGTTGAAAAACTGAGTTAAGCTCTTCCCATTGCAAATTCTCACTCTCGCTCTCTCCGCGCGTTTTCAATCGGACAAAATTTAAGACTGCTCGGAATCCTCCGGCCGCCGGCCGAGTGGTAAATCGGGAGGTGAGATAGAGAAAGTGGGGGAGGAAGAAATGGCGTCGTGGAATTCGATTCCGCTGGAAGTCGCGTACCAAGTGCTGGGATGGACGGCGTTCGTGAGTTGGTCCTTCAGCTTCTACCCGCAAGTCATCTTGAATTTCCGCCGGAAAAGGTCATTAAATCCCATCTCGATTTCCTCCGGAATTGGATTCCAGTCAAAATTTTGTCTTTATTCGAAATGAGTTTCTAAGTTTTGGTGGGTGGGTTGGAATTTGAATTTTGATTTGGATTTGGATTCAGTGTTGTGGGATTGAGCATCGATTTCGTGGTGCTGAATTTGACGAAGCACTTGTCCTATCTCATCTACAACGCCACTCTTTACTTCAGCTCCGTCGTTCAGAAGCAGTACTTTGAAAAGTACGGCCAAGGACAGGTTTGTTGTGTTTCCCTCCATATCAAAGTTTCCATTTTCATGTCGAAGTCTACTTTGTTTCATCTGGGTAGGCCTTATTTAGTTGATTAGCAAATGTCATACTGCTTGCGTTTGGACGTGTTTTAAAATGATTGAAAACGTTTTTAGTGAAAATATTTTTAAAATCAAACCTTAATAAAAATGTAAATAAATTTTGAAAAAGATCTTAAAATGCTTCCTAAAAGAAGCACATAAGTGGTGCTTCTTGCAGAAAGCACTTTTAAGCGCTTTTGGAATAAAAAAATATTTTCTCTAAAATCGCTTTAGTCATTTTAGAAGCACATCCAAACAAGTTCATAATTAGCTCAGCTTAATTTTTTATACAAGTTACATGAGGAATAAGGTTAGCCTGTTTGGAAAAGCAATTCTACTCATAAGCGCAAAAAGCACAACAAAATTTTAAAGGAAAGTCTAAGCGCTTCTACTTGATAGATGCTTCTCCCAAAAAGCATTACAAGTGTCAAGGGCTTCCATAACTAAGAAGCACTTCTAATAAATGTCACTAAAAACACTTCTAGTTGTCTGAAAGCACTTTTGACTTTTCCAGAAGCAATCCCAAGAGAACTTACATATTTGGGTTTTGTACATGATTGCAAATTGCAGATGATACCTGTGGCAGCAAATGATGTTGCTTTCTCTGCCCATGCTGTTTTGTTGACATCAATTACTCTGTTCCAAATTGCTATCTATGAAGTAAGTCAATGATAAATCAGTCACATTTGTGTTCTATCCTGATGTTAATTAGTACATAATTCTTTCGTGGAAATGTTTACGTCTGGCCTTCTGTTGATGTCTTTATGCAGCGCGGAAGCCAGAAGGTATCCAAGATTGCCATAGGAATTGTGCTCGCGGTGTGGTTAGGTGCCGCAGTTTGTTTTTTCGTAGCTTTGCCAACCCGTTCATGGCTTTGGCTAATTAACATTTTCAGGTAGGAACATCCTCCTTACATTTCTCGTCAATGCTTTAAGATGGATTTGAAGTCGGCTCGTTTTCTTACTTCATCCCATTAAACCAATGATTGTTGGAATATGTCAAGCTTCAGTTTGCTTTTGTTGCCTTGAAGATGAGTAGAAATTTTCGGTTTATGTCATAGCGCGATCTATGCAAAGTTCGCTTCTAACTTCGAATAATAACTTAATACCGCTGCAGCTTGATTCAAGTTTTCATGACGGTCATCAAATATACTCCCCAGGTCAGTACTTGCTTCACCTTGATTAAGTATTTTGTTCATGTTGTTTCGATTTGAAGTCACGAAACACAGCATCCCTGTATTAATACAAAACGTTTCGAAATATAGGCATTCATGAACTTCATGAGGAAGAGCACAGATGGATTAAGCATTGGCTACTTTTCACTTGATTTTTCTGGAGGAGTCACAAATTATGCCCAAATGGCTGTGCAGTCTATAGATCAAGGTCCGCCATCGTCTCTTCCTCAACCGAACAATAGTTGCAATTCGATAGTACCCTTGTGCTTAATTTCCTTTAAAACTTATTCACTTCTCCAGATTCGTGGGTGAACTTTTATGGAAACATGGGGAAGATGCTGCTATCTATGGTATGAATCGAAACAACGTTCCGAACCTCTTTCGTTAAATGATTCTAGTACATATCAAGCCATTGACACACGACTTTCTTCCGCTTTTGCTTATACATGTTGGTTTGTTACTCTTGCAGATATCTGTGTCGTTTGACATTCTTTTCATGTGTCAACGTTTCCTGCTCTATCCTTCCGCCAAAGCGCTGATCCCTCCGAAACTCAGTAAGAAGAGCTCAGAGCCGCTGCTCCAATCTTCCGATCACGCAGTCCGTGAAGACGTATAGATCTTCGCCTGGCTTGATGTCAAGATGTACATGATATTAGCACACATCAACTGTAAACATTGGTCCCCGTTTGTACATTGTTCCGGCCAAAAGAAGGGTTACCTTTTGTGTTTCAGCTGCATGTTTGTAAAGAAACGAGAGTTAACGAAATTGCGCTAGTACTTGCTTTGTGAAAAATAATGTGCGTAGAAGAAATGTTACGTAGTTTTTTTAACATTAGTCCGTATAATATAGTTTTAACTAATAGAAAGCGAACTTGAACTTAGATGCAAATAGAAATTCGAACTTGGTTACATCCAGATCTGTAACTAAAATAAGGTTGATGACGATGGAATTTGGCGCCTTATACGTTGAAAACAACAAACTGAAAATCATTGGGTTCACGGAAAGAGCTCGATGACGATGGGATTTCTGTGTGCGTTGCTAGGTGGAGCCACATCATCGAGTGGGGCCCACATGGAACGAAATTACAACTGAAATCTGAAAAGTCAAAGCGTTTTTTACAATTTTAAGTGTTTCGTTCCACCCCCACGAATTGTTTTTTACAATTTTAAGCATTTTTACAATTGAAATCTGAAACGCCTCGTCTTAAAATCAATGTTTTATTTTGCATTTTATTAAGGTTATTTGTTGAACATTGTATTTTTCTTTATTCTATTTTGACTTTGATCTTTCATATTTTACCTTGCACACACCGTTTCTTTTAAGAGAATTTTAACAAAAAACTTTCGGTACTATTTACTTTAACGAAAAACCGTATTTTTACACTAAAAATTCAATCATGTACTATTCACTTTACCTTTTATTTTATTCTTATCATTAAAACTCAAAGTTTTCAAGCTTTTTTTATTAGTTTTCTTTTCTTTTAAAAACCCATAAAAAATCCTTCACAAAACAATTTTTTATTAAAAAAATACTTTGACAACTTTTTTTTATTATTAAGAACAATTTTTTGTATTATGAGGACAACAAACAAAATAAGAGATTCACACTTATTTTTCATTCGTGGTACAACAAATACTCTCTCTAACGTTAGTACTCAAAATATATTTTAACTGAAAATATGCAAACCCAAACCTAACCGTAAATAAAGATTCAAACTTAGCTACACTAGAATCTGTAACTCGTCCGCGAAAAATATGAAGGAACCACAATAAGAAACATCCTTGCCCTATTAGCATGCATACAACGGAGCAACCAACCCCACGATGAAATTTGGCGGGATATACGTTAAAAACAAAAACTGTAAATCATGGGCCTGCAGAAAGAGCTCGATGAACGTGCCCGCGAAGATGGCCTAATTCACCCCTCCTACAGAAACTTTGGAGAATAAAAAAGAGCACCAATCGTAGCTCCATAACGTTACGTGTACGTCGCTAGCTCGAGCCACGTCATCGAGTGGGGCCCACATGGAACGGACTGGCGAATTACGGTTGAAATCTGACTAGTCAAAGCGATTGCATTGCCGAGAAAAAAGCCCCTTTCTTTCTTCTCACTCTTGCGCCCTCCGCGCGCTTTTGACCGGACCAAATTTACGGCTGCTCGGAATCCTCCTGCCGCCGGCTGAGTGGGGAATCGGTAGGAGAGAGAGAAGGAATGGCGTCGTGGAATTCGATTCCTCTGGAAATCATATACGAAGTGATGGGATGGGCGGCGTTCGTGAGTTGGTCCATCAGCTTCTACCCGCAAGTCGTTTTGAATTTCCGCCGGAAAAGGTGATTAATTTCCGTCCCTATTTTTCTCCGGAATTCGATTCCAATCAAATTATTTATTCGAAATGGGTTTTTCCCTTGTTAATTTTTGGATGGTGGGTTTTGAAAATTTGTGTTTGGATTTCAGTGTGGTGGGTCTGAACTTCGATTTCGTGGTGCTGAATTTGACGAAGCACTCCTCTTACCTCATTTACAACGCCACTCTCTACTTCAGCTCCGCCGTCCAGATGCAGTACTTCGAAAAGTACGGCGAGAAACAGGTTTGTTCTGTTTTCGCTTTCCCCAACTAGCTACTTGTTCATATGATTGTTTTTTATATTCCCAGCTGCTGTGCTTTTTGTATCCACTCGCAAAGCTTCGATTTTTCGTGTTGAAAGTTACATTTTCACAATTGGCTAGGTTGTATTTCAGTCGAATAGGGGTTAATTAGCTCAGCTTGAATTTTGATACTTGATGCAAGTTTGTAGATTACACAACGAATGTAATGTTTTAGATGAAACTCGATAGACTTGGCTTATTTAGGGTTCTTGGAGATTGGTTACATATGGGACACTGGATTCTGAGTCCGTAAAGAAATTTTACATTTCAGAAAGCTGTCCAGTCCCCTTCGTTGATTGTGTGTTTTGCTGTTTTAGCACGTAAATCTTAATAATTTCATGCCTACTGTAAGTACTGAGAGTAGAAGTTCAACTCACAACTTGCAGCATCTGGAATCTCAAAATGATCAAATTAGTCGGTGCTGTCTGAAAGGAAGGATATATGGGAGAGATTGAATGGAGAGGTCATTTGTGTATACTTGGAAGTACTAATCTTTTTTGTCCTGTTATTGCAGATGATACCTGTTGCAGCAAATGATGTTGCATTCTCTATTCATGCTGTTTTACTGACGGCAATTACCCTGTACCAAATATTAATCTATGAAGTACGTGCCTTGATTTTCTTTCCCTAGTTTTGATTTAAAATCTGTGTTATAGGTTCGCTATCCTGATGTTAGTCATATCGTCATTGTCATGGCAACTTTTGTCTGTGACCTTTCGTTGATGGCTTTATGCAGCGCGGAAATCAGAAGTTCTCCAAGATTTCCATTGGAATTGTTGCTGCCGTGTGGTTAGGTGCTGCGGTTTGTGTTTTCTTAGCTTTGCCAAGCCATTCCTGGCTTTGGTTGATCTCCATTTTCAAGTAAGATTCTTACCATTACGTTTCAGTCCCTCGAATTTCAATGTAGTCAGTTGAAATCATGACATTCACTTAATTTCTCATCAATGCTTTGGGATGCATTTTAAAGTCAGCTTCTTTCTTAATTGGAAATTCTGTTGTGTGCATCTCCTCGGGGGACAGTCAATAGTTTCATCTCGTCAGTCCTCATTATGCATAAACGGATAAACTTAACCATCCCCATCCAAATTAGAATGATTTGTAGCAGTGCAGATGTCAAGATCTATTTAATTTTTGTCGCCTCAAAACTTATTCAGTTTATTTTGCTCATACTGATTTCTTCTATTCTGTGATAGTTGTATTTCTGTAAAGTTCTCGTTCTAACTTCAATTCTTTGATTTTTGCAGCTCAATTCAAGTTTTTATGACATGCATCAAATATATACCCCAGGTTAATATTGACTTCTATACTCTATAGTCCTTGTAAAAATTCTCATGTTTGAGTACTCATTTATCAATGGATCACCCATGCCGTGTCATTGTGAATAGTCTTCATACATTTGATATCACTTCAATTAGAGTATATAGATGCACAGGAAATGAAGAAAAGAAAGGAACTGTTACTGCTGAATGAACCCGTATCTTATTAGTATTTTATCATGAAAAAACAGTAAGCCTGTGTTGATTCAAATGCATTTCGTAATTAGGCGGTCATGAACTTCTTGCGGAAGAGCACAGATGGATTCAGCATTGGCAACATTTTACTTGACTTTTCTGGAGGGGTGGCTAATTATGCACAAATGGCCATGCAGTCTATAGATCAAGGTTCATCATCTCTTCCTCAACCAATGATATTTGCAGTTCAATAACATCAATCCTCAATCCTTCGTGCTTAATTTATTTTTAACTTGTGCACGTTGCCAGATTCTTGGGTGAACTTTTATGGAAATATAGGAAAGACTTTGCTGTCTTTGGTATGGACTGATATCTACGTCTTGATTAAGTTGATTTGTGTCTCTTTCTTTAAATGATTTATGCCTCTTTCTTATACGTGGACGGTTTTTGCTCTTTCAGATATCTATATTCTTTGACCTTCTATTCATGGGTCAACATTTCGTGCTGTATCGTGGAAAGAAAGCTCTGATCTCCCCTAAAATCATCAACAAGGAGAGCACAGAACCGCTTGTCAAGTCTTCCGATGACTCAGTTTCAGAAAACGTATAGAGCTATGAGCTTGGCTTGGCTTGGCCTCTCAACATGTATGATGTTAGCTTACATCTGGTATGTAAGATTTAGTCAGCTTTCGATTGTCTCTTGTATTTTACTTTGTTTGTGTACAGGGAAATAAAAACAAACATGTATTTGGAGCATCAAAAGCAGCCACAATGTATGAACATTATGCAGTGCAATTATATGTACTGCTAGTTTTACTGAACTATTATTCTTTCGAGGTAAACTGAGAGCCGAAGGCTCGAGAACTTTCATGAACTCCGAACCCAAGTTATCTAATAGATGATGGCGGGCGATGATCATCTCTCTAGCGATTATGTGACGGATTAGCAAAGATTAAGGTTAGTCGTTAGTGCCACAAGCGTGATTTGTGGTTAATTTGGTTTTTCGGTTTAATTGGTAAGAACCATGTCACTCAAACTTTGAAGAAAAGCACACAATCACGAGCTTGTTGGTTCCTGTAGAGTGCGTGAATCGTAGGAGCTATGCGAGTTCTTGCCTCTTGGGAAACTAATCCTAAACATTGCAAGTCATGGATGAACCTTCTTTCTCGTTCATTCATAGTTAATGTATCTTCACCATATTTAATCACCAATGTTCATAAAATAAAATGACGAGTTTGGCAAAAACTAGCATTTTCAAGATGAATCGTTGACTTGTTCTATGAATATGAATTACTAAACAATCTCGAGTTTAATTGATCTTTTGTATAATAAACCTATAAATAATGATTAAGTAAATAAATGATTCCTGTGAGTTTGGAGGTACTTTAGCCATGTTAATACCCACCTCGTTAAAGGTTCGATTCCACCCACCTCCAAATCCTAACTAATGGAAAAAAACATAAAATAAAAAATAAAAAAATAAATAAACGATTTAGATTATAATATGAAACGATGAATTAAAATTTATTTTAATACACTTTACATACTTTTTTATAATACCTTCACATCCTACACTCTTCACATATTAGGTGCAAATACATATTTATATATTTTTATTTTTTACTTCTATGTGATCGCAAAACAATGAAATCTAGTTGAAGAAGAATGTAAGGTGTATGTATAAAATTGGATAGAAGGCCTCCATGAATCGTTGGATAGAAAATCAAGATACTCTGAATGAGTTTTTCTTCTTCTTGTTTTTGGGGTTATACAACGTTTCAGTTTAGTCAGTAATTATATTCTTACCAACAGAAGTGTCCAGTTTTACCAGCAGTTTTGTTCTATAATGGAGGTGAGAGTGATTTTGAGAGTTGAAAACGATAGGTAATCTTGGGATATACACGTTAGATGTGATTGAGGTGTATTTAAAAACATCATAAGGTTGAAATTGTTATTGCATATGAGGGTATGTAAGTTATTTAATATTAAATTTTAATTTCGGCTGTATTCAACATTACTTGACGTGCTAATTTACAAATTGAAAAAAAAAAAAAAAAAAAAACCTTTTTAATTCAATTAATAAATGTTGATTAGGCTCTTAAAACCACCCTTAAACACAGTTGAACAGTCAGAAAGACCTTCATACACAAGCAAATGAGTTGTCAATTTTGTCAATGGCTTGGCCAACACGAAATATCTACCCACCAAACGACACCGTGCTTCCCAAGTTTTCATTTGCACTATATAACCAGCAGCAAAACATCAACACCTCCATCATCTTTTTCATTAGCCCACACCCCAATTTGTCAACTATGAAGAGGGAGGGTCGCCAACATGGAATGGTCCGGACATACCGGATCCTACCGGAACCGTTGAACCCAAGACCGGCAACCCGACACATCAACAAGTCCGAGTCTCCACCCACGGCCGGGTTGTTCACCAAGGTGCCAACCAAGCCCACCAACCACTCCAAGTTCACGGGCAAGTGCGGCAAGTCCAAGTGCACCGAGTGTCACATTCACCCGGCTTCCAAGGCCAAGGAAAAGACCAAGGGCAACCAAAAGCTCAAGTCGTCCGACGTCGTTTCCAATCATCGGTTGGTCACTTGGCGGGTCGTGGACGGGCAAACCGGCTTGAATAATCAATTGGGTTTGTCCGCCACGGAGATGTTGGATCATCTCTCTAACGATTATGAGAATGACCATGACGATGGCGATGATGCTCACGAAATCAATGGTTATGCAATTGGATATTATGATGATGGAAATGATGATCGAACGGTGGAAAATTATGTTGATGATGTTGATCATCATGGTGTTTATGAAGAGATGGGTTTCTTTAATGTGGACTACGTGGTTGATCAACAAATTAAGGAAGATGATGGTTGGTGCTTAGTGCCACAAACGTGATTAGTGGTTTAATTATTGTTTGTTTTCCTTCTAATGTGGATGAAGTCAACATCCTTTTGCTTCTTTCCTTCTGCTTTCTCATTGAATCCTTGATGTACAAGTTACTGATAACAATGAAAATTTTATTTCTCAATTTCGACTTCTTCATAAAGTATTTATATTTGGTAGAGATAGTCATCGTATATAATTATCTGTTTATTTTTCTCTTCACTCAAAGTTATATACAATCGATTATAAGACTGATTTCATCGAAATTCTGCACAATCTTTCCCAAAGACTTGAAAGAACACTGCACAAATATCACATGTTTCCCAAAGACTTTTGTTTCTTTAATTCGTAGGGGCTCGATGCTAAAAAATTATGAGATTCTTTCTGCAGAGCAGAAATTCCACATGTTTGCTGTTTTCCAGTGTTTCTACATTTACTAGAGTTGAAACAAATCGTGGTACAAGTAACAACGGAAAGATCTTACAAATCTTTGTCCACTAATACTAGTTGCAAACTACACTCGTCATACAAGAACGAATTTGCTCACAATCTCTATGCATATTTCCATGTCTCAGCAAACTCATTTTGTTACGCGGTGTGATCAAGACTATCTGAAAGTTGCTCGAAGCTTTCAGGACTGATACGTCTCACTTCTGCTCCAACAGAAACTTGTTTTCAAGCTTAGGTTGTCCAAGTTGAATATTTGGAGAAGTATTCTCGCGAGTTGTCTTGAAGGATCGTGAAATGAGAGAACAGGTTGGGGTTCGGTCATTCCTTCCTGGGGTTCGGTTATTCCTTCCTAGGACATTCTTGGAGCCAATGCTCTTGATTGAAGCTCCACTAGGAGGTAGAGACGTTGAGCTCTCAACTGTGCTTGGAGTGGGCTTTTTCCCTGGGTTCTTTGACTGAGGAGTAACTGGAACCTGCAGGAAGGAAACGGGGAAAATAACCGAACATTAAAAAACCTTTTGCTTTCAGTGAGGAGCATTTGAACTGGTGAGGACAAACATTTACCTTATGTATCTCGTTCCTTGGTGATTTTCTTTCTTTATAAAAATCAGGAAGCGGCCTCGCCTTGAAGCAAAGGGTTTGGCGGTACTTTCCAATTTCTGTTTCTTCTTCCTCCTGCATAACCATAGCGATTAAGGTATTAAGCCGAAGTTGTAAACCAAACCACCTCTAGCCCTAAAGTTTTGATGGTTTGTACGGACTAAAAATGAGAAAGGATTGAAGAAGCTTGGTAATTAGAGAACAACCTTGAGTTTTCTTTGCACCTGCACCTTTCGTTCCTCATTCGCATTAAACTTTTCTTCAAGCTTCTGTAAGCGGTGAACAAGAACATGACATCGATTAGAACTTTAACCACATATGTAACTCTATCTCATAAATTAGATATGATTAGAATTCGGGAACATGTATAACAAAGAAATAGGCAAAACCCTTGCCTTCTTTCTACTTGCAGCTCTTTCTTCAGTTCTTAAAGCAATAGGGGCCGATGAAAATGGTGACCTCGCCTTGTTTCTGCAGGCACTCAAAAACTTTGAACAACTGGAAAATTGGGAGAAGGGAAAATCATAAGAACTCGACGTCCTAAACGATTGGCGCTACGTGAGACCCACATAACCATTAATTCAGATGTTTATGTCCATATGTGAGAATTCTTGTTGCTTTTGCATATTCTTTCATGATACTACATGTGAATTATACAGGAAAAATGACAAAAGATAGGCACATACTCTGTACGGAGTAAACGCCATTTGGACACAGGAGTTTTGGTTCCACTGGCTGAGGGATCAAGCGGTGTTTTGGCCCTGTGATTCATGAAATACACAAGCAGAAACAGGATCAGACATGAATCGCATATCGATTGAAAAAAGGAAAGCTTCCTGTTTTTCATATGATCAGAGTTACCTTCTCTTTTCTGAACACGGGGTGGTTGTAGAACGTTTGTGCACCTCATTCCTAGATACCTGCACATCCAAAGACAAATTCTTTAGCGGATAGCGAGTTTGGCAAAGTTTTGCATTCGTCGGTCAATTTGGCAAAATATTCAAAGAAATTGGGAGGCACCGTAGTTGGAGTCTTCAGAGGAGTCAGGCATTCTTTTGATGTCTTGGAAGAACTAGCACCAACTCTTGAGTTTTCAATCTTCCTCATGACGGTCGAAGTCAGTCTAGAAAGCTCCCTGATGGGCGTAAATTTGACCGACTTGTGAAGTGATTTCGGAGTTGATTTCTTCTTGTCCTCCAGTTCTGCAGCCGGATATTTACGCAACGGAGTGATAATGTCATCCTTTCTGGAACAACTGGGAGCTGTGGGTTTGGCTGGAGAAGATGGGACTTTAGGTGCTTTATGATATGCTAATGATGATTTGGAGGAACTAAATAGTCTGTTTTTTTTCGTTTTCACTGGTGTCAAAGCTTCGTGATTCGATCTGTAACTCTGCTGAAGCAACAATACAAGTTTTCAGCAACCTCCATGAGTCAATGAGTGTGAAATTTATCGGTTATAGATCAAGATTTTTACCTTTAACAGAGGCTTTTCGATCTGGGGTGCGCCGGTGAGCTCCATGCCGTTTTCCTCCTTGTCTTTATCAGCACATTGGCTTGAAAGTTCTACCTCAACCGAATTCTCCCCCGAAACTTGGTCTTCATGATCTACAGGGTGCACCTTACTGCTTTCAAATTTCTCCATTTCAGTGTTTGCATTATAGTCATTGGTATATTTACCAATAGATTCTTCTTCTCGATTTGGCTCGTAGACCTTCTCTTCGACTTTCTCTTCCTTTTGCTCATCGACGAACACTTCAGAGGTTGAAATCCTCGTCTTTAGATCCCGGCTTTCAGATTTGGGTTCTGGTGCATTTTCCGATGTAGCAGCAGCAGTAGCATTAGCATTTGCTTGTTCAAGCAAGGCGGCTGCT
Organism: Pyrus x bretschneideri; assembly: GCF_019419815.1. Lineage (NCBI taxonomy): Eukaryota > Viridiplantae > Streptophyta > Magnoliopsida > Rosales > Rosaceae > Pyrus > Pyrus x bretschneideri. The sequence goes on along the minus strand of NW_025999424.1, from coordinate 1,035,416 downwards.
CTTTGAGCAGCGACTTTCTTGTAATGTGCTTCAAAGAAAGCCTTTTTCTGCGCAACTGAACCGGGGCGGGCGTACCTCTCGGCCTCCTCCACATACCGGTTGTGCGAAAATGTCGACCATTTCTCCCAAGCCAATGACTCCGACACGAACCTCCCGAACGACACTGACTGCCCAAGAGCATGAATCGGGTTCCCCTGCAACAACACAAAGTTTCGAACTTTTTCACACCCAAATCTCAAAAACCGAAATCCAAAAACTACCCAGCAAGTAAAAAGTGTTCTGCACATAGAAATTCAACCTTAAAAATCACAAAAAATAAAGACACAAACCGAAGAACTGACCTCGTGTGCGTCGTTGGGGATGCCGGCAGCATAGGAGAACGGCTGCATCAGACACGTCGATTCTCCCATGATTCTGGTACGATTTCGTCCGAAAGATCCAAACTTTGAGGCAAAAAAAACAAAACCCTTGTGTGTTTGTTTAATCAAACGTCGGATTTACGATTCGCATAAATCGTCAGGTTCGTCGTCGTCCTCGTCGATTTCGAAATTTGAAATTTGAAATGAAAAGCGTCGTGGAAAAGTTGGGAGGGACCCCGGCAGGGCCGCAGAGAGTACGAGAGATTGAGATGAGACTTCGGATTATTGCTGCCAAAGCCAGACTGACAAGTGGACGTCCGACTTTCCGCTCCAAATCTTTATATAATTCAAATGCTTTACACTTTTTCTTGTTTGTAGGACCCGCGTGTTCAAACCAACGGTATTCCTCCAACGTTCTAATTTTTTGGCTGATTTGAATTTCAAGTCCCCCTCCCTCCGACTTTAGTGTGTACTAGATTCTAGGTACTATTAGACTATTAGGCAAACTCCAATCTTTGGAGTAAGTTTTAAAATTTCCTCGGAGTGATTGGGTTAAGTACTAGAACTGAAAAAAAAACCTCAAATACCAGCTAAGAAATAGGTCTGGGCTAAATATCCTGGTGACCTAGTCCACTGTGCACGTAGACGTGCTGCGAAAAAAGAGAAAGAAGGCTAGTTAACACGCTAAAAGCATGGCAACGCACCAAAAAGCAAGGAAAATGGGACACTTTGAGGGGAAGTGGGGCCCCACCTGAGGGGGTTGTCGGCCATCCATATGCAATCTCATCTCCTTTATTTTTATCAGACGGCATGGATTTTCATCTCCTTTAAATCTAACAGGTGAGATTCATTCTTTAATAATCTCTGGCTAAAATTATAGATCAGAAGGGTTTGAGCAGAAAACTATTTCTGAGTTAAAACCTAAATTTTCTGGATTAAAAATGTTAGGTTTTACTCTAAATGTTGGAGATGGTCTTAGTATCGGGTTCATCTACCACGGGAGCAGTTAGATTCTTGGGAATTGGATCCTCTCCTGAGCTCAGGATGAGAATCCTCATGAGCAGTCCATCTGGGCCGTTCAAACTTGATCTAACAGTTGTAATTATTATAACTTTTAGAGGAACCTCCTATTTGAAGCCTTTGGATCAAATTTCAACGGTCTGGATGGACTGCTGAGGAGGATCCCTATCCTGAGCTCAGGAGGATCCAGTTCTAGATTCTTGATTCAATATACAAATAATTAATATTTATCGGCCCAAAACACCAGAGTATTGATATATCTTAGGGGAGCACAAAATTTTCCTGTTATCACAAAAACCAAAGTCTGAGAATTCAACTATTCGCCTTTTCGGACCAAGTGGACAGTATGACCCTTGAAGGCTATTTGTTTGATGCTTACGAATGGCGTGAGGCAATGTGTCATAATCATCAACCTTTGGAAGAACTAAGAAACCACCCTTCATTTCACTTAGGCAACTCCAACTTGATACATTTTTGTATGATTAATATTTCGCCTAGGCCATCCTATATTAATCATATGAAATTCACTATTCTTAAAATCCCCACTTAGTGCCTCTAAAGTCTGGCTTAGGCTTTAGGCAACTAGTCACCATTCCGACTAATTTCTAGGTCTTTGAATATGTTATAATACTTTATAATCTATTATGCTTTTTTTTTTTTTTTTTTTTTTTGCAATTTATGTATTCCAATACAATTACGTATTTCTTTTTCCTCAGTAGACATTTATTTATGTGATATATATAAATAAATTTAAAGGTATCAATAAAGTGGTAGTGGAAATGTAATTGGTTATTTATTTCGTTTTCTCTCCTCTCAGCCTCTTTATTGAGAGTGACATGCATGTTTATAGAAAATAACTCGCTTGGACGTGTATCAACAATCTTAAGATGCGTTTGTTGCACCAGACTATCTCAGATTGGATTAGCTTCAGGGACTAAACTGGACTGGTTTAGACTAGACTAAGCTAGATTGACTTAGTGAAGCATTTGGTGCAGTGTCGGACTAAAAACCAGAATAATTAACAAATCTTAATATTATATTATTTACTCTACATATATTAATATTATATTATTTAATTTATATTATTAGTATACTCTATTCTTTTTTTTTCATAACAATTCTCCATTTTTCTATTCTCTCCATCCCCATCTTTCTTCTCCGTCCAAGGCAACCCAGTCCCCAGATCATCCTAATCGCCATCCAAACCCAGAAATAGAATCTTGGCCTCCCTTTGCCACAACCTGTAGAAGCAGTCCAACAAAAATATGGCGACGACTGATTCTTCTATAGGAGCAGATTGGTGGAGTTATGAGTGAATGACCAAAATACCCACAACAAATCGAATGAGGAGAGATCGAATACAAAAGCTGTCTGGTGAAGCGTTGCAGGTTCGTTAGATATGTGTTTGAAAATGGTTTTGGGAGAGTAAGATTGGGAGTCGATGAAGCCGAGGAACTAAGCAGAGAAGTGTTGCCTCTCGACAACAAGCTCGACGATAAAGCATCTCAGGGATGGGCGAATCTGAGGTCTCGTGATTGTGGGTTCAGGCTGAGGGGGGGGAGAGGGTGGTGGCCGCCTGGTGGTGTAAAAGGGGAGCGGGAACGATGTGGTTGACATCTCATGAAACAGAGAGCAGAGAGGGGTCTTAGCTAGTCCCATGGTTTTCGGGGACTCTCACTAAGAACCTCTAGCGATGTCCTTAGTCTAGGCTAATCCCGGCTAGTCTCATTAACATTAGTCTCGTGCAACAATAAACACAGGACTAGACTAATAGTTAGTCCAGTCCAGTTCAGTCCCACTTAGTGAGGGCAAACAAATGCCTCCTTAGGGGGCGTTTGTTGCGCCAGACTATCTCGGACTAGATTAGCTTCAAGGACTAAGCTGGACTGGCTTAGACTAGACTAAACTGGACTAACTTAGTGAAGCGTTTAGTGCAGTATTGGACTAAGAAGCTAAATAATAACAAATTCTAATATTATATTATTTAATATATGAATTATTAATATTTTATTATGATCTTATCTTTTTCTCCATCTTTTCCTACCATTTCCATCCCACTCTTTTTCTCTTCTCTCATCGTCCCACCCTCTCCCTCTTTTTTTCCTCTTAGACCTCTCAATTCATGTCTCTTTCTCATTTCTGGTCAAACTCCTTATTGATTCCAGTCTCTATTTTTCTGTCCTCCTTCCCTCTCTAGCTATGCGTTGTTCGAACAGAACCTCACAGCTTCAATTTTCCCGACGAGTTGCAGGTTTCCCAATGTGTTTTTCGGCCAACCCTCGTTAAATTGGATGAAGTTAACACCGCCAAAAAATTCATCACCATCCCTAGACCGAGATCTTAGCTTTGAATGCTCGAATCTGTCATGGATTTGAAGAAGCCCAAACAGGTCGAGACTTCCAGGCCATTTTCCGGCCACATTTGACCACATTTTAGCCTCGATTTAGGTAAAATCGTAATCTTGTCACTCCCAACTTCAATTTGGTATATTTTATATGAAATTTGGTTGTGAAATGGATCTGAAAGAGAGTCGGAAAGTTAATGATTGATCTAGATGACTGGAGATGACGAGGAGTCTGTCGGGAGTGGTCGTTGAGCATGACGAGGACGAGAAAGAGAGGATAGTCTTAGCTAGTCCCATGGTTATTGGGGGGTCTCGCTAAGACCCCTTAGTGAAGGGTTTTGTCTATGCTAGTCCCCTTTAGTCTCATTGGGGGCGTTTGTTTACCCTCACTAAGTTGGACTGGACTGGACTGGACTAGCTATTAGTCCAATACTGTGTTTGTTCCATGCTGGGACTAACATTAATGAGACTAAACAGGACTAGCATGGACAAAACCCTTCACTAAGAGGTCTTAGCGAGACCCCCCAATAACCATGGGACAAGCTAAGACTATCCTCTCTTTCTCGTCCTCGTCATGCTCAACGACCACTCCCAACAGACTCCTCGTCATCTCCGGTCACCTAGATCAATCATTAACTTTCCGACTCCCTTTCAAATCCATTTCACAACCAACTTTCATATAAAATATACCAAATTGAAGCTGGGAGTGACAAGATTACGATTTTACCTGAATAGAGGCCAAAATATGGTCGAATGTGGCCGGAAAATGGCCTAGAAGTCTCGGCCTGTTTGGGCTTCTTCAAATCCATGACAGATTCGGGCATTCAAAGCTAAGATCTCGGTCTAGGGATGGTGATGAATTTTTTGGCGGTGCTAACTTCATCCAATTTAACGAGGGTTGGCTGGAAAACACATCGGGAAACCTGCAACTCGTCGAAAATTGGAGCCGTGAGGTTCCATTCGAACAACACATAGCTAGAGAGGGAGGGATGACAGAGAAATAGACACTGGAATCAATAAGGAGTTTGATCAGGAATGAGAAAGAGACATTAATTGAGAGGTCTAAGAGGAAAAAAAAGAGGGAGAGGGTGGGACGATGAGAGAAGAGGACAAGAGTGGGACGGAAATGGTAGGAAAAGATGAAGAAAAAGATAAGATCGTAATAAAATATTAATAATTTATATATTAAATAATATAATATTAGAATTTGTTATTATCCAGCTTCTTAGTCCAATACTACACCAAACACTTCACTAAGTTAGTCCAGTTTAGTCTAGTCTAAGCCAGTCCAGCTTAGTCCTTGAAGCTAATCCAGTCCGAGATAGTCCGGCGCAACAAACGCTCAATGTTAGTCCCAGCATGGAACAAACACAATATTGGACTAATAGCTAGTCCAGTCCAGTCCAGTCCAACTTAGTGAAGGTAAACAAACGCCCCCTTAGAGTATAACATATCATAATACTGAAGGCACAAATAATAGATACACAAATAATACAAAGGAAAGTATTTTAGATATTTGATTCAATAGTAATTTGATGTGATTTAATTAAGGATTTGATATGATTTGATTTGATCTAGGTTTTTTTCTCTTGTGGACAAACGATTGTTTTTACCTATTGTAGTGAATCTACTGATATTGATTTATAATCATCAATCTTTGGAAGAATTAAGAAACCACCCTTCACCTCGCCTAGGCAACTCCAACTCCAACTTGATAAATTTTTATATGATTAAGAGGGTGGTGCTATTCACATACCAATTTTCATCTCTCACACATACCTCTCAATTTCAGGTCATCAGATCAATTGAATGGAAGAAGATTAATGCATAAAAATTAAAAACGGTGTGAGAGGTAATATCAATCATATGAAAACTAAAAGAATTAATAAAATGGTTATGAAAATGTAACTCATTATTTATTTCAGTCTCTCTTCTCTCTCTTTATTAATAGTGACATGCAGACTCGTTTGGACGAATATCAACAATCTTATGACATAACATGTCGTCATGGTACCTAAGTCTGGTAAACTATTATAAAGCAATAAAGATATCCTTTTGGATCACCAATCCACTGGAACATAAAAAAAATAAGAACATCAGACTAACTATTGCAATTGTTGCAATAATATAACTATTTGCAAATGAAGAAACGAAGAACTGTAAGCTACCATAAACTTGCTGGACTCCACCAACTCAGTCCCCAGATTTCTGAATTTACCGAATTTTCAGATTTCCGACCATCTATTTAGAAGACGCGGCTTGTACCAGTACCAAAAGGATGCTCAAGACCAAACAAGCTTTGCTTTACTTCTAACTCTACAAAATGAATGCAATTCGTTTTCAACCCTTTGGAATTACCCGCTGGAAAGGACAAGGAGCAACCTCGGCTTGATACAAACAATATTTGGTTCCCCAAAACCTGTACCTCGACAAACCTTTCGTCGTTCTCCGGATCAATCTTGTAAACTAAGAAATCAAGAGTCCTTGTAATGCAGCGATAATCAGTCACCTCATGATTTTTAAACATGATGAATCAGCAAGACTTCATTGCTGGTTGTTGATTCTATTAAATATGACTTGTCCTCGATGATGACCTCCACAAAGGCATTGCGATCCCGCTCTCGGAATGAAAATTCCCGTGACTTTTCCTTTTTTTGTCATAAACCAACTTCATTTGCAGCTCATCACCATCTCTGAAGCGTAACGCGCAACTTACAACACCTCCACTCTCAATCTCATCGTTTTTGACCAATACGTATAGCATGCCACATGACGAAAACAATAGGGATAAAGGAGACTCCTTGGATGTTGGACAAAAAAAATACGTATAAATTGCACTATCCTGAAATAGGGTTCAGTAGAAATATGGATTTTCCCTTTACCATAATCAACCAACCTTTGGAGGAACTATGAAACCGCCCTCGAATTCGCTTAGGCAAACCTATCCCGATAACTTTACCCTCAGATGGAGAACTCTAAGTAGTTGGAACTACGTTGAGCGAGAACTAACCAGGGAAATAGCGGAGCAGTACTGCGGATGTCCCTTCGCATAGCAATCCAACTCCAGTACTTGCAGAGGACGCTTAAGTGAATCCGATCAAGTAAGTTGAGAGGAGGTACAATATTCTCCATGATATCCAAAAGTGGTGTCTGTCAACATCCCTCCACAACTAACCGTAGCCATTGCAATCAATCCCAATCCAAAAACAACTTAAAAAACTACTTTAATGGAATTTACAAAATTTCATAACGAAAGTACGGATAAATTAAAGAGGGAATTACCTTGAACCTCGTCGCCGTTCTTGGGGATGTCCTTGATCTTGAGGCGCTTCTTCTTATTCTTCTTCTCCAGGTCCTGCCATCGAAGTCCTCGTTCATCTCATGCGGCGCCATTTTGAATTGGTTGATGTCGCTTCCCCTTCTCTCCTTCTTCTCAAACATGTCTAGTTATCCAATTCAAAATCAAATTATACGAGTAAATTAAAGAGAGAGAGAGCCTACGCACTAGATTGGACCCTTTTGGCTGCTCAGTTCTTTAGTGCTTGCTTTGAATGTAACCCTAGAAGCATGATAGACCTTAACTTGGCTTCCAAGCAATTGAGTTTGGTTAGGATTCTTATCCAAGCAAATTGGGCCAAGGAGACGGGCTTTCTCAAACCCTTTCTTAGGAGAGATTTCACCGTTTAATAGATAATTTACCCCGTCCTCTCTAATCTCTCACTTTATTCGTCAAGGATCAATAACAGGTGACATTTATGGAGCTAATGACATTATGGTTGGAGGATACGGAGGAAAACGCATTTGCTTGAATCTTAACAATCTTACAATATAACATGAATAGCATAACTAAATGTGTGTTTCTTTTTTGTAAAATCGATATTGAGGATGGAGGAATCAAATTCAGAACTTCAAGTGCATGTGTACGATTCAAATACGAAAAGAAGAGAGAACTTATGCACAGAAGGAAAGAAACACCATGCGAAATCAGCAACCAAATATGCGTATACGATTTCATATGGGAAAGAATACGAGTAAAATACAAAGTGATATAAAAAATGGAAATTACCACACAGCCTCTCCTCTTCCTCTTAAACAAAACCCTAAACTAGCATTTCGTAAGAATTGTTGCGACAACGACCTGTTTTCTTCAAAACTGAAAACTTGCCTGTCTTAGCAAATGTAATGCCGTATGGACGAGTTTGGTCACTACATTACTCGTGGCAAAGGCAAACTCGGTGTCAACTTTTGATGGAGTTTTTGAATTTACCTCACAAGAGAATGTCATAGAGGTACTTCAACTCCACGTAAATGCCTATCACGGCTGCTAATATCCATAAATCCTGTACCAGAATTTCTTCTCTTAATTCTATAACTTTTACCTCTTTTACCTTTCCCTTTACGACCTGAAAACAGCACCCATGCGATCGTTAAGAAGCCCAAGCCACAGAATGCCCATAGAGCAATGACCAAGAACCTCACAGAACTAAACATCCCATCAGTCAATGTAGGTTCTGGAATCTCCTTGGAATGATTCGTTTGGACACGGTTGCTTCCTAGACCAAAACTTCCATCCAACTTACCGAGTTTCCTTGATACTACAACTTCCTCTGCTGCATCTGAGTTTGGATCGGGACAGTTCCTTCTCTTGTGATGCAGGTGTAACGCTTCATTTAGTGTCTTAATGCATTCTAGGCTAAGCAGATCTGTCTGCAGTTTGTTATTGTCTGTCTGGTCGAGTGTTGAAGGGCCGGGTGGGTCTGGAAACTGGGCCCAGCACTTGTTAACCACATCAACAGTCCTCCAGTTTGCTTTATCAAAGCTCCAGTTTCCAACCTTGAATTCCAAACCGTAGTGCAATACTCTGTATTTGATGCCTGGTGCAGGAGCATACCCCGGGTATATCAGTATCCCGCTGCTTATTTGATGCCGTAGTTTCAACTGCATGGAAAAACAGAGGGAAATAGAATCATTATCACATAACAGCACTGAAACACTTTCCTAAATAATGTTGATGATGCTCAGGGTAAATACTGAAGCACTTTTTTTACACAGCAGAACAATTTACCTCTGCTGCCCCGAATGAGTAACCATACATCTCACTGATCCAACCAGAAGCATATATATCTCCAGTGATATTTGTGGCATAATGAGCTGTGTCTGCTCGGACTTCCTCGGTTTTGTGCAACCACAGTAGAGCAAACTTTCTAAGATCATCTATATGCATGATGATGACACCCCCAACCTTGTCACAGGCTTCAGGATGTCGAGTATGGAGTTTTGCAAGCTCATTGTCACAGCCGATAAGATAGCTACCATATACAGATTAGGAAAAATTAGTCCTCGTACGGATTATACAACTAGAAACTAGAAATCTGGACCCCCAATTATACCAACCATAAAATGATAAGTAAGAATAAACAATCAGATTGCTTACCCATAGGGAGTCGAAACTGGTCGGCCACGTGCTGCTTTGAATTCCCATGGGGTAATTGGACCCCTCAAGATCATATCAGCATCAAGAATCACTATGTATTCTGCATCTGTATTTGCATGATTGAGCCAATGAAGGACTGCAGCTGGTTTGTTAATTGCTGGATACCTGGTATAATAGAACAAAAGAATGATCTTTGCTTCTCTTAAAGATTGGGAGATAGGATGTCGATGCTGGAATTAACATTAAGCCACCACCAAGAATAAACTATAGGAAGGAAAGAAAACACTTGAAGAAAAAGATTTACCAATCACCCGTTAATGGGTGTCGGCTCATGGAAGGAACATAATGGGTGGGAGCCAGATCATGCCCAGCATATTGCTTCAAGTCTTCATCTGTACAGCTGAGTAATCGTGTGATATTTCCAGGCTGGCCACTCAGGTGAAAACTGTGGACAAGTCCTACAGTCTGCCAATCAAAGTAAGGGGTGCATTCTGTAGAAAAAAGGGTGTGGATTTTTGGATATGGTTTTCCAGGTTCATCGACAACCTCCTGCTGCACTTCCTGTACTACATGTACTGGCTCCTCAAATCGTAAAGTAGCAGCAGTCAGCTGTTTTGGCCGAGTCAGTTCAGCAAAAGTTTTGCTTTTCAGAAAGCTCGTGTATTTGGTCCAGTTTGGCTTTGGGCAACCATTTGCTGCATGTTGTAGTAAAAGACCCTGATTTAAAGTGTTAATGCACTCTAAATTCAACATAAGAGCCCGCCTTTTATTTTTATCAGGTTCCATCATATTTACCTGGATAAAGAAAAAATAAATTCAAGACCTTGAACATGATCTTCCGTTGTACAGAACTTTGACGTTTCGAAAAAAAATATTTACATACAGGTTCATAACAAAACCCAAATGAGCATTCCATTCAGTATTTCCAAGTATGCCCTATCTAAGCAATTGCGTTTTAGCAGTGGGATAATTTATCCAGACATAAACCATAAAGTAAATGTACAAGTATTTACCACAACAAAAAAATGTACAGGCTTCTCTTGCATAAGAAAAGTTATCACATACCTCTTTTGGATATGGAGGCTCTGGAAAGAGTCGGCCACAGTCATAAACAATAGCGTCCTCGTGGTGATCTAATTTTCTAAAAGACCAATTCCCTACGCTAAATGACAAGCCATAATGAAGAAGAATAGGCACAACACCCTCTTGTGGAGTATAGCCTGGGTAGATCATCAAGTTATTATTTATTTTGTGCTGAAGGCCTACCTGAAAAGGGAAATAAGGAAACCAATACCGATTAACAAGAAAACGCACGCGCACTGAGAGAAGACGCTGAAATGTAAAGGATTGAAAGTTTGTAAAACATCCAACATTATAGTTTACTAAAGGATATACTAATTTAAGGGAGAAAACAAGAAAAGAAGCTTACCTCTGCTGCACCAAAAGAATATCCATACATCTCACTGATCCATCCTTTCCCATAGATGTCACCAGTTATATTAGTTGTCCAGTGAGCTCTATCTTCCCGCACTTCTTCTGTTTTCGAAAGCCACACGGGTGCCAATGCTCGAAGATCATCTATATGCATGGCCAAAAGCCCACCAACTTTATCACAGAGTTCAGGGTGCTTTGTGTGAAGTCGAGCAAGCAGATTATCGCATCCAACCAAGTACCTGAAGGAGAAATTCATTATACGAATATATGCTGATAGCCACAGTCCCTACAAATGCAAAATGTGTTTTCTGTTCATAAACCCATCAAAAGAAAAGATCCATAAAGTTATTATTTCAAATGCCAGAAAAGAAATCTAGCGTTTTATGAAGTTGACAAGATCTTGTTCTTCTCCTATGAGTGATTGACCAATAACATAGAATATATCTCACTTCGATCACCAAATGGTGTCACCGTGTCAGGTACAAACTGCAACTCTAATTAACTAGCCTCTCATTCCAAACTAACATAGGTTGCCTACATAAACGTACTCAAGGTACGACCGATCATAGGGAATTCACATGGCATTCATAATGTTCTTGTCTGATACAATGTGTTCTCAGCTAAAATCCAGTATAATATACATGAAAGGAAAAAAGGCGTAGCAGTGATATACCCATAATATGCAGCAACAGGCTTGCCTTTCTCAGCACCAAGTTCCCAAGGAACAATCGGCCCGCGGATAATCATGTCAGCATCCAGAATCACAACCCAATCAACATTCTCAGCCTCCTTACTGTGCTTAAGCCAGTGCACAACTCCAGCTGGTTTGTTAATTGCAGGGTACCTGCAAAGTTAGCATCTTAATTAAAATTTAATCAATATTTTCTGCATTAATAAAAGCAAGGTCCTTCCATTTAAACCAAACCAATCACATTAAATGAAAAATTAAATCCAACCCAGAATTCAAAATCCAAACTTTATATCAAATTAAGAAACAAAATCTTTTTTTTTTTTTAATTTTTTTTTTTTTTTTTTATGAGCTCACCAGTCGCCAGTTTTTGGGTGCCTGCTCATGGAAGGAACCTCAAAAGTGGGAGCCAAATGCATCCCTTTGTACTTCTTCTTCTCGTCGTCGGTGCAGCTGAGGAGCCGGGTAATCGGGCCAGGTTGCCGGGCTTTCCGGTAGCTGTGCATCAACCCGACAGTCTGCCAGTCGAAGTAGTTCTGGCACTCCACCGAGAACAGCGTGTGCACCCTCCTCGTAGTCGTTCCCGGAGCCTCCCGACCCGCCTCCGCCACCCCACTGCCATCAATGCACAGACCCAACAACGCCGCCGCCACCAAGACCAAGAATCCGGCCATTGCAGCTCAATTGGAGTTCCGATTTCAAAAGGGTACGAGGAAAGAGATCTGAACGTTCATGGACGGATAGATCATGCAGTCGAAAGTCAAAATCTGAGCTTTGGCGTTGTTCATGTACACTCTCCGGGAACATGTAACTGACAGATTTGGTGCGACAAGGGATTTTAATAATCATTGAATTAATTGGAAATATTATTCAACCAAATTATTGGTTTTGGTTAGTACATGATTGATTAATATAACTTTTAATTTAATAATACGAAATTTCTTTCCTCTTTTGACACAGATTATGACATAACGTAGCTTTCAACTTCATTTTTTTGATGCAAAGTTCATTTTTATGGATATTGCGTGACACTCACTAGGATGATACTAAAATGTTTGCTACATGTGCTATCATATTCATCATACTTACTAAGAAAATTTTGGGGTTCGATTATCCATATTTTCGTTAAATAATGAGCATACGTCAACTATACGTATTTTTTTTAGTGTTTAATCTCGTCTCTATGCCAATGCTAGGTTGTATCGGGCAGGACACTTGAATTTTAACTAACACCGTTTGCATTGAATCAGCCTACTTCATGCACAAGCAAAATACCTCCCCTGCTTTCCTAATAGGAACTAAAGGTATTGTAGAACCAATCTACCTACCCGCTTGAAGATCCAACAAGAACGAAGTGAACAAAATAGCTTGGTTGCCTTGGAGACTAGAGTTATGATTTTTACACCTTCATTTGTGAATTAAATCAGATGATTGGTGACACGTAAAATAATATTTTTCTTAATAAATAATACTTATTTCTCTTTCTAATTGGAAAAATAAATCAAATGGTAATACAACGAAGAGGAGATTATTAAAAGGAAAAGACAACGAATTGTTTCTTTCTTTCTATTCAAACCTGCATAAATGAGCAAAAACTTGATTACTTTTCTCCAGTACAGTAGATTGTCAAATGTAGAGTTCATTTAATTATTGTTACTGAGTTGGACCTTGTTGAAAATGACATTTAAGTTGAGCTTGAAAAGGCCCAAATCGGACCTTAAGTGAGCTGCTCCACTAATTGAAATGGCCCACATTGTATTTCTAAAAAAAATAAAAAAATTCCAACCACTTTGACAAGTGTAACGGGTCATTTTCCTAACACAATGAAAAATTTCTTCATCCACAAGTCATCTCTGAAAGTTGCAAAAGGGAGAGAGAGAGAGAGAGAGCGGGGGGAGGTGTGGAACGCTGCAGCAACTTTTAGCATTAAGAGAGAGAGAGAGAGAGAAGTGGTGTAAAATGAAATGGATTGGTTTTTGGTTTCGGCAAAAAACCAAACCGGTTGGAACCGAAACTACCCCTAGTTTGGTATCCAATTCTCTCAAGAGCAATGGAGCAAAAGCCTAAATCATTTTCTTGTAGGTGGATTGCGCCTGAACCCATACTTATTGAGCGTTTTGACATAGGGGTGTGCTTTTCACACACCCTTTTTTCTTCATGCACATCCTCTTAATTTGCAGTCGTCGATTCGACTGAACTAAAGAATATCAAAAAACAGAAATAGACAAAATGTGTGTGAGAAGTAAAAAGAGGTATGTGGATAGTCCACCCCTTTGACATAATCTCTCATTAGCCTGAACTTGTTACTTCCCAAATGATGCAAGTAATCCCACAAATTAACGTGTTATGCAAGTCATCGAAAACAATCCTGAAACATCCACCCAACCATTCCACAGTCACGGTCGCATAACACTTCCGATATACAATTTGTAACCGTCGTTAAATTCAGAGCTTAAAAGTAGCATACCCCGTAGTTTCCTACAGGTTCCGTAGACATGATTCCGACGTGATGCCGCCCTGATATCTCCTTCATCAATTGACAGATGAGTGGACACACAAGATTAGATCTTTCGAACTCACACCAGCTAAGTTATGATATCAATGTGTTGGCGCAGAGAAAATTTTGAATAACATGTGAAAGATAGTTTGAGAGCTAGCAAGATAGTGAAAACGCATTCAATTGATGACGAATGGTCAGTAAACCATATGGAGCTCCCACAAACAAAAAGGAATAACTTAGGTGGAACGCGTTTAGGGTAATGCTAGAGAGATCAATTATTTAGATTAAATTTTGTAAATCATATAACTTGGTGGTTGATGATTGGATTATTAAGTGTTGATTAACGTACTTATTTTCTGTTCGTGGCACATCATATAGTTTACAATTTTGATCTACCTAGCATTGCTCATGCATTTATTCTCATCGTGGCATGCCAAATTGCTATGTAGTGAGAGTCTTACACGATCTTGTATTAGTGACTTGGGACTCTGAATGTTGTCTGGCCTTTTCTCTCTAACCGGGCTTATTGGGCTCTGATCATTTGTGGGCTTTTGGTCTATCCATGAGGAATTTTTTTTTTAGGAAAACTAATGAAAAATGCTTGAAAACTTTGAGTTTTAACGATAAAGACAAAATAAAGAGTAAAGTGAATAATATCATGATTGACTTTTTAGTGTAAAAATATGATTTTTCGTTAAAGTGAACAGTACCGAGAGCTTTTCGTTAAAGTTCTCTTTTTTTTTGCTTTCTTTTTCTTTCTACAAGCCACGGAATACAATTGGACGGTAGGATTCGAATTCAGGAGCTCGGAATCTCGAGTTTATTATAAGGATTGACGGAGAGAAAACTAAAAATAAAAATATGCATTCTCTTTTAGGCATATGCACTCCAAATTTAGTATTCATTATTGAATTTTGAGCATATGCATTCCATACTGAATATCGGTTGTCGAATCCTGTGACATCAACTCTGAGCTATACGTTACGGTTCTTTTTTTGTACCCATTAGTGTGTATTTTAAAAATGTGTTAGAATTAGTAGCCTGTAACTTTCGTTTGAGTCAAGGTATCATACAAAGTAGAAAATTATAAATAAGAAAAACAAAAAGGAATCTTGAAGTGCCAAACATCTAGTTTCAAACTTAGTTTTCCAATTGTTACTCTAATTCTTTTAAAATATAAACAGCTACTTAAGTATGAAAATTGGAACCACCTGGCTAGAAAAATAGAAACGAAACAAAACAAACTTAGGCCAAAAACAAGTATAAAGAAACTGATCAGCCAGCCTCCTTGAGACCGACATTTTAGATTAAATTTGCAAATTATGTGATGTGCCAGTAAGAAGTAAGTGTGTTAATCAACACTTAAGTAATAATTCAATCATCAACAACCATGTCGTATAATTTACAAAACTTGATCTACATGATTGGTCTTCCTAGCATTACCTTTATGCCAATATATTAGGTCCCATACACCAATATATCTATGGTCTGGTTTTGCTTATATACTTACTAAATTTTGGTGCAAGGACATATTTATTTATTTATTTTGTCAATTTGGTTGTATTTATATTGAGACTTGAAGATGATGATGCTAGTGACTTAATAAAATATAATACCTTTGTCGACTTTTTGGCTGAAATTTACTTGCATTTTTACTAACGATATTGTATTAGTGACTTGGGACTCTGAATTGCTGCCTGGGCTTTTCTCTCTGACCGGGCCTAACGGGCTTATTGGGCTCTGATCATTTGTAGGCCTTTTGGTCTATCCATGAGGATTTTTTTTTTTTTTTTTTTTTTTTGAACTTTACCGAAAAAGTTCTGGTATTGTTCATTTTAACGAAAAACTACATTTTTACACTAAAAAGTCAATCCTGGTACTATTCACTTTACCCTTTAGTTTGTCATTATCGTTAAAACTCAAAGTTTTCAGACATTTTTCATTAGTTTTCCTTTTTTTTTTACAAGTCATGGATTACAATTGGACGGTAGGATTTGAACTCAGGAGCTCAGAATCTCAAGTTTATTCTAAGGATTGAGGGAGAGAAAACTAAAAATAAAAATATGCTTTCTCTTTTAGGCATATGCACTCCAAATTTATTACTTATTATTGAATTTTGAGCATATGCATTCCATACTGAATATTTATTGCCGAACCCTGTGACATCAACTCTGAGCTATGCATTACGATTCTACTCATTAGTGCGTATTTTAAAAAGGTGTTAGAATCAGTAGCCTGTAACTTTCGTTTGAGTCAAGGTATCATACAAAGTGGAAAATTATAAAGAAGAAAAACAAAAAGGAATCGTAGAAGTGCCAAACATCTAGTTACAAACTTAGTTTTCCAATTGTTACTCCGATTCTTTTAAAATGTAAATAGCTACTTAAGTATGAAAATTGGAACCAACTGGCTAGAAAAATAGAAACGAAACAAAACAAACCTAGGCCAAAAACAAGTATAAAGAAACCGATCAGCCAGCCTCCTCAAGACTGATATTTTAGACTAAATTTACAAATTATATGATGTGTCAATAAGAAGTAAGTACGTTAATCAACACTTAAGTAATAATTCAATTATCAACAATCACGTTGTATAATTTACAAAACTTGATCTACATTGTTGGTCTTCCTAGCATTTCCCTTATACTAATATATTAGGTCCCATACACCAATATATCTATGGTCTGGTTTTGCTTATATACTTATAAATTTTGGTGCAAAGAAATATTTATTTATTTATTTTGTCAATTTGGTTGTATTTATATTGAGAATTGAAGATGATGATGCTAGTGACTTAATAAAATATAAGACCTTTGTCGTTTTGGCTAAGACTTGATGAAATATATGTGTGGAATCATGACACGAACGACAAACATACGTGGACCATCTTATTATCGAAACAAGAACCCCCTAACAACCAACTTAATACATGCCAATCTATGGCTTTTATATGACTGAAAGTGCTTTTAGAGAAAATATTTTGGATTTCAAAAGAATTTAAAATGCTTTTTCAGGATTTATTTGCATTTTTACTAAGGATTAGTTCCAAAAAAAATTAACTAAAAACACTTTTAGCTATTTTCAAAACACTTTCAAACGAACTCTTATGCTAAGTAATAGGGTCAGCTGATGAACTAATGCCAACCGGTATTCTATCCAACTTCCTTAATTTATTATACTAATTAAAAATAAAGATTAGTATACATTAATTTGCATTGAACATACACTGAATTATAATATATGCATCCCGTCCTGTATTTTTCCAGGACGAATATTACTGAATAGCTTCGGCAATGGCTTCAGATGATTATCCTTTTTCGTTGGGAGGAGACCGTAAGATTCCATGTCGACTCATTGCGCACTTTGCTCGCACAATGCACGCACGTAATTAAGTGATGGAGAACACATGACCGAGTGAATTGAAGATGAAATGGACCGAAGGAAGACAAAAAGACATAATAGAAAGTTATAGATTTAGTGTTCAAGCTCCGTTTAGGTACATAATGCTTCTCAAAAAGAGCACGGCATCCAAGTTTAAACTCACTGCGTTGTTGGGAAATATGATGGATTAAATCCATCCGAAGTCGTTTAGACTTCGAAAACTACATTTTAAAGTCTGTTTTACATCCGATTTACTTCTTTCACATTCCTTAAAACTCCCCTGAATTTTCCAAGGATCGAGTTAAGTCTATTTAAGCCTTATGACTGCTATTTTAATCACCATTATTCAAGACGTATTCAAATAAACCTTTGGTTTTTTCCCAAAATCTGGTGGATTCTAGAACATTGTTCCACAAGGCTTACTTTGGTATCCTTCTACGCTCATACACTAAGTAAAAAAATAACACGCATCAAAGTCTTATATATGAAATGAAGTTGTTATTGCACTTTAAAAATGTTATTTTGTACTTTTTCAAATGCATTTTATTATTTCTATTGTAAATATTTAAAGTGTATAATGATTTTTTTTCGAGTGCTAATAACAACTTTCACTCTCTATACATACACTATAAGAGCTTGAGAGCTAATGCACTTAATCCTCGGTGCTTAGCACGACCTAAACAATAAGCAATTGCAAGGTTAATTTTTCCCACATATTACTCCTTCCGTCATTAAAATAAACAGATATAGACGTAGTAAAGTTGGCTAAGACGGCAGCACCCAGGTACAAACCCTCTACATATAGTTTAGATTACAATATCGGTCGAAATTATTAATGATAAACACATGAAATTAACAGTCATTGAGCACACAAGACAATTAGAAATTTCATATTTGATTAATGCAATACTCTCAATCAAAATCATCACATCATCGGATTTAAATGTTGCGACAATTTTGTAGCTTGAGTGATGGGAAATAATGTTCATCAATGGCGGTTTTGATCAAAAGAAAAAAAGGTCTTGCTCGAGATTATTGAAACCATCCCATGACAGCATGGAATCGACTGTGTCAACCCAATGTTGCCGACAATTTTCCTGCCTGGATTCCCCTATTGAAATCGAAGCGTTGTTAGAATCTTCGATCGAAAACGAAGAAGTACTATACGAATTAGACATGCTGCTGGTGTTGGTAATTCCTTGGTTCAACATCAATGTTCCCAAATCCAAGCTACCACAAAAAACTTCATAATTTTTCAAGATATCGTTCGTGTCATCCAACGGGGCTAACTGAACCTCATTCTGCAATTTCTCATCTGATTCTGGAAACCCTTCATTTCCATAACTATCCTGCAGTAGCTTAGCCTCCAAGCCATTGCTTTGTGACTCGTGTAGTCCTTCTTCCGACGATGAAGAAGTAATGTTTGTGTGTAGAGTAATTGTCTCTTTATTTTCTTCAGTGCTTTCTTTTTCCTCAATTGGTTTGTGGGTCAAAGGGTCTACGCCAAGGTGCTTTAACCTCTTCTTGATTCTGGTATTCCAGTGGTTCTTGATTTCGTTATCCGTCCGACCAGGAAAATGTGAAGCAATCTTAGACCACCTGCACACAAAAATATTAAAAACACCATCTCTATCAGTTAGTACACATGCCATGACATTAATATCAAGATTTCAGAGACCAACGGCTCACTACTAATCACACTTATTTCAGAGAAGGAAATGGAGGATTAAAAGTAGGCAAATTGTGTACCTGTTACCAAGACATGAATGGAGTTGAATCATTTCATTCTCTTCAGCTTCAGTAAAAGCACCTCGCTTAAGGTCTGGCCTTAGATAATTGATCCATCTTAACCTACAGCTTTTGCCACATCTCAGCAACCCTAGATCACCATACAAAATTATCTGATGAGGATCGAGACGAAGCAAGGGATGGAGGGAATGGAAATCTACAAGATCGTGATCGAAATGCAAATTAAATAGTAGTATATATATACCTGCAAGTTTAGGTACCATTCTCCAGCAATGGATGCCATTGTTGAGAATAAAATTCATGAGCTTGTGATCTTCCTCGATAGTCCATGGTCCTCGTTTCAGTCCGACCTTGTCACAACAAGGTTGTCTTCCCATTGTCGCAAACTCAATTTCCCTAGTACAATCGAGGTTCCTCGAAACAAAAACAAAACCAAACAAAACTCAGCCGAGCCGCAAAAGTGAGAAAGCCTGAATTCCTAAGTGGACAATAAAGTGGGATGGCTAGCTTAAAAAGGGAGCCTTATAATCCAAGCAAAGATGCCTTGCCAGTTCATTCAGTCATTAAAAAATCAGAACGTTGTTGTTTGAGAGGGGAGATAAATGATTGAATTGGAAATAAGCATTTCAGTCTAACTAGATATAAAAATGGCACCACCCCATGAACAAAGCCCTTTGTGAGAAAATTAAAAGGGGAAAAAAAAAAACAGACGTGGGTCGCCTTCATTGAATTCAAATAATTATTTTTTAATTTTAACAACCTAAGTCTCTCTCTCATTGGCTTTAATCGTGAAGCCAAAAAAAATAGTCAGATTGAAAGTTTCCTTATTGCTTGAAGGCTGGCCACTTTTGTCGTTGTAGGCAACTCTTTTGTTTATACGAAGTCTAGAGAGAGAAAGAGGGAGGGGAGAGGGAGACAAAGATGCTTTCACCATTGAATCAAAGTATAATACTTCCAAACATGAATCAATTAAAGTTGGCTACATGACATGAAATGGTTAAGTTCTGATCAGTCAAATATCTATTAATTTAACTAAAAAAAGTACATAAGCGATAAAAGAGCAAAGAGTTTCTTATTCAAATCTCTCATCTCATATTTAGAAGATACGATTCTAACTCACATTATTAACATTTCCACTTCCCCTTTCACAATTTTTTTTTATTATCAGTTTTGGTAAAAATGAAAGTAAACTCAATTGCATTACTCAATTAGCCCGAAAATTTTTTCGTCTTCATTCTTTTTTGCAGACAAAAGTTAGGGTTTCACATGTGTGCATAAACTTTTTTTTTTTTTTTTTTTGTTATTTTAATGAGATATAAACTTTTGTATAATGTCAAACCGTGATTTGAAATTTATCAATACATGCACAAATTAGCATTGTTTAGCAAGCAAAATCATGCATGGTCGCAAGCCAGTGAGTCTATATCTACAATATATGCTTTGCATGCTGCAAATTCACTGATGAGTTTGTGAGCAATGATACCTTTGTTTTTTTCCTTTCTTTTTTACCCTTTTTTTTTTTTCTTTTCAGAAAGCATTGATGCTAGCTAATTATATATAAGCATGTCCATGAAGACGTTTTGAGCAAACAATAAAAAGATTTGAAAAAAACACAATGGGGTAACCAACAATCTCCATAATTCCTAGACAGCGAGGTCACTTATGTCTGATCGATAATTTGAGTACAGAGCCTACCAATATGATGTGCTAACCTGCTCATACACATTTTGTTTTCTCCTTTTTCCTTTTTTCGTGATATTCTAAACTACTTTTATGTACAGACACAATTATATTTTACGAATTGGCTTAACACACATATACTTTTCTTGTGCTGATTTTAGGTGCAAAATCTTTTAAACTTCCTAAACAATGAGCTATTATAAGAAAGAAATATGTGTTCCAACGTATTTGACAAGTTAGAAGTCTGGTTTTGGACGAATTTGAAGAAAGACATAGACTTCGGAGAGATTTTTCAATGTGTCCAAACATGGAGCAATACACCGTATGTTATTATACACGTGGAGAAATTTTTTATTTTTATTTTTTCAAATGTCCCTCCATTTAATTGTATAATATTATTTAGCGTATATACTCATATTTCAATCACACTAAAAAATCTCTCTTGACTTTGATGGAATTCAGAAGATGGACTCCATGTACATGCAAAAGCATGAAATTGCAACAACGCTGCTGAATTAAATATGGATTAATTCCACTGCCAGTTGACAATTTTTAAGAAGATGATTATTGAATAATATTATTAACCAAATAAGCAATCATATATATGGTCCTTAAACTGGGTTCATGCACAGAAATATTCCCCATGATCTTTCTGGAGATGCAGAGTAATCAGAAACACAAACATTTTGGGGCGGCGGGACCGACGTCTGAGGCGTGGAAAACATTATCTTGGTGCTCTAAGGATGACTATTCGCGATTGTCAAATATTATATTACATCTAATTAACAAATAATAATAGGGCTTTAGTTAAAAAAAATTGGAAAAAATATACAAAGAAAAAGGAAAAAGAAGGGGGGAAAAGCCCTAAATTCGCAAACTTTATTTGAATGCTGCAGGTACACAGCTGCACGACATGTTTATAATGTTTCCATGCCAAGGCCTTGAGAGGTGCATGCAACTTTGAACTTCCCCAAATGGCACATGGCTTTGGACAATAGTTGTATTCATGTCTATGCTTTTGTACTTTTATTTTAATTTTAAAATAAAAGTATTCTATACACAGTAACTATTTCAATTTGGGCAATGAATTAACAATTCGAAGTACTTTTCAATAGTAAAGACCTTTGGATCCGATTTTACATTCCATTCCGGCTCTCATTAGCTCTTCACTTGGTTATACAAGGAAACATGCCCGAGGGGGCTACTACACTCACCGCGCACTTGTTTTAGCTCACTACCGTCGAGAAAATTTATTTTATCACCAGTTTAGGGTTGAGTCGAACAAGAATCTCTATATAGCCTTATACTAATAGTATATATAGATCCTTTTGAGTCAATCGAGAATCTCTATAAATTTATATCACTACGTTGTATGTGTTCGTGTTTTTTATCTTTCTCACCATATGACAACGAGTCAACGACTGAGAATCGCGATACAACCCTATACTCTCGTATATATCTTCTTGTTTTTCTAATATGATGAAATTTAAATAGAGGTTTGGATGGACCAATCGCAGTCCACGACATCATTGTAGGTGAAAGAAGTCAAGAACAAACATCCAGTAGCATGGTGACAAAACTGACGTCCAGTTGGAGGGCATCATCAATAGCAACCCTAGCTGCCAGAAAATAATATTTGTGCCTTATTTGTAGCAAAAATTCTGATAAAAAAACGTATCGTTGAGTGGTCACTAGCACTTGCCAAGTAGTTCAAGTTGGCTGATTTATGAGCTTTTGATGCTGACAAAAATATGAAAACAAGTTTTAATTAATTAGCAAGTAAAAAACCATATTAAGAAATGACCAATGTATCCAATGGAATTAATGTTGGGAAAAACCAAAAAGGTATCTTTGAATTATAAGAAGAAAGCCAAGCTCTAAGGTGATGCTTTTCTACAGAAGAAGTGCACACCTGCAGACAAAAAATCTCGAAGACAACTACGTCAATGTATAATTGATGAGTTAACTGATCACTTGTTTCTTGAGAATTTAGCATCTTGTTTGGGTACAACTAGCGTCCTTATCACTAGTTAAAAAAGAACCTTCAAGTCTTGCCATTTTGATCATAGTCAAATACTAGATCTTTAACGAGAGAGAATTACTAGCATCAGTCACGTACGCATGTATAGATTGATCGTTCATGTTTTTTGCATTTTAAAAGTATGAATAGCAAGTAGCCGTCTATTTAAAATCTAGATCATTGGTCATCGAATGCTTAATGACCACGATAACTAACGTACTTGTCCTTATCATTTCAATACATAAGAATGTCAATCAAGATTGGAAGTGGTGGAATGCCCTGATGGATAGACTTTTTTTGTTCTTCTTATTTCTCTTAAAGTAGTAATACTGTTTGTAATCATTGCCAATCAAGCTCAAACTACAACCCAAAGTCTAGTTTCTAAACCAATTCAATTCGAACATCACTCAAGTGGGGCTTCTTAGAACTCGTTTGGAAGTACTTTTAAATGATTGAAAACTAGTTTAGGAAAAATACTTTGGGTTTTAGAAGCACTAGGTCCCTACAAGAAATACCAGTTATGTACTTCCTACATAAAGCACTTCAAGTTATTTTCTAGAATTAAATTGCAGTGTTACTAAAAATTGATTTCAAAAATATTATCTCTAAAAGCACTTTCTGTAATTTAAAAGCAATTCTCAAACGAGCTTTTACTGTGATTAACAGTCTTCAAAATAGTTGGGTTTCCAATTGGTCTAGCCCCTCTAAGATTATATCAACTTTAGGTTGGGCCGTACTGTCAAGAATGGGTCAAGTTGGCCTTCCCAAATTGCATGCATAAAGACAATGTCTTATCACGACCTAAACAAAAAAACACAATGTCGCATCTGTTTTGCTAAAGTATTTGCCAAAGGGTAAGGTAATGATAATCAAAACATATAATAGTGATTTGTCCCATTAGGTATGTGCCACCTTTTTTGACAAAGTTAACACTGATTAAAAACGACATGGACACGTCACACGTGCATACGTGGACAAAATATATACCCTCACTTTTTTTTTTTTTTTTTTCTTTGGTCAGTAAGATTTTACGTGATGTTTAAAACACAACCAAATACATTAAGTGTCATAATATACACAGGGGATGAGATGATCAGCGAATCTCAAGCAGGCCAAAAATGAAGGAAGACTGTTCCTCTTTTGCATTGAATTCCAGGTATATGGGTGAAGGCTGGATAGCTAAAAAGCCTTTGTCATTTGTAACACCTATATTGAAATTCATTTCCTCCGTTGAAGGTCTAAGAAATATGCGGTATCCTTCGTCAAAATCTTTTGATAATTTATACAATCCTGATTGAATAATTCAATCAGAATTGTATAAATTATGTAAGGTAAATTTTTTATTGTCTTTCTGCTATGTTTGTAATCATGAAATTATACTCCTAATGGATGACATTATGCACTTTTTTTATTAATGAAATTCTTATAACCTAAACAAACAAACAAACACCCAAAAAAAAAAAAAATTGCATCATAACATATTGAAATAGATGTTAATTATATACCCCAAGCCCATAACCTATCAACTATATTGTCGAATCATATTATAACACGAAAATTAATAACGAGTCTCGCATCAAAAATTCATGCACAATTTTCAAACCCGGATCTGTAGCCGTTGGAAATTCAAAACCAAACACCAGATTCAAAACATTTGACCGTTAGCAAAAGGACCAAAATCCCTTACTCGTTAGCCTCTTTCTTTCCTGGAATTCGATTCTTCCCTTCCCCTTCGGTCCACCCAAAGGCACAACCAAAAATGGCGAGGAAGGAAGAAGAGCCAAAACAGAGTCCAATAAACCCGAAAAACCAGCAAAGAGAATCAGACCTAGTTGAAGTCGAAATCTGTGGCACCAGCGGCAATGCGATTGTATTCAGCCCTAGATTCAAATCCGTCGCCGCCATGGCCGGTTGGGACGAAGAGAGCCTTCTAGTCGCAAGCCTGGTGGTCGACGATACGCCGGAGAGAGATTTTAAACACAAGAAACACTCTGTCTTGGACTCCAAGACCCCACCCACCAATTCATCAAGAAGGTATCAAATAATATTGGTTATTCAATTCTTCTTGAAAATTATCTTATTCGGGCCCGCTTGGATTAAACAATTTGGTTTTGGGTTTGGATTTGGATTTTAAATCTTTGGATTTGTGCACAAGATTTAATTTTGAAATTGGATTTGGGTCATTAGGGTTTCTTGATTTTTTTGCACAAGATTAATTTTGAATGTGATTTGTGTTTTAGAAAGCGCAGAGCACCGAGAAGGAGCCCGATCTCAATCCCTGTAGCTGTCCTTGATCTTGATGATGCCGAAGAAACTGCGAAAGACGGTACTGATTTTCTCCATTTGATCTATTGGGTACTTGGGTTACAGAAAGCCGGCACCTTTTTTTCTGAAATTTTGTATGAAAACTTGTGGGTAATATTTTTGATGTGCAGAGAGTGGGAAAGAGAAGAAAGTGGAATTGGAAGTTGTTGCGAATAAAGATAAGGAAACAAGAGAAGATAAAATGGCTGAGAGCTCGGGTGGTTCTTGCCCGCCAAGTACGAATCTTCCTTGCTTGGATAAGCTCAGGGAAGAACTTTCTTGCGCTGTAAGAACCTTCTAATCTGCATGCCTGGTTAGCAATTAGAACTTTGATGTACTCAAAGTCGAGTGTGCTTCTTTGAATTTTGTTTTCTAACGTAGCGTGTTTGATGTTCTTGGCAGATCTGCTTGGATATTTGCTTTGAACCAAGTACTACTCCCTGTGGTCACAGGTAATTTCAAAACCAACAAAGCATAGCTTAAAATTTGTGTTTATCGATCTTATTGCCATTCGATGATCCAAATGACAGCTTGAATGATTGAATCATATGCCGCTTGACTTCGAATAACCGATAAATTTGTCCTGATTTGTACAACTGTTTGATTGTAGTTTCTGTAAGAAGTGCTTGCGGTCTGCTGCTGATAAATGTGGGAAGAGGTGCCCCAAGTGCAGGCAGCTAATCAGGTATGTTTCTGACATAGTTCCAAGATAATTGGTTAATTAATCAGCTAATGCTCAATGCTGCAATGCGCCTTTGGATTTATCTCTATCTTGCTTGATATTTGCAGCAATAGTAGATCCTGCACCGTCAACACGGTTCTGTGGAACACAATACAGCTTTTGTTTCCACAAGAAGTTGAAGCAAGGAAAGCTGTTGGAGCCTCAAATGGCAGAGAAACTGATCGTCAAAGCCCTGGAAAGGCGGTATATAACGCAAGGAATGCTTTAAGTAGAAGGGCATCGGGGGCATCAAGCACAAGCAGCAGCGGAGAAATGACCATGAGGAGAAGACGGGTAATACTAAGCCAAGATGAAGAGGTTGAAGCTGAGCATCGAAACCAAGAACAAACTGCTGATAGAAGCATTCGGTTTTTAAGGGCATCAAGAAGAGAGATGAATGTGAGGATGAGTAGTAGAAGGATCCCAAGCCAGGATGAGGATGCTGCATTAGCTCTAAGATTGCAGAGGGAGGAGTTTATTGAGGCTTTTAGGGGAATCCCTGATCAATCCAGTAGTTCTTTGATTTCTTCGGCAAGAGAAAACTTGAGAGCCATGGCATCTAGAGCTACTAACCATCGTCTTACCCGACATATGTTGTAGTCTAGCTTCTCTTTCGGTTTCGAAATTTCCATTTCTGGTGACACTACTGACTGGTAGTCTAGCTTTTTTCTCCCTTATTTGGTTGAACAATGTTTTCATAAAGTAACATACAAGGTGCCTTTTGCAAGTATTTTCTTATTACTACAAAGTTGTCTGCATTTCAGAAGCGAAAAATCTGACAACGGCTTCAACAGAAGGAGAGCAGAAAACATTTTGTTCCAGTGCTTATGAAACTTAGAATCCATTGAACTGATTGGAAAAGATGTTGGAAGTCTTGGGGAACAAGTAATGTTCAACCGATAAACATACAGAGACATTACAAGTCTTGGAGAACAAGTAAAAGATCCAACAACGAGCGATTAATTAATATTAATGTATCAAATCCACACAATTAATTAATTCTTAACTAAATAAGAAGAACAAAGTGACTGCTACTTAATTATCTTGATCTACAACTGGAATGAAAAACCTGCAAGTTTCCAAAGCAGCAAACAAAATCCAATTCAAGAGTTGCATTTCACAGCTCGCTATAAGAATGACTGTGATGGCGGGTTGTGATTACGCAACTCTTGCTGATGCCAATTTCAACAGGCTGCAGACAGAACAGCCAAGACGATGACAGTTTATTTCAAGGTGGTTAAACTAGACGGAAACAGCCCCTTGGCGGATGTGGAGACTTCCTGCAGATATTTGAAGCGACTGCTCCCGCTGGCCTGGTCACACAATCCCCTGACCACTCTGCAGCTCAACTGGAACCTCCTACAAAACAGAAGAATGACTGGAAAATCCTGTAGTAATGGAAAAGCCTATAGAGAAGCATTCTACATGGCAGAATACCACGAGCATTGCGTGGAAGTTTTTCCCACAAGCCAAATACCAGGTGTTATGGAGGCTGATTACACTGAGTTGCTGACATAGTCCCAAACCGGCTCACGAATGAGGTATTGGTTCCCTTGGATAAGGTCTCCGGTTGGCAACCACTGAGAGGAGGAAGAGGATATAGAGTCGGCGTGGTTGAAAAGTATTTGGAGGAGGCGAAAGCCTGCAAGAGGAAGATTCTGGCTGATGCTTTGCTTCCACATGAGATCATACGCCATGTGTGCCTCACTGGACTTTCGGGAAAGTGGCTGAGCTTCAGTGGACTGGACGGCAATGTTGGAGTACGTAAAAAAGCAAGGCAAAATGAACAACTGCTTGGCTGTATGCGACATAAACTCTCCCTAGAGGTTTATCTTTTGATTGTCCTTCAAGGCTTCCGTCTTCACCTTGTTGTTGAACCATGCTACCTTAACCGCTTCAGTGATGTTAGCGACGAAAGATGACGCGACACTCATCGCTAGCATTATTTGAAGCGGTTAAGGTATGGTTTGACAACAGAAGATACAAACGGAAGCAAGCGTTGAAGGAGGACAGTCAGGAGAGAGACCTCTGCGCAGAAGCTCCAAGAGGAAATAGCGAGGATCTTGAATCCCAGGCTGCATGTTCCACCTGGAAAAGTCCAAATGAAACACTTATGCCAGTAGAATGTAAAGGAAAACCCTTCTTCCTCTTCCTATTTTTTGGTGTCCAACCATGAAAAGAGCTCACTGGTTTGTTGGTTGGTTGGTTGGTTGGTGCTTAATTTTGAGAGTAATGTGCCGATTTATCGCTCGAGTGAAAATTAGATTTCTAAACTATTTTTTTAAGAAAAATTAGTTCTTAAACTAATTAAAACCTGTCAGTTACACTTTTAATGTTAGATTCGAAGTTATTCTATTTAATTTTTCATCAATTTAAGTCACGTGATACACTTAGATTAGTAATTTTTTTTATGAGATTTAAGGACTCATTTTTTCAAAAATAAGAGTGTACGAAGTCAACTTTGAAGAGTAAATTAGATTCACAACCAATGTACAGCATTATGGACTTATAGACGAGAAAATGACGGTTACCCTTTAAAATGTGTTACGTGACTTAAGTTAACAAAAAATTGGATAGAATAACTTTAAATATAACAGTAGTGATGAAATTAACAATTTTGAACAAATTTTGAGACTTATTTTACCCAAAAAAAAAGGTTTAAGAACCTAATTTTTATTCAGATGATAATTTAGAAACTAAATTGACCGTTCACTCTCCTTTTCCTCCAAAATATTGAGACCACATAAATTCCAACACAAATTGCGAACTAAATTAATCAAACACAACAACAAATTTGAATGTCCATTTCCCAATTTCTGTTTTCCATTAGTAACACCATACACAGGTCGAGTCAATGAAACAGTAAGGCAAACTACTTAATCTTCCACATCAGAACAGGAGCTTCATACCACTCAATTGTGCAAGGAGAAAAAGAAGAAGAAAACTGCCCCGACGGAAAAAGGAGGCAACTCTTACAATTGTCACGCTGCAAAATCTTCGCTCTGTATTACGTGTTACACCAACGTACGGGGTCGCTTGTGCGTGTGACGATTCTGATTTCAAAACTGTAGAATGTACTCGTAACCAGTATTTGTACAAGGAACCTTACCGGAGATTTGGCCGCTCAGTAAATGCGTGTTGCTGGCGAAGTTAGTGCCTGTGAGAGTGCTTTCGGCTAACAAAATGGGGCTCTCCCTTTTCTCTGTTCCGTCTTTGTAAGAACGTCAAAGCACAGCAAGTGAAGCCTATAGCAGCCATACCATAAAATGCTCTGTATGGAGCCAAGGCCAGGGAAGAGATATAGGAATAGTATCCAGCTAGCAGGTACAGAAAATTCAGACTCACTTCACAGTTTCGGAAGCCAGGGAAAGAAACCAAGAAGGAACTGGACTCGGGCTTTGCGGTGAAGATTCCATGAAGGATCACACCGGTGCAAAGAAATGAATCCAAGAGCCACGGGAAGCTATGACCCATCCCTATTCTCTGCAGCCAGAAAAATGTCGTTTTGTGAAAAGCCAGCTCACTTACACAACGGGAATAAAAAAGGCGGAGAACTAGGCAGAAGGTTTGAAATCTAAACATATCAATAGTTGGACTACTGTACCTGAAACCAGGCGACAAGTGACGGGACAAACATGAGTGCTGCAGCAAGATGCAAAATAAACAGCCCATGCCGATGATGGAATAACTCTAACTGTGTTTCACCAAAACTTTTCGAAGAGACTGGACTGTTGGAGCAGCAATCTTCAGAATGAATATTCTGGTTTGATATACCATCACTTTTGGATGGAAGTTGACAGGAGCGGTCATTGCCTTCCTTTTTACCATCAAATAATTCATGCCTTCGTGTATGGCTGCGAAATGAAGTGCTCAAAAAACTGTTACACAGACATAAAGCAACTCTTAGGATCTTTTTTTATCACACATACCCTGAATGTAATATGAGACAAGAAGCTTTACGTATTATTATCAATACGTAAGCAACGATGACAATAAAAGTCCAGAAAAAAAGTGAGGACATACCTGCAAAGTGCACTGTGACAGCTCAAAGCATCAAATAACAAGATTATAAATAGACCGAATGCTGCATGAACCAAGCACACCAGAGTAATTGCAACAAGTGCTGTAACGAATACCGGATTGGTTCTTAAAACCCTTACCACCTGTTCATGAAAAAAACCATGTGAAAGTGAATGAGCAAACTTGCCTAAAGAAACATGAGCTTGTAACGATTACATTATACCACAGGATAAAGTATACCTTCAATGAAAAGAAAGCGGAGGAAAGATTAATAAATCGGTGAACACTTTTTTCCCCCAATTGAAACCTGCAAGAGACTAATTCTTGTTATTCAGCACAAAACCAGTGAACATGCGCATATGCACTGGCTGAGAATACTCAAGCTAATTGATTTTCAAGTCATGGAAAGAAAATAAAGAGTGGTCAGAGAAAGCCTGCTGACCTTGTATTGATGAAAATATGTACAACAGCGGCCGCATAGAAGATGAGTTGGGATATCAAAATAAGAACAATTACGAAGCCATTAGCAAGTAAATAACAAGTCAATGAGACTATGGTGAAGCTAGCAAATGAAGGAAAGGGTTGTGAAGTCAAAAAGGATAGGAAAAAAGAAAGCAAGATCGGGGCAATGGCAAGGTAGAGAAATGGCAGTGGGATTCTCAAATTAAATTCCACAGCCGTAAGAATCGAAGGTATGTGCTGGTCAAGATCCCACGTACATATTTGCTGCATTAATGCAAAAAAGATAACAACAAGGGAGAAACCAGCAATCTGCAAGAGAGCATCAATAAACTCAGAAGCATGCCTCTTTCTTTATTAAGAAGTGTTAAAAAATGAGAGAGAGTTGAGAATCATTACCTGTGAATTATATAAAAGCAAGAACCTACTCGCAACTGCAGTGACAGAAAGAGTCATGGAACTTCTATATGAACAATGTGGATCTACCTGAAAAGAAGCATACATACACAAACATAAACACCATCGAATTTAACGAATGATTGGAATAAATAATTAGAATCCCATATTTTTGACCTGAAAAGAATCTGTAAGTTACAAATTTCTTGTGCCAATATCATATTATAATAATATGAAAATTTAGATGACTTATTACCAGCAACATAACAGAGGTTTTCTCAGAACTTTTAGATGAACCCCATAGTGCTGGTGAAGAATCAACAACAATTTTTTCATTGTACATATTCGGGAATATGTGGAGACCTGACGTGTCATCCCAAGCAAATGCTATAGGGGGGAAACAGCGAAGCTTGCACAACTCTGTTATACCAAGAAAGAACCAGCTTAGCCAAAAAGAAGAGAAAAGAACAGTAGGTTCAATATTGTGCAAGAATATAAACATATTACAAATATTTTTTTCATCAATAATGTTTTACATTAATCCATGATAACAAATAGAACCCAAAAACATTAATTGAAAAACTACTGTTTATATAAATCCTTACTGCTATTATCTTCATCTCCAGCCTGTTCATCTGGAAGTCCAGAATTCTTTATCCCACAACCTGCAGTCTTCAAAGAGAATATGACAGGCAGAAGACCCAAGCTCGTGGTAAATGACAGATTCAGAGCAAGAGGATGATTCTCCTTCAAAGACATGTCCTGCATTGAAACCAAGTCATGCACAGTCAATATCAAACCATTCGAATTAAATTTTAATTTTCATCAATTTTCAATATTCCAGAATAAAGCAGCATCATAGAGATATTAACCTTATAAGAATAACTAGATAGCGGCATAGACCAAGGGGAGAACTCTCGTTCCCCTTCCTCTGGATTAAAAAACTGCCCAACAGCCATGGAAACTGCTGGTGGAGGTCTGCCTGAAATAGTCTGATCAATAGATTGTCACCACTCATATACAAAAATCAAACCACTTGAAATATCACATTTTATGAGAGAGTGGAAGTATTATTCAATATAAGCCAAACCAACTAGGTCAAAACTTTTTTATTTAAAAAACCGTGAAAAGGACTGAAGAGAAAGACAAGGGGAGATGACAGCCAGTTCAACTAGGCAAGGCCTACTACAAGAACATAACAAGCGAACCAACCATCAATATATATATATATATATATATATATATATATATATATATATATATCTTTTAAATAAAAAAAGAAACATTGAGGGGAAACAATACCGGACGAGGTGCAACTGATATGGTCAGGAATCTGAAACCACGCATGTCCTCAGGTCCCAAGCGAAATATAGCAGAAGGAGGAGCTTGCTCTGTTTGGCCTCCAGGTTCAATCTAAAAAGATAGAGCATATCCACAAATAAGAGCATGCAACAATTATCCCATTAAAACATGGACACGAATGCAACACTCAATACCTGTGTTGGTGCTGGTCCTGATGGAATGCGCACCATCCTCGATGTCACTTCGAGGATTCTTATACAAAGAGGCAATTTTGAAGTTGAGTTTCTTTTTTCCGGCCACAGATGAAGTCTAACCCCAGAACATGGAGCAAGGTTTGTCACAAACATGAAGTGGCTTCTTCCATTTGACCCCTGCACATATTGGTTAAAGTCTGAGCACTATCAGATATTGGAAATTCAAAAAATAAAAGAAAATTAACAAGTTCTATCAGCGTGAAAAGAACAAATGGAAAGGAAAAGAATATATCAAGGTCCAATATCATTTTGTAATGCTTCAAAAGTATTTTGCCCCAGTCATATTCATGCAAACACAGTGCACAAGATATACAACAACTAATCTCCAGATCATGTTGTTTACATGACAACAATTTAAGAACCTAGCTTGGAAACAAGGTTGATGAAAAAAGTAAAAGAGGGGGCTGAGAAAAAAGGAGATCAAGAACAATCAGGACAAAGTAGCTAACTCAGCAATAAGCTTGAAATTAAGTTTATAATGAGTTCGGTATTGAGTAGATGGAAAATTTGCTGGTGCTAACCAGTTTTTGTATGTCTAACCACCGTCTTCGACCATCCATAGCTAAAACAGTGACAGTGGTCGTCTGAATGTATAGGTCCCTCTCAAGGCCATCATCATTCCAATGAACATTGCTAGGACATGCAGCGGAAGTGTACAGCGATTCTGCAATCATGTTACACATGTAATTCAATGATATAACTTCATGACTACTTTCTCTCTTCAAGTGTCAAACGTTGCTAAAACAGCTAATAAAAAAAACATCCAAAACTTTAGCACACTATACAGAGCAATACAATGGACCCTGTCAAAACAAACGATGTGACAATACAGTACCAGTTTTATCTTTTATGTCTCTAGTAGGAACATGTATTGATTTCTGAGAGAAGTAAGATTGCATCCTCCAATTGAAGCTCTGTGGTATCCCACTACGAAGCATTTTTGAGAATATCGCCATTCTTATTCGAGTGTTAGAAAAGGGCTGGCCTGTTCCAGAGTCTACCAAACTAAGGAGAGTGTGCGCTACCTAGATAAGAACATATGTATTCAGAACTGCTTTTATGATGATTAATTCTGGGTTCAAGAAGTTACTCCCACTTACTTGGATAACTAATTGATTACACCATAAAATAGCTTGATGTTCCATTGACAACCACACATTTCTCATGCCCGTACTACTGATCACAAAACCGTGAGTGGGAGGCACAATTCCATCAAGTGATTCTGACTTGGACCTTACCTAAAGACAAAAAACAAGAGTAACAGCACTCACAGAATTAAGGCACATAGCAAGAATTTATAGTATCGCAAACACAACATATTTATAATTTTATACACCGATGTCTATGTACAACTTAAGTTATGAACAACCCTACGGTGACACAAAAAAAAATATATATATATATATATTATAACACCCTTGCAGTCTCTCCCCAAGAATCATATACCACAGGAAAATAAGAAAAATGTAATTACCTGATAATCATTATAACTACCAGAAATGGATATAACAACAACATGGGAGAGAACAGAACCAGACACGTGATGTCCTGCTCTAGTCGTTTGGACCTCATATCCCTTTCTCCATTCATCATTAACTCGTTCAAAGTAGTGGCCCAAGGAAGGCTGCAATGCCACAGGAGGGTATCTGAATGAAATAGATACATTTCATCAAACACTAATTAACGCATTCACTTTGACAATGAGAGCTATCATAGGAGCCAAAAACTCACTGGTGGGGGCTGGAGAGAGTAACAATTGTTTCAACTGCTGATTTCCTCAAACGGTGATGGATAACTGCAGCTCTAGCAACAAAACCACCCATTGAGTGACCAACCAATATCACACTTTTTGGGGAACTCCCAGAGGTTGCAGCACCTTCTCTTTGTCTAGCCTCATAAGATTCCTTGTATTGATCCAAAATCTGCACACAAGGTTCTAGGTTGAACATCTTATAAACTAAAACAATGTTAGAAAAGTGAAAAAACTACATGCCTAAATTATTGACAGGATGGTTATGTGTTGTAAGGTCTTTCTTTACCAGAGCATTAATTATTGTTGACAGTTTCTGTGACCCCACATAATTTGGATGGGACTGGATCATGTCAAGAATGAAAACAACCATTCGGACTATTTGAAACGTGAAATTCCAATATAGGTATTTACATTGCAGAACACATTCTGTTGAACATAAAGAAGTGCATGTAGTATTTCTGTGTCATTTACTCCATAAAACTTCCTCATAATGCAATATTAAGAAAATGTAATATGATCCCCCAAAGACATGTTTACCATGCATCAAAAAGTTTCACCTTCGTCCCCTAGGAGGTGGGATACCTGAGGCCCATCAAACAAATAGATAAAAGTTTCATCTTCGTATGCAATTGGAAAAAATTAATGAGAGTTCGAGATGGACCCTGTGAATGGAGTTGACAACAAATTCAGCATGTTCTTCAAGAATAGCACTATCCATAGCAGAATGTTCCCCTTCAAGATCCACCGTGAACCAGTCCAACCTGGAATCATACTGGTTGGGCAACTTAAAGGAAGTCACATCAATCTCCTCCCCTCCCTCTTCGGGAGTTAAGTAAGCTTCCTGATAGTATGTACGCTCTAGGGGCCCCGCTTGGTATGCCCTATCAGATTCTGCTGCAAGTGATCGAACCTGCAAAACCGAAAAATGCAAAACAAACACAAAAAGCAAGATTCCACTGTCATAAGACACAAGCATTCCGATAAAGAATCATCACTAAAAACACAAAAACGAGCATTTCAACGAAAACCCAACAAAACCCAGCTCCCATTTCCTCACCTGCTTGTAGCTACCGCCATTTCCCGGAACAAAAAGAACGGGAATGCCGCTCAGCTTCTTGAGATGCTCCTCGAAATCAATCTGCTTCCATCCTTCGTGGTACAAATACAAGCTGTATTTCGCAGGAGAAACGGGAGTTGTGGTAGGGATGGGAATATAGGTGGGATACATGTACGTCATGATGCAGCCATTGGAGACGGGCTTCAACAAATCATATAAACCCGCGAAACCAACACACAAGACGAAGGCGACGAGCAGTGCTACTCTGGATTTGGCTTTAAATGCTTGCAGTTGCATCGTGAAAGCGGGAAATTGCAGCTCGATTAATTAATCCCCGCATTCATGCACAATTCGATGATTAATTTCCTTGTAAAAAAAATTCACCAACACATTAATTAGGAAATTAATCACAAGACGATGGCATTAAATTGAAGCGAAATTTCCTTAATAATTATAAAAAAGAGAGAGATCCGTTACAGACATTTAGCTAAAAACAGAGAGGGAAAGAAGAAAGTGGATTGGAAAATGCTTACGAGTGAGGCGACGGGTCTGGGAGGAGGAGCTGAAGGAGCGACGGCGATGGCTTGCCGGATCGGAGATGCAATGGAGATTTGGACTGGTGGAGCTCCGAGCTCGGAATTCTGATTTGAGAGAGAGCAGTAGCATCCAACACCCAAAATAGAAACCAACAGAGAGAGACAGAGCAACTGCTTTTACGGGTCGGATTCGGGTGGAAAAGTCGGATTTTTGGGAGAAAAGGTAATTCGGTAAAAGTATTATCAAAGTATATTATTTGAAGGCAAGTAAATCACAATTGAAAAATATAAAGTAGTGTTATTTACGCACCATTTTTGTCTCTTACACATCATTGTTAATTCGTCTATTGATCTTCTTCAATTTATTCAATTTAATGGACCGAAATTAAGAAGAATATAAAAGGTGAAAATGAATGTGTGAATAGCACCACCCAAAATATAATTTGACTCTCGGCCGTGGCCCAATTAAAGAGAATTCATGCAATTCCATTGGAATATCATCACAATAGCATTTTCATGTAAGTAAATTTATTTCTATAAGTAAATTTATTTCTCAATTAAATCTTTGTGAAAACATAAATACATTGTAACTCAATTAACTAAAAGTATTCATGCTTGCATATGAACCAAGTTTGATTCGTCCCTCATTACATTATATCAAAAAAAAAAGTTCCACTTCAATGCTACGTAGCATTAATGTTACGAGTATTAAATGATCTGAATTTACAGAACCACAATAAAATAATAATTCAAATCAATCTAGCCTCCAAGCATTTTAATGCTACATAATTTTTCCAAAAAAAAAAAAAAGAAAAGAAAAAACATCCTTTTGACCTTGATCCCAAGTGGCTAATGGTATTTTACCAACATCAAAGACGTGGCGTGGCTCCCAAGTATAGAGAACATAGGTTAACAAGTGATTCCGTGACACCAAGTATTTGAAACGGAATTTTTCAGGGCAATGTGCCCATTTGTCTGTTTCATTACCATAATCGCCAACAAAAAAAAAAAGTAAAAAACAAGTTGTTGGCGCTCCCGAAAAGTCATCATGCACTCCCGTCAGGGTCAAATAAATCGTGTTCAAATTAACCATCCCAAAATACATAAAGCAAAATTAGGGAGTATTTAATTGAACTGAGTACTCTATTCATGAGAAACAGTACATCATAATGCACAGGGAAAAAATGGCGCAAGAACGCGTCCGAATGCGGCGCTTCTTGCTACAAAACGAGGGTAAACATTTCACAGGCTCATCTAATATCTACTCTCTGGCAACTTCTCTATCTTACAAGGACACAACACGACAGTCACAGGAAACGATTTCGAAACTGAAACAACCCGAGAGAACGAGGAAGAAACCACCTAAACAATGTCGTATGATTCCAGGTAATGACAGCAAAACCGGTTTTCTCTGGTCAGTTTCTAACAGAATACACAAGCGGAGATGGGCGGAGATGGTTGTGCTGTGTGGCAACATCTCTTGGGGTGTTTGTTTCTCCTACCTAATATGAGAACTCGTGACCTCGAAGCGAGATGTATTTCTTGACCCAGATGGCAATGTCCTCTGCACAAGCCTGGGCCTGAGGTGTCTTGAGAAGCATATCAAGGGTTGCAAATTCATGAACTGCATCTTTATATTCCAGCACCGGTGCATCAACGTTTACCTTCCGAAGTTCCTCTGAGTAAGCAATGGCGCGGTCTCTCATCCAATCATGTTCTGCCACCACCGTAAGGGTCGGAGGCATGAGTTTTAAAGGCGGGCCCCTATCTGGGATTAGGGGATTGGCAGCTGGGTGATCCAAGCTATACTCGTCCTCGGGTAAAAATAGTTTCCATGCTAGTATGCACATTGCCTTGTCATAGAAATAGGAGTTTGCCAGTTTTATCTCAGAATGGGTGGGAACACTTCCAATGAAGAACGGATACATCAGAACCCGAGCAACCACCTTCACAGGGTCCAAAAGCTTGCCCGCCTCTACAGCTTTCCGGGCCACATAGTCTGCAATGTTCGCACCACAGCTCACACCGAGGAGAACACATCTGTTTGTGATATCAGAACAAGTTAGAAATTTCCCATGTAGCTTTCTTCAAGAGTATTTTCCACAAGAGGAAAACAAAAACAAACAGAAGAAACTATATTTACGGAATAAGAAAATGCAGCGAACTAAGTTACACTCTATTTCTAAGGTAAGCAAGCAGCTATTCAGTTTAGACATAACGGAAACAAAACAGTGCAACCACTAATCAACTGGACATGTCATAAAAAAATGAAATGCAAAATGCAGAATGCTGACTGACGTAAAGACAACAGAGTAAATCTTCGAAAACTTACCAACTTATTCATTTAAACTAAGGGAACATGAAAGGAAGACGGTTTCTTTTGTGAAGGGGAATCAGTAAGATAATGAGGTCATACATTGCCCTTCTAAGTTGAAATAAGCGCAATTGACCAACCTATTTATCTATTCATACATATGACTCAATTGTCATTAATCGTCGTTCTGACTCAATTGACATTAATCGTCGTTCTGACTCAATTGACATTAATCGTCGTTCTCATGGGATGGAAACGAACTCAAAAGCTAAAGCATTGCCACCAGCAACCAGCCTAGACAAGTATTTTAAGTTGGGAAAACTGGTCCCAAGATTTGGCTAACAATATCTCCATCGTGAAACCGATTGGCAATCAAACAAGTAACAAAATCCAGCTACAAGGAACGATAAAATCCAAAGAAATGCCGACAACTTTTATGCAAACCACAATACATCAATACCTACAAACTGAACTAAGAAACTGTAAACTCATATATCATCATCAATCATAACACACTAGGTTAGAAATGCAAGTTCAAAGTGATTAAAACAAGATTATAACCTTGTTGGATCTCCATGGGCAGCTAACCAGGGCTCAACCATCGACGCCCCGAAAGAGTCCACGATATGCCGATGAGAATCGGTCTTCTTAAACTCCGTAACGCCCCCGAGAGCTCCCCTTCCACTTCCCATGGACTTACTACACTCAGCCAAATTGGCCTGCTTCCCAAGCCAATTCAATACCTTCAACCCGTCCTCAAACGCCGCAGGGTACCGATTCTCCGGGGCAAGCCGATAACCAACCGCCAAAACGACGACGTCACACAGCTTCGCGATCCGCCGACAGAATATATCATTGGCCACCGAGTCGTTGCTCCCACTGACCCAACCGCCGCCGTGAAACTGCAACATGACCGGCAATTTTCGACCTGGCCTGGTCGAACTGGCCGGCGAGTAGCCTCTGTACACTCCCACGCCGGCGTTCGCCATCAAGTTCAATCCCTCCATGTCATTGCTACACCCGTAACTGTTCCTCCTCTGCTCGCTTTTCGCCAAATTTGATACCGCCGGATTGCCATAGCTGTTGCGTCGAGAAGGGGTGGCCGGTAAATTGTTAAGGCTCTGGCGGGTCGGGTCGTCCCGGTTGGGCTCTCTATTGAGATCGGATCGCTTCGGTAAATTGTTAACCCTAGGCTTGGGAGCGGGTTCGGGTGGGGTGAGGGCGGACTCGGGGAGGAAGATTCGGATCGAGAGAGAAGTGATGGGGTCGATATGGATGTCCTTGGTGGCGACGCCGTCGTCGAATATCGGATTGGGGGCTGCGATGGTTTCTTCGGGTCGGGAGGTGACGCCAAACGGGTTGAACTCGTCGGGTTGGGTTTGGATCCGGTTCTGCAAACGGTGCTTCAAGAGGAACTTGAAGAACACGCTGTAGAGCTTCACAGCTACGCTTGGCATTTCTCTCTCTCTCTCTCTCTCTCCTCTCTCTTTCTCTCTCTACAAATTGGGAGATTTGCAGAGACTGGAAAAATGAGAAATGGGGGGGATGGGATTTCTGGGTTGTCAGTGTAAATTCATGGTGGATTAAGGATTGAGATTCAGGGTTTATTAATCTCCCTGTGAAAATCGGATTCACATGGGATTAGGGTTTTTGTAATCTGAGAGAGAGAGAGCTTGAAATCTGAATTCTGATGGCTTCAATGGCGTGAGAGAGAGAAAGGGGAGAGAAAGAGAGAGAGAGAGGAGCGAGAGAGGCAGGTGCGTGAGGGCGGGGCACACATGCAACTTTACGCTGTTTGTTTTGGCTTGTTCAAATTTTTTCATTTTTTATTGCTTTTTATCCAAAATGATTTATAAGGTCGATAACGTCTCATTTTGATTATCTATATATATAAAAAGTGAGAGCCCCAATTTGGTGAAGCATTTGGAAATACCAAAAAAGTCCCCTTGTTGATATAAATCGATTGACCAGTCTCCGAGTCTGCCCAACTTCAATTATTCGTTTATTTTATGAAAAATTTCTGTTAAATTGAAGATTGCAACTGAACCTCTTTCTT
Organism: Pyrus x bretschneideri; assembly: GCF_019419815.1. NCBI lineage: Eukaryota > Viridiplantae > Streptophyta > Magnoliopsida > Rosales > Rosaceae > Pyrus > Pyrus x bretschneideri. The sequence continues at coordinate 995,636 of NW_025999424.1, read as the reverse complement.
TGAATTTGTGGTTTCTTTAATTTAACGGATATTTTTTTCTACAATAATCAAAATAATTGATAGTGGATAATTTCAAGCATTAGTTATACCGATTTTAAATCTTATGTAAGTAATGACAATCTCACGAACCATTTTAGTTAAAAAAACGTTTTTTATTTTCTAAATCTTTGTGTTTTCCAATTTATTTTTTGAAAGAAGATTTTTTAATTCTAATTTACTTGCCTGAAAACAGAAAAAAAAAATATTAATTAGCAAGAGCAATTATCGTCTGTTTTTCATCTACGCTTCCAATCTAAATTCGGATATTATTTAAATTGGATTTAAAACCATTTTAAGTCCGATCCGATCTTTGTGCCTAATTTGGTAACAGGTGATGAAGGTGTAGGATTGGTAAAATAGGGTTGCATGCAGGTAATTAAGCAGCGGATTGTGGGCGGGCGGCGGGTCTGCTTCGGGAAGGGGACTGATACAAACATGAAACCAAATTCTTAATCACGTATTAAAAATTAATTAATTAACAAAAGAATTGTACTTTAATGGTTAATAATTCACCTTAATTAATTATAAAATTAATTGTTCACATTAATATTTGTACAGTTCTGCATTAACCAAGCCAATCACACTTATGATTTGTTTTAAGAGACTTTTAATGAAAAATTCATAGTACTGTTCACTTTAACGAAAAATTATATTTTGACACTAAAAAGTCAATCATGTTACTATTCACTTTACCCTTTACTTTGTCTTTATCATTAAAAACTTAAAATTTTCAAGCCTTTTTCATTAATTTTCCTTTATTTTTTTTAAAGCAGTTTATTTGTCAATTAGCATTTATTTAATAATTTTGCTGGTTAAACCAAATTTTTTTAATAACTTAAAGTAAAATAAATGAGTTTAATGAAGTCACTGGAAGAATTAAGATCATTAAAAATCTATCTTTATTTATTTTTTGTCTGGCGAACTCGTTTGGAAGTGTTTTCAAATGAAAACGCTTTTGATGATAATGCTTTTGAAACCAACTTTTTGTAAAAATATAAGTGATTTCTGAAAAAACACTTAAATCCTTATACTTCTTGTAGGAAGCACTTCAAGTGCTTTCAAAACCCAAACATACTTTCATCAAAATCGTCTTCAGCTATTTCAAAGACACTTTCAAACAAGCCCTTAATATATTAAATTTAATGGTGACTGAGTGCTACAACTTATGAGTAGTGCACTATATATAAAAACATGATTTGGCATTAGTACTCCAAAATAATCATCCCATCCTCCTCTTTAATGCATGACTAAAAAAGCCGTTTATGCAATCCCTTGAAATAAATATTTCAGAGTGCTAATAACAACTCCTCTAATACATTTTTTATTGCTTTCCACTTCTAATATCGGAAGAGATTCAAAGTTTGATTCAGTCCATGATTGGTAAAGAGAAAATATTCACAAGTAAACAAATGGATAATCATGGTTGGACCATGAAAAAGAAGAGATAAGGACGGTGTCTCTCTCACATTTCATAATCTACTCTTCTTCCCTTTTTCTGTGCGTCATTTGAAGGGTAAATTTAAGGTAGTTTTAACAAAAAAAACTTCTGATACTGTTCACTTTTAACGAAAATAATATTTTTACTATAAAAAGTTACTCATGATACTATTCACTTACAACACCCTTTTGTTATTTTGATTAAAATTCAAAGTTTTCAAGTTCTTTTCATTAATTTTCCCGAAATTCAATGAGTTTTTGAGTTCAAAAGATTAGGTACCTTCTGTCAATTTAAAAGCGGTTCCAAACGAATCCTGCATATGAATATGATAATACGATTATTCTGTCGTTTCCGTTAGTCAATTTGTTTCCAAGTGTATGGTTGGACCAATTAGTATGTCCTCGTCAGCAACAGATAAACCATTAACAATTGGAATCAAACATGAACTATTGTTCAAAGTAGCTGCAAACAAGTTGGCCACATGACGAAAATTCCCGCCCCCGAGATGTCAGGATGACGGTTTTTTCAAACCAATCATGCACTGTCACCGCAACATTCCAGGTGCAAGTACATTTCTCTCATAGACCTGGACGAACTCCGGAATTTACGTGGTGCGGGATTATACATTTCACAAAAGCAACAAAGTCTGATGGTGATGAATTAAGGATGATACATACAATACAAGTAATTGAAAAGATTGAGGAGAGCATGTCTATTAAACCAAATCCAAAAATATGTAACTGATATGTCAATTTCAAGCCTTTTTGTTACCTTTAGAACCCCGACGACGAAGGATCAGCTTTGTACTCACCACACCCGCCGAGACCATGCTTGTGTGATGGCAGCAACACCCCCGTTGTTATTCTTCCACACCCAATCCGATATATACAGCCAACCAAAAGGGGGCTAATCGTTTCCAGATTGAGCAGCCGTTCGTGTTCTCTGTGACTTGATCACCGGACAACCCAAATTTTTGCACGTAGGGGAGGAGCCAACAAGAAGACTGATCAAACTTATACAGCAATGTCAGTTTATCATCTGCAAAATAATTTGAACATCGAACTCACTGTAATCACATCACGGGGAATCTCAAACTTGCTAGCCAGAAGTTTTGCCGGAGGCTCCTCTGGGGGAAACAAGCACGGCTTCATTGCTTGTAGCATTCTTTGCCGCAATCTCTTCCAAACGTTTCCAGGTGTTTTGACGTTTCAAACTTTTTACACTCGCTTGTGCTTCATCTTCCTGGAAGTTGAGCAAACATTCCTCAAAAAGCTCAGGGTCAATATCGGAGAAAATCTTACGGACATTTAGTGTCAGGCTCTGTACTGCCTGGTTCCAGTGGTTTCTTGCATTTTTCTCCAATGAAGGGAATATGATTGGCAGTAAGACATGGCGATTCTGTTTGATTAGGTTCGCAATGTGATCATTATTCCATAAGAACAGTGCTCTCTCTGCCACCTGCAAATTAAGCGCCGACAAGATATATGAGAGCGAGAGAACTTAGAGCATAAACTGTATCTCTACAAGGAAAATATCTATTTCTGTTTGTTTCCATTCATTTGAAAATTAAAATACACTTTTTCTTCGAATATTAGGAAAGCTGTAGATCGTTAATAAATGACTTAGCTATGACCAGAAATTTCCTACTGAAGTAGGAGGCAATACTAATTAACCAATTCATTTTTTCTACGGGTTTCAATATTTAATTCTGAAAACTATATAGAACTCCCGAACAGATTAAAATACTGCAAGAAAATAACTCAAACCAGCAATTTACGATGTAAGGGTTTTAAATTTTGAAATTCCTCAGTTGCATCTTTACGAAGATATGTACCGATAAAGTACATCAAAATATACTCTCTCCATCGTACAACAATTTCCAGATGGCATTAAAGAACATTGTATGCATAAATTTGAGATGCTTCAACAAAGGACATAAACAACGCAAGCATTCTATAAGGCTCGGTAATTGACCACCCACAAGTTCATATAACTCAATGACATACCGCTATTTCCCATCACTACGACTTAGATAACAAAGATTAAAACAGGACTCCACAAAAGAGAGGAAACTAGAAAGTAGAAAACAGATGAAAGGGGTGAATAACCTGAAAATGTGAACTGCTCAAGCAACGACCAATCTGGCGAAACAGCGGTACCATACAGCGCTGAAACTCTGCAGGCTGAGTTGCCTCTAAAACTTCTTCCAGTTCACCCAAGAACATGACCTCCTTAGAACTATTTGTAATAGGCCAATATTTTAGTAAACCACGAATTATTGTATCAGCAAGTTTGCCGTCTTTCTCCACAAATTGAGTAATACAGTATGATAACTGCTGGTGGTACAAGGGTATGCATTTTGGTTTGTGAAGTGGAATAAGCACTCGAACAAGAAAGAGCTTGTGCTCTTCTTTCAGCGGCAGAGCAAAACCGTTTATTATACTTCCCAAAATCTCTAACAGCTCCGCAATCCCATTATGCTTTTCAGTTTCAAAAATAAAATTATAGAAGATGTTGTTGATTGCTTTCCTTATGAACGGGCGGTGCACCATAAATTTCCCATAGATGCGGTGCAGAACCGTTTTCAAGTAATCCCTCTCTCTGTGGTCCTCTGAATCGAAAAGACCTAACAACCTGAGAACAAAAGAGTGATCTATGTACCTCTTAGCCAACTTTGCATCCGTCTCAGGTGATGCCACAAACCTCAGGAAGAATTCATACACAACTTGCAAGTGCGGCCATGCTGGGTCCATCGAGGGCTCTTCCTCTTCTACATCAAAGGCCTCTAATGCTTTGTTTTCAAGGGGAGGAGAACTGAGTGTTCTAAATAAATTTATGCACACCATCTTTACGATTTCTTGCACGACAATTTCTGGGAATTTCCCATTAGCAGAAGCAATGTAATCCACAAGCTCTACCAATGTCTGTCGCTTGATCTCCTTTTCCTTGATGTTCTTCGTTGGGTCACTGAAGTCAAAGACAACACAACACAAGTTCAACTTTTTTATCAACAAATTTTGCTTCTCTGCATTCGGGACATCTTTGAAACTAGGCAATGCCTCATATGGAGAAGCCAATGAGTTCCCGTTAAGCTTCGAATTCACATTTACTCCAAAGTTTGGAGTAGAAGTAGCGCTCGAAAAAGTAGTACTCGAGCTCGCATACTTGTTACTTGATATAGAGTTGCCTCTTGAACTGGCGGAAGCATTTGAATTAGTGTTAGAGGACCCTCCCTCACGATGCTCGGATGACTTGGGCTTCCTCGGGAGCCTATTAAGTATCTGTTTGATCATAACTCAATCGACAAAGGAAACCTCTTCTTTGTGCACTTCACAGCACAATATTATCAAACTACTAGAGCAAACACAGCATCGATGATAGCGGAAAGACAATTCCAATCAGGCCAGAAAACCACAGAAACATAAACCCAAAATCCGGCACAACGAAGAAAGAACCCGATCCTATAAACTTCTCATGTCTTTCCTTGGTAAAGACAGTGACTTCGCCCAAATTAAAAACAAACGCTCGAACCCAATTGGGGAAATCTGCAGCAGAAGTATCAAACCCCCCCACAAACGAGAACACAGCTGCATATAAAAATCGATTCGGAGCGAAAATTAAACAGAATCCTAGAAATTTCCAATCGTTAATTAACTAAGCAATGCAAAAACAACATCTTTGCTAAACTTCTAATCTCTGATCCATCAGCCAGAGCCAAAATTCAAACTTTTCTTAGGTAACAGTAAAACCTTGACTTTTTAGCCAGAATCATAACCTATATCAGGAAACCCAGATGTAGATAACCTCAAAACAATCGAATTCGTGTTCTAAGATTAGATAGTTTGACTTATGCAAAAACCCACATAAAAAAATGAAAAGGAAAAAAATACTGAAAAATTGCCCCTTTTCGCCAAAATTGACAAGAAATTCAGCTGGATCATGACAGAACAAGATCCGGACATGATCTGAAAAACCCATTCGGCATTCTCCGACAGAGATTAAGATGCACAAATTTGAAAGCCAGAAAGTGGAAAGTTATTGCAGAGCTGGAAAAACATGCAATAAAGGTCAATTTTTGGAGAAAATGATGAATTGTTCGGAGATACTTACAGAGAGAGAAGGTCGGAGCTATTGGTTCTTGTCTTGCTTTTTCGGAGATGGAGAGAAATAGAGAAAAAAAAGTGGGTGGGAGGGGTGTTGAAGAACAGCAATCCTTGGCGGCTGTAAGCAGTTGTTTTTGTTGGATGATTTTTACTTCTAATTTTCAGATGAAAATTGCAATTATTATTATAATGATAATAATAAATAATAATATGGTTTGAGTACAACAGAACAATAACCGTGCTTAGAACGTCATTTTACTTGATTCGGTGCGCTGTTTTAATTTTTTAGAGCAAATGTGTCTTGTTTTTTGTTAGCTACAAATACCTTAAATCTTTTGTCAGATTTTCACGTTTTCTAAATTCTTTTTCTACCCATTTTGTATTGAGCTTGCGTCATACAATCTCATCTTTTAATTGGAGTATATGTTAATCTTTTGTCTATATGTTCAAACCATCTTAACCATTGCATAGTCTCATTTATAACTCTGTATTTAACTTACATTATGCTGCGATATCAAATCCAAACAAAAAAAAGTATATCAGATAGTCAATAGTTTGCACTTCTTTTTAAGTTGAATGGAAAGGGATTCTTTCCAGATTTCTTTCACCTAATTTATTAAGTTCAAGGATCCGGATCATTGAAATTTGATCAAACGGCTAAAGTTATTATAATTTTTAAAGTAGACCCCTATTGTAACCGATAAATCAAATGTCAATACTTCAGATCTTCGAACTTGATGAAGTAAATGGAAGGGATCCGGAGAGATCCCTTTCCAAGTTGAATCTTTATATTAATAATATTACGGATTGATTGGCAAAACAAACAAAAAAATTCATTGAAAAATGAGAGTTTTAACAAAAAGTCCACGGTACTGTTCATTTTGACGAAAAATCATATTTTTACACTAAAAAGTCAATCATAGTACTATTCATTTTACCTTTATTTTGTCCTTATCGTTAAAACTCAAAGTTTTCAAATCTTTTTCATTAGTTTTTCTTTGAAAAGTTAGTATTACTATTTATTAATTTATTAATTTGTTTTAACTTTGATGGGGAATTTCAATTTTAAACCTCAAAAACTGTTCATCCTTGCTTTCTCTCTCTCTCTTTGATTCACTCCAGATGACGAGAGTCGAGAGGTCCTATTTGACTAAAATAGCCTTCTAAATCCACCGCAACTTTCGGTTGGAAAGAGCCGTTGGGGAGGAAAGTGAAAGGTTGGAATGGTAATTTAGTACTTGCATTTGGCAAAGCAGAATGAGATGTGTCACTGTGCAGTGTACACTTTAACAGAGCGCCCGGGTCGAGGCTCTTTTGTTCCTCTTTCATGGGCTGGCATTGGGATCAAATATAAAACGAGAAATTTCGATAGAATTGTTTATTTTTAGCAAATTATAGTTTATTTATTGAATTCTTGGATTTTTTTTTGAGAAAAATGATGTTGTACGATTAAGGACATGTTAGTAAAAACACATATATTGGACTTAATTTGCTTTATGATTTACTCTGCTAACACGTATATTAGAGTTAATTTACTTCATGATTTACTCTGCGTATAGTTATATACATACAGTTACGGAGTAAAAAATTTCTCCACTTCCACATTACAATCTACCATTCATATTTCTAAATTTCTAAATTCAGATTTTGAATGATTAGTGAGAGTAGTTGATTGTATTTGTATTTCTGTTTTTCCTATGCATTACTTTGCTCATTTCTGAGTAAGTAAATATTCCATATAATTTTTCATCATATAATATTCAATTTTAAACTAATCTAAACTATGAAAATGAAATTCAAACTCAAGCATATAAAAAAAGTTTATCAATGTAACTACGTCTACGGCTGCCAGCAAAAGAACTCATTAGTTATCATAATTCATATGTGAAGCTCCTTTTTCCTTTTCTTCCGCAAGACGCCTTGTCTCGACCGGACTTAGGACTTGCCTTGCACCCAGTAAAGTGGGCAACCATTTTCCTCCACAAATAAAAAGCGAAATGACACGTATAGGAGGGAATGAGAGCCGAATTGTCCAAAGTCCAAGGATCAAATAATCTGAAGCACTCATTAAATTTGACGGTCATTAAAACTCATTATGCCGCCTTACATCACACAAACAAATAATTATGATCTCTCCTTCATACAAACCAAGAACCCGGATTACCTAATCTTTAGACTTTGAACAGTAAGATTTCAGAGAGTCCAAACTCGTATAAAAAGGCCAAGGAAAGGACAGAAAACTTAACTTTTGTGCAATCATTCATCATTTACTTGATTAAACAACGACATTTACTCACAATTCCATCATTTCAAAAGAAATAATTACCCTACTAAAAGAATATTAACGTTAAAAAAATAGAAGAAGGTAAAATCCCTATTGTTCCAACAACAATTTCTCACATCTATGCCGTATCAGCAACTTACATTGAGGTCAGATTAATCATAGACATTAAAAAAATCAGACCAACAATCAATCTTGTCAGTTAACCGAAGCATGAAACTCGAAGATCGCTGCACAGGGTAAGGCTAAGTACACGCGCATAAGGCGCCACGTTGTAGTTTTCTAATCATCCATGGACAAAATCACCCCAGGAACGCGCATAAGGCGCCACATTGTAGCTTACAATCGTCTTGGTTCCGAGCCATTGTCAAGCATGTACAACGGCACTGCTAGGAAAATTGGTTTCTTCCAAACAAACGAACTGCGCTGAGTTGGACGGGGGGAAATGTACAAAACATCAAAGAAATGATAGAGGCATGTCAAGTTGTCAACAGTAATTTGGGAAAGTGGAAACAAAACCATCGCAGTGACCAAATAGCTCTTCGACCAATAGGACAGGTTGCTTTAAATTCAGTTTCAGTGCTCCATTAAGGCTGTTTCAGTTTCTGAAAGTGGTGCTGCAAAAAAGAGTCGAACAAATTCTCAGCGGGAAGAAAATATGACAGGAAAAAAATAAAGAATTGTAGTGTAAACGAAGCTAGAAAACTATAGCTCGACTAGGTAGCATAAATATATTAATCGCACTGGTACACAAATGTAAATATATTTTGATCTCTCTAATAAAAAAATTTGGCAACAGATGGAGCCAGCTAAGATTCAATCATACAAATGATTAATTTTCGACAACTTCATATTGACTTACAATTTAAAATTAGTGAAGGATGTTCTCACAGGAAACTAAAGACGTGCGTGTGTGTTAGTTGTGATAAAGCCAATCTTGCGTGCATGATATAGGTCATGTGGTGGTTGACCTCAAGGCTATAATGGCTATCCCCAAGGTTTAACGATATAAAGTACAAAACCTAGTGCCTGAACCAGTGCAGATGACCATATACTTTGAATGATGAAAGCATTCAATAATAAAATTAATTCATTTACTGATAGCAACGTCTACATATAAAAGCCAATATAACAGAACTAGTTGGTGACCAGAAAAACATACCAAGTAAGTCCTCATAATCTGCTAATAGTGATGAGTCCATTAGCAAAGGAGGTGAGAAAACCTGCTCCTGAGCTTCTTCAAAGTCATAAAATGATCTCTGTGTGTCTGAAACAGCACAGTTTGAACCAGCAGCCGAAAGAAACCCATTTACTTGGTCATAATCATCAAGTGAATCTAAACCATTCAATACTTCAGATAATTCGGCGTACTTGCTCCCCACATTACCATCAGGAGCGCAATTTTCATGAAAGGAAGCCTCCGTCTGAGATGGAAACCTTTTACTCCTTAATGAAGCCCCTTTAGATTCTTGGCCTAGACGAGAAACCCCAGATGGTGAAAGAGGTAAAAAGAAATGCTCAGAGCTTTCATCAGAATGGCTGCCTTGTGATGATTTGGAACTTAAGGAATTCCATGACAAAGCAGCTTCTCTAACAGATCTCTTTAGATTCTGAACATAATAATTGTGACTATCTGCATAACATGAAACTAAAAATCACAATCATCCACACAAAGCTGTTCAACCACCAATAATCCGCATATAAAATGAAATGCCTTAAGCAAGCGGACACGCTTATAACACAATGAGAACTGGAGGAGCCAGGCACAGATAACTGACCTTGTTGTAGATTATCTATGTAATTACTTGAAAGAGGCTGCTCCACAGACTTCCTTTCAGGAAAGTTCTCTTGGTTTGATTGAGCAACTGAAGTAGGGCGCTTATGCATATTTCCACCTTTCCCAGAAGAATTAGGAGTCAAGTTAAACAACTGTGGTAGCTTTAAAGCAGGACTGGATGACACCTTTTCGAGCTGAAAGGTAGACAATTTTGAAGTCACCTCAGCCACATCATCAGTGTTACTTTCCTGAATTTTCCAACAGGAACAAAGACAAGTTAAATCAATTCTACACTGTGATAATTCAAGTCTAGACATTTAGTAGGTATAAGGTTTGCAAGAAATAGGTTCAAAATTACCAATGTCCTTCCACTACTCTGTGCTTGAATAGGTGAAGTTGATTGACCAGGATGTTTGATCATCGGAGGCAGACTAGATGAAATGCTATCTACTTTATCTGTACATTCTGATATTGACTTTTGTATTGCCGGAGCAACTTCCTTCAGTTGGTTAATGAGAACCTACAGAAATTATGAATTGGAATCTCAGCATAGCATCAGGTAATCATAGTCATGAGTCGTGACAAATAAATTATGCACAAGGGATGAAGGGGACTAAAGAAAGGCATATGGACAAATAAATATGCACTTCCACATGTTACAACAACTTCCTACCAACGGAAGCTCAACTTGAAATACTTCATGAAGGAAAATATCAAAGTACTAATGGATCCTTGTAAACAATAGACAACTCAAATAACACATATATTAAGGGACGGCACAAAAAGCATTTGAAGAAAATAACAACCAGTTGATTCTAATGCAAATTCCAATAATTCAAACTATATAAGCTGACTCCACTATCAGAAAAACAAATAATTATTGCCAGATTTCAAGACTCGAATGCATAATATCATTTAAAGTTTAAGCTTGGTTGCATTGACCACCAAATACAGTCACATTGGGGATACCTTACATATCGGTTCCTTCATCTTATAACTTCATATGTAATAACCAATAACCAGTACTTTTAGCTAAAGCGTAAGCATTACCTGAAAGCTAACCAAGTGTTGCTGATGTTCAGCAAGAGTTGCAGCTAAAGATTCTGTATGACCACTTGAACTGCCATCATGTGCACTTCTTAAAATTTCTGGACCCTCTCCCTCGTTAACCTTTGCCTACAAATTAAGATTGAATAACACCCATTCACTACGTTTTTCTAAACTGGTATTCAACATCCGCATGAACATATACAATGTAGCATACCATGTGCAGCGATTGTTTATGAATACGCTGCAAAGCATGCGTCCAACGCCTGATAATTTCTGCCACGTCAACGGTTGGGTGGACTCTTCCACTTCTTTCATCTGCTCGATGAAGTGCTTCATCGTTTACTTGTGAATGGGATGAATCTGCTCCATCATTTTGTTCCTTGCCATCCACATGTGTTGGAGTAAAGTCACCAGACTGGACAGATAAGACATCTCCGTAAGGAACCTGAGAACTCTGATCCATAGCTGCAAGCAAAGACGATCCAGAGATGCGGTACCTAGAAAGCATTGAATAAATGTAAGTAGGTGAAGGGTTTCAAGTGATGTTAAAATGATATTTAATGGTAGATTACCTATGCTCCCTGTGAGCTATTAAATCCTCAATAGGCCCTGAAGCAAGAACTTCATGTTGACCTATACATAATGGAGATTTAAATGAGTTCATCAAACTGGGTACATATCTAATCAGATATTAAATAGCTACTACATAAACATATAAGGTGCGATCACATGACATTATTTGATAATACGTAGAAACCTAAGAAATTTATATAGGACCACGAAAGTTTGTACTCACTTTTACGGGCTAATATTGACTCCCACAAACGAGTAGCTTTTGATACTAAATGGGAATTCTGACTTGAACTAGAAACAAGGTCATCCCAGTGTTCCCCTTCCAACTTCACTTTGTTCCTAAGGTCATGTAATTTTTCCAGTTCTTGCTGTAAATAAGCCTGAGATTCATGCAAAGACAAACATAAGAATACAAATTGTATCGTAGTAGATGAATTGCAAGATTTTTCAAATAAGCTTCTACCAAAATAAGTTAATCTTCGGAATGTGACTTGTTACCCTTATACCTCTTCAGCACAAAGACCACGAAACTCTGCAGTCATTTCATGAGCCAAATTCGACCACATGGCCTGTCTCTGTACTGCTGTTTCCGCATTCTTAAGAAATCTTCTTCGTTCAAGTGCTATTCTAGCCTGTTTAAGATCAAATAATTGCTACTGAATAAGCATGTCAAAGACGAAAACTCTACAGAAAAATGCACACATGCATTTAACCCTGAAAACTCAATTAAGAGTTTTACAGAAAGAGAAAAATGCAGATGTGCATTCAACCCTGAAAACTCCACAGAAAAATGGAGATGTGCATTCAACACTGAAAACTCATTTAAGAGTTATACAGAAAGAGAACGACTTTTTATGTTTGTGAAACACTTCCATGCTATACTAAGATGCAAAACCAACATGAACATACCCATAGCTAGGCATATCAATAATTTGGGAACAACAATTTCAAGTTGTCATCGGAAATTTAAATTATGCATGCTTCAACATTATACATGTAGTTCAAGCCTACCTTTGTGACAGGAAGTAAAGTGGCTGCGTGTGAAAAAGCTACATCAGTCAGTGATGCAGGAAGTGGGTTAGAAGCTACATCAGCTGCAAATGTTCGCCTATGAACCTCTCGCAAAGCATGCAAAGAAAGTTGCCACAGAAGTTCCACAAACCTGCAATCAAAAAATGAAGCTTATGAATTAAGGACCCAAACCCATAAAATTGTTGCGCAGAAGTAAGACATGGTCATTTTAACTAAGAAGAACCACCACAACATTTGAAGAGAAAGCATTAATTCCTATATCATCAAATGGTTGATTTGGGGGGAAACAAGTTCATTGTCACATATAACTACATGTTCCTTGCATTCATTTCATAATTATTTCTCACTCTAATGCAAAATGGCTGGCCAAGTGCGCCCATCAAAACTACGAACCTCAGTCAAATTAAGAAGCAAACTGTTAGTAAATGTGAATTTCGGGTTTCTGTCAATTTTCTCGCCAAGCAAGCCCAACTCCACCTCAGAAATGCACATAAACAAATGTAAAAAACTCATAAAAACCATGGCAGGAGTAGCATCATCAACCGACCTGGGTCCGCAACATGTAGCGAGTGATGAAACCCTCGAATTGCTCCTCGGAAGCGCCCCTTGCGATTCGAGCTCGCTAATTATCCCTTGCACAACCTGATCACCAACAACAAGTCATCCCATTTCATCCAAATTTTCAAACTTTAAAAGAATATCAAACCAGAAGCAACAAGGAAAGTGGAATCCTTGAATTTACCTTTCTAAAATCCCGCGATTGCGCGGAATCGAAGATTGGCCAGACCTTATCGAAATCCTGAAGATCTCAAATCGTCAGGAACGTGATCCATAGCAGAAGATAGTGTAACAAAGATTCAAACACATACACATACACAGAAGTGAAATTCAAACATACACACACACACACACACACACACATAGTGTAAATATAGACGAAGGAAACTAAATCGAGAGATTGTACTACCTTGGCGGATTGAATTGGGCCTCTGAGAGAAGAGAGGATGAAGTAGAGGAGCTGTTCGCCCAATTTAGGGTTGGAGTGGCGGAAGAACCCGACCCGAGGAGTGGCATTGGAGCCTCCGAGCCCGATAATCGCCGGATCCAACCCTAACAGCAAACAGTTAGTGTACATTGCACTCTCTAGCTCTATCTCTCTCTCCTTCTCTCTGTCCATTGTCATCACCAACCTCCCTCTCCCTCTCCCTCTCTCTCTCCCCTGTTTCTCGCTCTTCTGCTCCGTTCTGAATCCGGTTCAATATTTTTGGGGTATTTTTTGGGTTTTCTTGAAATGCAGGTCCCTGAGGGAGTTATCAGATTTTGAATAAGTTGGGGTTATTTTGAAAATAGGGAAATGTGGAGGGACCTGCGTTTAAAAATTCAATTTTTTTTTATTTTTTAATATTTTTGTTGGAGGGTATTTGTGCTTTATTTGATGCCGTTTTGAAGAATTTGAAAGGTGCTGACGTGGGCTAATGATATAGTATTGCCGGCCAGCTCCGAAAGCGTTAGGTGTCGTCACGTCTTGTGGTTTGGTGAGGATCTGTTTTACGGTGGTCCAGTGGACCATCTGTGTGTGGTTCAGTGGTTAAGCTGAATTGTAGATTTATGTTCACACCTTACGTCTTAAATTTAATTTATAGCGCTTTGTGAGAATTAACTCATGTTGCCTTTTAACTTGTCCATATAGTTTAGTTTTGTGTTCAATGAAGTCAAAATGTACATTGAGTTGATTGACTATCATATAACGAGATATACAATTTCTTTTTGGCTTTCTAGCGGCAGAAATCGAACCAAATCGCGTAGTAAAATTTGGATAAGTATGTTTAGACGTTTTTTGGCCAGTTTGAGGGCCATCTCTAGTTAATAACACTGAACCACACTATGTGATCCTTTGGAGTGACTTAGATTTGTAATTTTGCTTAGCTTGGGTGCCAGCTAACCACTAAATAAGTGATAGCTTCATTGGAGACAAATGAATGAGTAAACATAAAGGTTTATATAAGAAAAGAGTAGGTTTGGTGAGCAATAGACTGTTTGGGGGTGGGGCGGATGCAGCCATTTTATATTAATTATTTTAGAATACTTTTCTAACGAGAGTCTATCTAGAGTTTCAAATTTAATGATGACAACTAAACATAAGGATTGCACTTGTTGTGAAACTTGACCCAACACCTTAAGACACGAGCTAACAGCAGCTATGAATCATCTGTGTCCGCATTCCCCAAGGCATCCCTCTCTTTTAAGAAGGCAGATTGTCTTCCCTCCTGTTTGGATGTCTTTCTTATCCCCTCCTATTTTGTGCGGTCACGGTTAAGTCATGTTAACATTTTATATATATTTTTTTTTATAGAGATAATAAGACAAAAAACAATATCAATATAAAATGTTGACGTGGTTTAAACGTGACTGCACAAATAAGAGGAGATAAGAAGGGCATTTAAACAGGAGGGTAGACAATCTGCCTCCCTCTTTCAAAGTGTAGTGAATAGTGATTCAATTCCAAAGTTTTAGTTGATTAGATAGTTGATTAGAAATCTTTTTGCTTTATCCAGCAAAATGATGATGCCTAAAGCAGGCCACCCAAATTTGAACATGCTTGTGCGGCTAAAATACAATCTTTATCACATTCATCCCAAAGCCCACCAGCAAAGGCAAATTGGCTTTGTATAAAAGCAATTTTCAAGAGCCTTTTTATTTTTTTCTTTCTTTAAAAAGAGGGATAATTGGTAATAAATCACGGTTATTTACCTTTTTAAGTTTCAAGGATTGGGAAGACTCACAGAGTCATTTCAGCCTCCTCCTAGCCACAAGTCTGGCATCCACACCAGCAACGGATTTTGAACCTAAGACCTCTAGTTTTTAGTCTGAAGGAAGTCTCGCAATCCGTCATTTACCACTGGGCCACCATCTCGTGGTTGAAACTTTGTATTATTTTGATATAGGATATTAGGAGTGGGGAATTCAGTATGTAGTCCAATATCTTAGGGGATAGGGAACGTGTTTTATATTCGAAACTCTCTCTTCTCTAAATTAGAGTGGATAGGGTTTTGGGTTTCCACCCATATTTTATGGATTCAAAACTTCCTTTCTCTAAAATTATTGTAATATTTTGGAACATTTCCACTCCCCTTAATAATAATATTTTTTTATGCATAACAAAAAAAAAAAAGAGGAGAAGGGAATTCAAACTATGCCAAACACTAACATAATTTGATGTGAAATCGAGGGATCAAATTTGTTTTCAATGGAGTTAGACCTGAAACTTTTGACTTATAAATAAAGAAGAATACTTTTAATAACGAATATTATTAAATTGTAGCACTAATGACTAAGAAGTTTGAGTTTCAATCTATATCATGGTGCATAAAAAAAGCGAATCTATTATAACCAATATGATTACGTCTGCATTTGTTCCAAAATGCATTTTATCTCCACAGGGGGCCACAGCCTTTTGTTTTTTTGGTCCAATCCACAAGCTACAGCCTATGTGGTCTCCCTTTTTTAGTTTCTTCTTTGAAGTCCACATGCAAATCAGTTGGCACCCAAATTGTAGCCCAATATCAATGTGGGGGTTTTGCCCACAAAATGTTGCATTGTAAATTCAAAATTACTGCAGTAAAAATTTGGAAAACTTTCACATGTGCAAAATTATCAAATAATATAATATGTTATATTAAGTTAGATTGGATGATCGAATCGAATCAGCCTTGATTATTATTCGAATTCGTTTATAATCAAATTATCAAATTTCGATCTTATTCGAATAGTTAGATTGAAAATTACGATCGACTTCCTATTAATTAATTGAATTTAAATTGAGTTCGGGTCAAAATTCAATTTACTGGCAAGTTTACTAATGCCTCATTTTTTTTCTTTCCTAAGTTTTTTTGTTTTTGTTTTTGAACAAATAAAATTATACGCTAAGCGGGTGAGGGAGTAGGCTAAACCTTATAATAGGTTAACCATAATAATATAATTCAAATTTATGATAGTCGAACCTAAAACATCTGACTTATAACTATAAACAAAAATGAAGACTATTAGAGTATGCCATACGTATAAAATACGACTCACGCAGCGAACGGCGAATCCCTTATACAAATAAAAGAATAGAATCGTATAACTTAATCGGATCCCTCTGATTCATTTTCTGTTGGTGTGGGATTTCTCGGAGTGTCGCTGATGATTGTTGATGCTTCTTCTCACACACCCTTGAAAAGAAGGAAGTTCAGAAGCATTGATCCCATGGAGGCCGAAGAAGCTCAGGTTTTTTTTTTTAACCCAAAAAGTCCCAAACTTTCACTCACTCGCATTCGTATTTTCTTGATTTCAGTTTCTGGGTATTTGTTCTTGCTGCTGGGTCGATCTGGGTTTTCTGTGTTATCGATTTTTTTTGGGTTTAAATTGCTGATTAGTGATTGTTGGCTGCTTCGAAGTTGTGGGTTGGTGCCACAATTAGATAAAGATTTACAGGTTTTTGCATAATCTTTAAGAACTTATCTAATTGTGGGAATAATTACTTCTTATCAAGAGATTGAATTTCTTGAAAAAGGATAACTTGAGTTTATGTGGAGCAAAAATGTGGAAGATTTTGCAGTTTTGTGTGAATAATTACTTCTTATCAAGAGATTGAGTTTCTTGAAAAAGGATAACTTGAGTTTATGTGCAGCAAAAATGTGGAAGATTTTGCAGTTTTGGATTCTAAGAACAGTTTTACTGTTTTGCGTGCAAGTTTTTTTGCGTGGTTCTACTTCGTGTTTTCGATGACTTCGTTGTTTAGTAGCATTGTAACTACGATATCCAAATTACATGTTGTAGTAATAGGTTGGTGCAAAATATTGCTATTCTTGTCGTGGATGAGGATATGAAATACCGCTTTTCGAATTGAGATAATTCTGTATTCCAGATTAGATTGTTCCTGCTATATCTTATATCACATATACTTTTTCCTTTTTTAATTTGTTGGGGTGAATTCAGGCCAAGCTCACAGCAGCAAAAGAAAAGGTCGGGAGAGAAATCCACGTTTTTGAAACAACATCAGCATCTTCTTCTTCACAAAGTGAAGAGTCTAATACTGGCATGAAGCAATTCAACTAATATGCCCCATATTTTTTTCCAAAGCAAGTGCATTTAGACGCCTGATAGAATTTTACTTTGTGTCATTTTTTTTGTTTTGCAGAGGAGACAGAGGATTTCTATGAGTTCACTGCAGAAGATTATTATCGGGTTTTGAATGCAAAAAAAGAAGGTAATTGACAGAAACTGTATCATCTGTAATTGTAGGGGAAATATAAAACCTTTTGCATGCTTTTTAAGCTACATAATCTGCTTGTAAATCTTATAGCAAGTATATATGAATGGGAAGCACGTCTTGTATTCGCACAAACTAAAAAACATGCACGCATGTATTTGTACACATTGTATTTATACTGACTATATTTTGTTGATGCAATATAAACAGATAAGACTCTTAAAACACGAAAGTTAAGAGAGGCAGAGAAGGCTGCCCGCAGGTCAAGGATAACAAAGGTGGTTGCTATGGCCCTTTTTCTGACTTTCTTTTCCTTGTTGTAGTGATTGGTTGTAGTTGTTATTTGTATATGATCATCTCCTTCCATTATCATCAGATAGAGACCGTGATCAGGGTTTGATTTTAATTAGTCGTATGGTTGCTTTTGCCCATTTATTAAGTTCTTGTGCTCATGTATGCAGACGGTGATTAGGGTTCGATTTCCTGATAATCACACATTGGAGGCCACTTTTAATCCATCAGAAACAGTTCAGAGCTTGGTTGATCTCCTCGTCAAAGTGGTTGCTCGACCAGAATTACCATTCTATATATGTATGCAAATACGAGTCAAAATATTGCGTTTTCCAATTTTGATTTCAGAGTAGAGTCTAACAGTTACTTGTGCAGATACCACTCCTCCGAAGAAGCAGATAAAAGACACGTCACAGGATTTTCACACTGCTGGATTTGTTCCCGGTGCAATTGTGTACTTTTCATATGACACACCGAAAGGTTGGCACATTTTCTATGATACGTTTCTTTGGATTGTAAGTAACAACGTTTGATGCTAAGTGATTAAGTATTCCTATTTCGTGTCCAGCGGATGATGCTGCAGATGCGGTGTCAGGTCCCTTTCTTCAGGAAGAGGTCATGTCTTTGAAAGGTTTGGAACTCATCAAGAAGCATGTAGAGCCGCCTGTTCAGTCTGCACCAGAAACCACATCGGAGGCACCACCCCCTGTTGTCCAAGAGAAGAAGCCCGAGGGGAAGAAACCTGCTAAGCCGAAGTGGCTGAAAATGTGACATGAATCGCGTTAGTAACTTCGCAGGTTCACCCTGTTAATCGTCATATGTTCTGTGAATCTTCACGCACAACTTGTTATCTCTAAGATTGTGCTGGTTCTCGCAACTTGCCCTCGGATGCTTGTTAGGAGTTTCAATAATTTGTGTTTTCTAGAACAAAACAATGTATGAATTTTAGCATCATGTTTGGATGTAACAATACCAAAATTACATTTGGATGTGCCAAATCCTTCCGGTGAGCAAACCCGCGCCGGATGGAAAATGGATACCACAAATAACAACCCCGTATTGCCTCAACCTTGTAAGCTTAAATACAATACAAATATCCTCAACCGATCTTCCTTGAAGTCCTGCAACCTCAGAACAAGGATCTCAACTTTCTCGGTTTAGACACCGCTGTACAAGCTCTTGATGCTCAAACCAATTCTAATAAGTGACATAAATGAACCTGTTGATAATTTTATCAGATGCTTTCAAGTAAAAAGCATCTTTAGTTCCTCTATGCGAGCCGTTCGAACTTCTTGGTCCGTCAAGGCTCCGGAAATCAGTCGCTGTTTACGTGCTTGCACTGCTTCCATTCGTTCCTCAACCGTTCCCTGCCATCCAATCACATCCGAGAATTACTAGACCAATCAGGGGGGAAAACTGTTACATTCATTGGTGATGATGCCTTTGGAAGACACTCATTAGTCTCCAGTACAAAATAACGAGTACCTTCACAATAAACCGCTTGATCATCACCCTTTTTGTTTGTCCAATGCGATGAATACGCATGACAGCTTGTTCCTCGACTGCTGGATTCCACCATGGATCCTGCAAACATGATTCGTGTGACTCAAAAAACCAACCAAATTTACCATAAACTTAAAGCTTTCTGCTATTATATATTAAAAAAAAAAAAACGACACCGAATCACAATTTTATCTTAAAAATCTCAAATCTGTGCATACCAAGACAAAAGCATTTGATGCTGCTGTCAGATTTATTCCAACTCCTCCAGCCTTCAGTGACATTAGCAACACCTGATGCAACAACCAAGCTCCAATGGTTACACCTAAACTGTCAAGTAGAATGAAAACCACATCCCTCGTTCAAAAACAGCACGAGATAGAATATGACGATGTGTCAGGAGTCACAACCTGGATGTCACTATCTTCTGAAAACTGTTTTAACACTTTCTCACGCTGCTGTTGATTCAGAGTCCCATCAAGGCGAAGAAATGGAATGTTACTCCTGGTCAAAAAATGGAAAAGAAATTAATCATAACTCTCGAGCAAAAAAGTACCAAGATACTATAACTCACAAACAGCAGGTGATCAAAAGAGTACAGTTATGTTTCTTGCTTCATTACACCATAGGCACTTTCTTTAAATATTTTATTCATATGGTAATTTTTACCTAGAAAGAGGGACCTGCAAGAGGTCCAGAAAAGCCGTCCACTGGCTGAAGACAATGCTTTTTGTGCCTGATGAGCGAAGAGATTCAAGTTCACGCAAAAGAATGACAACTTTGGATGATTCCACCCAGTTTTTCTCAACATCAACCTGAAACCGACTCTCAGTGGGTGCTGTAATAAGATCTTGCTTACTGATGGTCTTCCTGCAAAAAACAAACCGTTAAACCTTAAGAACATAATAGGAAAATTCACTACAAGAACTTCAAGAACAGAAATTGAACCTTTGCCCATAAACTAAATAAAAATAAAAATCCTATTTGAAACATAAAGCATTACTTAAATACCTACAAACAGGACAGAGACCAGAACTTGAGTTCCGCCAACTTGCCAAGAGACATTCACGGCATAAGCGGTGAGCACAAGGTGTTAACACTGCATCTTCAAAGGCTTCAAGACATATTGGACACTCTCCCTGTTCCCCCTTACGTATTTCTTCTACAACTTCTTGAACATAAGCACGTGAAGGCAGATCTTTGGCTTCCCCTTCCACAGAATTCTGTTTTCCTTTAAGGAAACGTCTAGCTAGCTTATCCAGATCAGAAAAGTCTTGTGTATCACCTCGGCTGAACAAATCAAACAAACTTAAAGCTAAGTTGTAAAAACTTAAAGAGACATTTTCCAGTATACATTTTTATAAATTTAAAATATTATCTAGCAAGTCCAGAAGGAAAAACAATTATAAAGGCATAGAAAGAATGATTGCCTATTCCAAGCACAAGTCATCATATATGCATCATAAAGCTCCTAAGGCTACATCTGGAGAAAAGAGGGGTTAAAAACACACACCTCATCACAAGAAATGGATGATCACAACACTGGCGAAGGCGTAAAAGCAACTCCAATATGGATGCATAATTATGAAGAACCCGTCCTTGCTCAACAAATTGATCAAACTTCACCTGAAAATAAAGAGAGAATTATTAATTATAATGCACCAAAGATACAACAAACCAATACAATACACAAAATGCAATCAGGTAAATCAGAATATATACCTTTGATCTTTTAAAGAGGGCCTCGTAGAAGTCTTTTTCAGCTTCTGTGAGTTCACAGTAAATCACCTGAATATCAGCTGGAGGAAGAACTAAAATTGGCCTGGAACAAACAGTAAACCTTAAGAGCCAAAATAGAAAGGAAAAGAAAAAAACTGAAAAGAATGATGCGTCCTGAGCTAGTAACTCACCTGCCTTCACGGTCTGTGCTAAACTTTGTTCTCCTTAACATGATTGGCTTTAAGATAGACTGAACCAACTTTAATCCTCTCTCATCACCCTCCTCAAAAGGTTTTTGTATGAGTTTATTCCACCTGAATTAAAAAAGAGAGTAAACTCAGAAACATATTACTGTGAAAGGTGAAAAAAAAGACCGGACAAGACCGTAAAGTAGAACATACCATGCCCAGTTTCCCCAAGGTTCTACCCTCAAAAACCGGAGAAGACTGTAAACGTCCTCCAGGTTGTTCTATGGGGAAAAAAATGTCAGGATATATAACACAAAATTAACCTCTTAAAATTAATAAATTCTCCAAATCTTATAAGAATAAAACATTCATCCCAATACAGATAAAATGGATTCAAGGATCAGGGTTTTACAAGTCTATCAAGGAACTAAATGACCTCCAAACAAGAATATTGGGAATGTTTGGAGAGATTCTCCCTTTGCTTAAAGTTAGAAACATAAAATATTTATGGCCTCCTCTTTAAACAAATTTCTGCAAAAGTACTTTACCTGTATGGGTGTGCCAGTAAGACACCATCGCCGACCAGCAACTAAAGCAGCAGCAGCAATGGAAATTTGGCTTTTTGAGGATTTTATGGTATGCGCCTCATCAAGAACCACTCTAAACCAACTAACCGAGTAAAGTCCCCCATTTTCCTTTGGATTCTAGATGGAAGGAGAAAGTGGGGTAAAGTTAAAAAGAAAAGAAAAGATGCAGAAATTCATTTTCTGTTGAGATGTGCGATACTCAAAAATCTGCATGATATACAGGTAGGAGTTGTTTGGATACCTCAGCAGAATATTCAGAGGCTAACACTCCATATGTAGTGATTACGACATCACTTTGAACTAAAAATTTTGCATCCTTCGGTCTACTTTGTCCATAATGAACATATACCGATAGAGACCCAGGTTTAGCATGAGTTTCGATCTCTGCCTGACAATACAGACAAATATTTAGATAACTCTTGAATATAGAAGATTTATCACTGTGCACTGGTATTCGTGCAAGTAAGTAGAACTACAAAAATGTTCTTCAAAATGACAATATCTACCTTCCACTGGCCTAGAAGAGTCATAGGACATATAATCAAACAACCACCATCCTCAACCGTGTTTTTTTGCTTCAACAACTTATCAAATCCTGAAAATTTTGGGACCTTCTTTGGTAGGTCTGATGAGTGGTCTGCAATGTCGGGGACTTCAATATCTTCACTGGAAGACTGGCTTGTAGGGTAACTAACTGATAATCCATGTCCTGAATGAGTAAGAAGGAGCGATATCGTCATAATGGTCTTCCCCAAGCCCATAGCATCAGCCAGAATCTTCAAATGCATAGTAAAGGCAACACAATCAACAAACTTGATAAAAATGTTTGAAAAAAATGTATATAATCAAGGGTGGAGCCAACTTAAGACTTACTCCTCCTCTGGCCATTTGAAGTGTGCTTGGAAATTCTGTTGTTGCATCACCAGAAAATGCATTCAAATAGATAACACGGTCCCTCCTATATGCAAAGGGCCCTATGAATATCAAATCATAAAGTAGGATAATACAAGATTAACAAACCAGCGTACTTGTCTGCAAGACGATATGCCTCCCAACAAGGGTGAAGAGTCATTGCTCCCTCATCCATGCAGTGTCCCTTTTCCAGTTGGATCATCCAATGAAGAGCCTGCTTTTGGTACGGCCGAAGTTCACACTGAAGTGTACCTGGGGGATCCATTTCCTGAAATAAAATACTTCCTTGGTGAATTTTCAGGTACATGCAGGAGCAAGCTCCATATATGTACAAGATCAGCGTCTAATACCTCTAGCTCAGAGCTGTCACCAATACCAACAATGTTTTCAAGATCAGCATCTGAAATAGACTCCTCATTTTCAACTTCATCTCCATTTTGACCAGGGATTTTAGGCTTATTGGCACGTAATACTGGGGCACAAAGTCCAAAGCTATCCTGTTCAGGCAAAAATTACCCACTGAAATCCCGAGAAAGTAATTGGAGGAAAAAGCATTACCATTTCAATACCTTTGGGTCCAAAGGGCGCTTTCTCGTGTACAAGTCACTCGGAGTAAATTCTGCCTATTAAAAACAAATAAAGGAACAACAACATCACCACCTCTGAACCAAAAGAAACAAGTTGAAAGCAAGGCCAAATACTTAACTTCCATAAAAAAGTGTCCATATGTCATTTACAAAAATTGATCACCTTCTTGAAAGGAGTCAGTCCTAGCAACCGGAACAATGTTGGAAGAGGGTGAACCACTGTTTCGTCAGTGGAATTATTGGCTGCCTTAAGTGAGGTCTTGTTTTGCTTAAGGAACATTGAACTATTGATATACACACTGAACCGCCCCATTAAAAAACAAAAAACAAGAACCAAGAAACAAATTTATCAACCATATGCATTACTTAATCAATACAAAATCATGCAAACTATACTTCAGAACTGTCATTAACAAATTATCGAAAGTATTGGTCTTCCCGAAGAGTATACCTTATTGACAAAAGAATGGTGTCCATAATGCTCAACACATCAGGAGCAGATTTGCAATGCCCCTCAATTCTAACCTTCTTATCCCTCACAAGTGGCAATAAACACCGAGCCCATTCCTTCGGAATTCTACCAATCTACCAAAAAAAACCATTGATCCAAACACAATAATTCAAAATCCAAATAACCAACCAATTAAACCACATTTCTAATTCTCAAAAAGGAATACCTCTCCTGAATCTTTCGTTGAAAACCTCACAATCTCCGAACAAGCAGCTGCCTGCCGTCCCCTCCCAAAAACCTTGCCGGGTGATGGAGATGTTGAACTGCTCTTTGTTGGAAAAGTAAATTCCACTTCGTCTCCAGGGCTAAGCCTCCTACCTTTACACGTTGATAACCCCGAAACTTCACTGCTGCCCACAAACCACCACTCGCTCCCAGCCGAGCTCTCGCTCCGTGCAACCGCGACTTCTTCAACCACGTCGTCCCCTGAATTACTGGGGCAACTACTCCCATTTCCTTCGGTACCCAAAGTGCAATTACTTTTCTGACCCCCATTTTGCTTCAAATTTACGACCTCGGAGCTCAAAATTTGGGGATTCTTCCGAGAAGCCGGTGGTCTTTCCTTCAATTTGAAACTGGGCGTGTCAAAGATTATGTTGATTGCGGCGGTGACGTCGTTGTTGGCCATGTGGAGGGCTCTGATAATGTCCATGTCGGAGTATCCCGAGTCGACGATTGATCGGACGGTGGACAGCAGTTCGTCCGTAACCTTGTTTTTCCCCATCGCGGAGAATTTCGAAAAAAATTCAAAAACCCTAACCCTAATTCCACGCGTGCAAAATTGGAAGTTCGACGGAGAGTGACGACCCCAGGCGGCGCTGGTGGCGAAATTAGAGGCGGAGATAGGTCGGAATTCAGAGAAACGGCGGGGATAAGATGCGCGGCCCTGGCGAAAGATAGCGGAGATTTGGTTTGAGCAATTGTGTCTGAAAGAAAAAGGCGCGAGTGACAGTGTGGAGAAGAGTGGAGAAATGGCGGGGGCGGTAAACATATGAATTGTGGGACGGAGGCTTCTTTGATACGCACGTAACACGTCATCTGTCCATCATTTCTTATATTTAACGCTTTTAATCATTTTAAAAATATTTTCAAACGGGTACTTAATCAGTCACTTGACACTTTCTTATGATTCATGCCCTTTTTTGCCTCTAGAGTTCTTCATATGTAATTGGATAATTCGAATCATTGTTTTATCATACGATTAAAAAAAATCATCGTCACTATTTTACAAAGTTTAAGTTATATCATTTTTTTTAATAAGAAGATTATTAATTTATGTGCTATAATATGCATGATCGATGTAACAATCGTTTTGAGAAACTGAAAAATAGTATTCTTTGTAAGGAGATACAAAGGTACAATACAAATACTTCAAGGTCTCAAATTTTAATCTCACTTATTCGATTTGTTTTATTTTTCATCACTAATAATCCTAATGTATTGAGTAACTCATCTGTTTCTTCTATCATAATCAGTGCTTAAAATGTCACATCCCGGCCCGGGCGAGATCACTTCCCGGGCCCATTCCACCACCATATCACGATATTGTCCGCTTTGGGCCCCGACCACGCCATCACGATTTTGTTTCTGGGAACTCACACGAGAACTTCCCGATGGGTCACCCATCCTGGGAGTGCTCTCGCGCGCTACTCGCTTAACTTCGGAGTTCCTACGGAACCCGAAGCCAGTAAGCTCCCAAAAGGCCTCGTATTAGGTAGGGATGGGAATATACATTTAAGGATCACCCCTGGGCGATGTGGGATGTCACAATCCACCCTCCTTAGGGGCCCAACGTCCTCGTCGGCACACCACGACCAGGGTTAGGCTCTGATACCAAATGTCACATCCCGGCCCGGAGGGGACCACTTCCCAGGCCCACTTAAGGATCACCCTTGGGCGATGTGGGATGTCACATAAAATATCTATATGTAAATTTATAGAAATAATAATAGATAAATTGATATCGGTTGCTTTTGATGAAAATTTGCAATTAGGTGGGCAGATCAACTCAGCTCATCCAAATGTAGTCAAAATTAGAGCAAAATTTATCAAAAGATGTTCAATTCAAAATCTGCAACGAGGAATGGCAAATTTTTGTAGCGAAATCGATAAATATTGTCGAAATTATTGATTTTCTTATATCTTGCTGATATAAAGTAAAGTTTGCATTTCATTTCCTTTCTTATCAATCCTTATTTTTCAGATGTTAACAAAAATAACAATTTCTTGACTTTTTTTAAACATCCTCGCAATTTCTCATTTATATTTGCCTAAACATCTGTGTGTTACTTACCGCCCCATAATTTATTAAGGCACAACGACAAAAATAGAAACATGCAGAGATAGGGATTTGGCTCCCATTCGGATCCAATTCGTGAGGATTATAAAGATTCTTACATCTTATTTGTTCATCATCAATTGTACCGTCAGAACTTAATTAAAAAAAAAAATATTTACAATTACACACAAACAATACCTAACAAAAAATTGCACGATATACGGTGGATATGATCCTCATTCCGAATATAGAAAGTGAGGTGACGTAGAATGAAATAAAAATAGAAAACTAATAAAAAAGACTTAAAAACTTTGAGTTTTAACAATAAAGATAAAATATAAGATAAAGTGAATAATATTAAAATTAACTTTTTAATGTAAAAATTTAATTTTTCGTTAAAATAAATAGTAACGAAAACTTTTCATTAAAGTTACTAAACAGAGAAAGAGAGAAGCAGAAGAAAGAAATCATTTAAAAACGAAACGCTACCAACCACCAACCTCCTCCTCCGTCACTTTCCACTTGCTATTCAACACCCACTTCTGACTCCCTCCTACTTCCCAGTGTTCCCACTCTCTCGCTCTCGCTCTCTCCCTCTCTCTCTCTCTCTCACTGCATCTCAAAATCTCAATTTCTGCGAATTCGATCCGCCTTTGCTCAATAACCAGGTTCGTAATCTCTTATTTTCTTACTTAATTTGCTGAATTTGTAAGCGCTTAAGTAAATTTGATCGCTTTCCGATAGCTCAGATCAAATTTTTTTCCCTTCAAATTTTAATATTTTGTTTTTGATTTTTCAGCTTCATTTTCTAGCATGCAATTCGGTTCTTACAAGCTCGTTGTTTGAAATGTGAATTTTTAGATATAGTTTTTTAAATTAATATTTTGGGGGCCGAAAAAATGGATAATTTTTCTTAATTAATTACAGTTAATCGCAGTTAGTGGAGATTAGTCGCTCCAGTGGAATGTGCTTAATATTCAAATGCTGTATTATTGCGAATATATGCGAATCTCGTTTTGATTCCGGAACAGTGATTTGCCTCATTGACTTATGCTTCAAGCTGCCATTGATCCAATCGAACTAAAAGATTTAAGCTTTTTTTATTTTAGTTTTTGAGAAATAACTTTTGAGCTGCTTATACAGCTTGAGAAATGGGATCGGGATCATGGCACATTGAGAAAAGAGACAGCTTCCGAGTTGAACCCGTTAGAGACATTGATAATGTGCTTGAAAATGGGTCTCTCTCGATTATCGTGCTTGGCGCTTCTGGTGATCTTGCCAAGAAGAAGACTTTTCCGGCACTCTTCAACCTTTATCGGCAGGTATATATTATGTTTTTTGTAGTTGCATGCTTAAATATGATCCATCGTGAACTTATGTGAATCGCAACACTTCCAATACTCTTTCTGGTTACTGTATCCAAGTGTACTTGCACTTAAAATTTGATGGAAAAAAAGTCGGTAGAGTATGCTGTGGAACAATGCAATGCGAGTGTGACGTTACTATTGGGTGTGTTGTTGTCTAGGGATTTCTGCTACCAGAAGAAGTTCACATTTTTGGATATGCAAGGACTAAGATTTCTGATGATGAGCTAAGAAACCGCATACATGGGTGAGCTTTCTTTTCTTTGATCTTTTTCGCAATTCCATTTTCATTCGTACGAGTGGAAATGGTTAAGTTTCCTACAACAATTCATAACTGTACATTTCGTTTAGCTCACTTAAACTAATGCTAGGTTCAATTCTTTTCCTCATCTTTTCTGGACTGCTCTGCAGGTATCTTGTCAGTGACAAAGGAGCTTCGCCCAAGGATGTGGAGGATGTAACCAATTTTTTGCAACTGGTCAGTGCCTTAAGCAACATTTTTGTACAGCTCCATTCATATAATATCATTCTGTAAAGATATTGAATTGCATAATAATTTTCTTTTGTAGATCAAATACGTAAGTGGTTCTTACGATGGTGAGGAAGGATTTCGCCTGCTTGATAAGGAAATTTCAGATAATGAAATCTCAAAGAATAGTGTGGAAGGATCATCCCGCAGGCTCTTTTATCTTGCACTTCCTCCATCAGTATACCCCTCTGTCTGCAGGATGATCAGGCATTATTGCATGAATAGATGTAAGCTTTTCCCAATACTATTTAGTTTTTCACCAACGCTATATCAACCCGGATAATTTCAATTAGCTATTCTTTCTAAGCAGTCATACATGTTGGCATTAAATGGTTCCAGAGTGAAGTTAAATGACAGGTCGATATTAATATTTACAATTGTCTGATTATGATCATATCAGCTGATCTTGGTGGATGGACTCGTATTGTTGTTGAGAAGCCTTTTGGCAAGGATTTGGACTCTGCAGAACAACTCAGTAACCAGATCGGGGAGTTGTTCGAGGAATCACAAATTTACCGTATCGATCACTATTTGGGGAAGGAGTTGGTGCAGAATCTGGTAATATTATAATGTCTGCATATAATTGCTTAGACGTTTCTGGTTATTAATATTAATGAAATATGCTTATATTTTTATTTGTATGTAAATTTGCAGTTAGTACTTCGTTTTGCAAATCGATTCTTTTTGCCCCTTTGGAACCGAGACAACATTGAGAATGTACAGGTGAGAATCCTTGCCTCAGTTGTCAGTACTGATGATTGAATGTCAGTATGACATTGACAATATACAGTACACATGGTACTCCAAGACGTTTAACATGCAGTAAATTTCATCCCCGTCTTTTCTCTTTTAATTATGTTTATTTGGCAGATTGTGTTTAGGGAGGATTTTGGAACTGAAGGTCGAGGTGGATACTTTGATGAATATGGGTATGCTTCCCCAGTTCTATTGCCCCAATTTGTTCTTTAACTAGTACTTTGTATTTTTTGTTAATAGGATCCATATTCACTGCTGTCTGTAGGGAATTATTTTATTAACTACATTGTTTTGAGATCATATGTTGCTATTTGTATCTGGGAATATAATTGGATGCATTGATTAATCAATTTTCTTTTTTGGGCAGAATTATCCGCGATATTATTCAAAATCATCTCTTGCAGGTGAGACCTTTATGCATCAGAATTTTCTTCTTACCTTCCCTCCCGGTGAACCTTCATACCGGGATAAAGGCATTAAAACTTTCACCTGATTTATTCAATCACGTTATTTTGCAGGTTCTATGCTTGGTTGCCATGGAAAAACCTATTTCCCTAAAACCTGAGCACATACGGGATGAGAAAGTAAAGGTGCGTGCATCCCCGATTCATTATGATGATACAGTCTCTATAGTTATCCAAAGGAAAAAACCAATTTGATCCCCAAAGGAATGTTCTTTCATTATATGTTCTCTTAGTTCCAGAATGCCTTTTTGTATCAGTTGATGAATAATGGATGTAAATTTAGGTTCTTCAATCAGTGATGCCAATTAAGGATGATGAAGTTGTTCTTGGACAATATGATGGCTACACAGACGATCCAACTGTTCCTGACCACTCAAACACTCCAACCTTTTCAACCGTGATTCTGCGAATCCACAATGAAAGATGGGAAGGTACGGTAACTTTCACAATTCATTTACATTTTATTTGAACTAATTTTTGCACCTCGCATTTGGGAAGTACTATTGTCTTGGAGGTTCAACTAAAATATAATGGTTTGCTTTTTATATGAATTTATATTATGCACTGAACTTACCATCAATGTGATTTCCTTCAGGTGTTCCTTTTATACTAAAGGCCGGGAAAGCATTGAATTCAAGAAAGGCAGAAATAAGAGTTCAATTTAAGGATGTTCCTGGTGACATATTCAAATGTAAGTCACGGACCTTTATAATTCTGAAGGGCTTAATTTCAACATATTGCTCCATGAATTGTATATCATGTTATTGCTAATTCTGAAGGGTTTCCTGCTATGAATCATTCCTCTAAAAGATAATGATAGTTGATAAGCACGTTGGCTCATTGTCTCAATGTGTTTTAATTTGCTATCTTCTTGTTGGTTGTTTTTATATTCCATATTTTGTTCACCGTTATCTCATTCTTTTTTAGGTAAGAAGCAAGGGAGGAATGAGTTTGTAATACGCTTGCAGCCTTCAGAGGCCATGTACATGAAACTTACGGTAATGTGTTCACTGTCAAGTCCAATGACAGTATGTTTGAGCTGATATCTTCAGATTTCATTTGCATTATCATCTGGCAAAGCTTTCATATAGTACTTTAGTTTCTTGTCAAATTACCAATTCACTTTAGCAAATGGTTAGAATACTTTGTAAGGTCCTCAATCCAAGTAAATAGGAACCCACGCTTTTTGTGTCACATTCATTAAGCAGAGAAGCGCTAGGAGAGTCCGTCGCATTGAGCATGTTCATTTACCAGCTCAATGTCTGTTATGCAGGTGAAGCAGCCTGGACTTGAGATGTCAACTGTCCAAAGTGAATTAGACTTGTCATACGGGCAACGTTATCAAGGGGTAACTATCCCGGAGGCTTATGAACGTCTAATTCTTGACACGTAAGGCACCTACCTTTCTATTTTCAGAATCTTTTATGCTTATGAACGTCTAATTCTTCCTCTCAACTTGAAGGACAACGCCATAAGATAATCAATCATGACAATTGGTATTTGTTTTGACAGAATAAGAGGCGATCAACAACATTTTGTGCGAAGAGACGAGTTGAAGGTAATATCATACACTTTTTCTTTTCCGGTTACAACATCTTACACTTATTTTCTTGGCATGCTGCCATTTTCCCAATTGACTGATTCATTGTGTCAATAAATGATCAGGCGGCGTGGGAAATCTTCACCCCTCTTCTGCACAGGATTGACAATGGTGAGGTAAAGCCGCTTCCATACCAACCAGGCAGTCGGGGTCCTGCAGAAGCAGATGCACTGCTGGAAAAAGTTGGTTACGTACAAACACATGGCTACATATGGATCCCTCCTACCTTGTAGAATGCTCGTCTTTCTAACCAGCCCAGGCGTGCCCTTCTGCAGTGTGCCGGAAAACTGTTGTTTTTACATTGTCAGCTTTTCTAAGCTATGCAACCAGAATAAGAGTGCAGTATGATATGTGTATTCAAAAAACCTAAACGCCGGCGTTTTTACGAGGGTGTGTCGATAGGGGTCACACGAAATGGACTTGTTGAAGAGTGTTTTGTTCCTATTGAAACATGAACAAATGTTGGGAGGGGAGAAACTCTAAACCCGAATGCAGAATCTCGGATGCATAGATAAATAAAAGAGTTGATTGCTGGTCCAAATATTTTTCTTTGTTACGGTTTCCTTAATAACAGAGAGAAAATTTGAGCTCGTTTGAGAATGTTTCTTTAGAAATCACTTCTACTTAAAAATGCTTTTATTACAAGCACATCGTGAAACATTTGAAAGTACATTTTTCAAAAACACTTGTTGAAAACGGTGGAGGATTATCTCCCTTTCTAATCTATTTCTTTCTCTCATCTCATACTTGAATGGTCACGATTAAGTTACATCAACATCTTATATTGATTTTTTATAGAGATAATAAGATAAAAAGCAAAGTCTGAGAGGAGGAGAGGGAACGGGATAGGAATAAGATGAGAGAAAATTGTACTCCGTTGAAAACACTCATAGTTGAGTAACGCTACGTTTACCATCTATTTGCACCATCTCCCTAATAGAGGTAGGGTCCGCCAACTCATGTGAGTCTCATGTCTATTAGTGCTGTGGTACAAATGATAGTACAAATAGATAGTAAGAGTTGCATTTTGCTCATATACCTCTCCATAAAGTCAATTTTTTTTTTGGTCAATATGTCGTCATAAACGCTTTGTATTTTATTATATTAAAATAATTTTAATCATATTAAAGGCACGTTCAAATATACCAACAAAAAATTTCATAGAATTTAATAAAACCCCTAAAAGGTTGTAACAAGGAATTTGAAACCCTCAATCCATGTTAAAAAGGGGCCAACACGGATTTTGAGATTAATATAACTCCTTACTTTTTTTCTTATGGGGCCAAAACGGATTTTGAGATTAATATATTTCCTTACTTTTTTTCTCATGAAACGATAGATTTGTTAAATTAGATGTTAGATTAGGGAGCCGACATGGTTCGAACCCCCGCCATAATGTAAGGGCAAACTCCTCTCCACCATTGTGGTAGATGGCCCCTTGTTGGTATAACTCCTTACTTTGGTCATTCAAATTTTAAATCGATAGAAGTAGTCACTGAGTTTATGCACCATCAATCATTTTGGTCATGCTAGGAAAATTTTTCATTGTTACTCTGAGTTAGAAAAATAGTATAAACTAATAGCAAGGCCATCAAAGAGATTTGTAGGTGTTGAAAAATCTTTGGGATGTCCTAAATTAATTTTATAAAACACGTGGTGCGTCTAAATGGACTCAAATTTTGGCTTATAATGAATCTTGTAAAAGTTATTAAAATCGATTGGAAAACATGGGTAACTCACAGTTTTTGGGAAAAATTGAAATTTTTAGTTTTAGGAAATATCTTGTGTGAGAATTAACGAAAATTTTGCAAGACCTTTGGATGTAATTTTTCCTTTATTAGGTCCCAAAGATATTTTTCATTAATTTTTAAAGTTGAAAATAGAAAAAAAATAATGAAAGCTAATAGTGGAGCCCCCAAAGAGATTTGTAGGTGTTCAAAATATTGGAAATTTCCTAAATTAATTTTAGAAAACATGTGGTGCGAGTAGAATGACTCCAACTTTAGCTTATTGTAAAAGTTCTGAAAATCGATTAGAAAATTGTGGGTAACTCACAGTTTTTGTGTTTTTTAGCTTTAGGAATATTTTGCGTTGGAGTTAAGATCTTGCAAGGCCTTTGGACGTGATCCTACCATTTATTAGGTCTCAGAATCATTTTTATTGATTTTTAAACTTGAAAAATAAAAGAATAGCTTTAAATTTAGATTTTAAATCGTTGATTTCAAGTGTTTAAATATGAATTATAATAGATTTTCTACAGAAAAAACATATTTTGAAAAACATGAATATGATAGTTTTTTGGTCAAATGATTATGATAGTTTGTTATTATGGTAAGAGAAATAAAAGAAAAATTAACAAATATAAAAATATAAAAAAAACTGAAAAATTAACATAAATATGAATTATAATAGAGTCGCTATAAAGCTAGCGACTTGATAGGAAATTAGTTGCTATATTTCTAGCGACTTATATGAAAATTAGTCGCTATAAACATAGCGAATTACTGGGAAATTAGTCGCTATTTTTCTAGCGACTTTTTTCACAAGTAGTTGATCTAAATATAGCGACTTATTTGCCGATTAGTCGCTAGAATTCTAGCAACCATGAATGAAGAGAATCGCTATCAAAGTACCGGTCGTATATATTTTTTTTTATTCTTTTCTACTTTTTTTTTTTTTTCATTGATTTTTTTTTTCTCCCTATGTTACTTTATTTAAAAGAAAACTAATGAAAAGGGTTTGAAAATTTTGAATTTTAATAATTAAGGACAAAATAAATGTTAAAGTGAATAGTACCATAACTGACTTTTTAGTGTAAAAATGTGGTTTTTCGTTAAAGTGAACAATACCGTGTGTTTTTCGTTAAAACTCCCTTATTTAAATTTAAATACCTTTAGATTTAAATTTAGATTTGTATCTTGTTTTCAAATTTTTTGATATGGATTATAA
The DNA here is from genome assembly GCF_019419815.1 of Pyrus x bretschneideri. Lineage (NCBI taxonomy): Eukaryota > Viridiplantae > Streptophyta > Magnoliopsida > Rosales > Rosaceae > Pyrus > Pyrus x bretschneideri. The sequence goes on along the minus strand of NW_025999424.1, from coordinate 961,854 downwards.
GAAGGGAGTTTTAACGAAATGCTTCCGGTACTGTTTACTTTTAACGAAAAATCACATTTTTACCTTTTTTCTGGCACTATTTACTAAACTTTTATTTGTCATTTTTCATTAAAACTAACGTTTTTTTGAATTTTTTGTTAATTTTCCTTTATAAGATACCATTCTTCATTTCGGCATCTACAAATCTCTTTGGGGCCTTGTGACAACCCGTCCCCAAAATATCAAAAACGTACGCGTGAAAAGACTATTTTGCCCCTAGTTTGATTTCATTACGTTTATTGGTTGTTTTTGTGTTGTGTTGGCATGTTTGGAACCACACACACACTCCCACACCTGTACACCTTTCTGTCCCTTTCCCTGTCTCTGTCCCGAGCCCATTTCCCTTCCCATTCACCATATACGTACGGACACACACCCAAAACCATCAAAACACCCATAGATCGAAGGAACAAAGCACATATTCGAGCTTGTGAGGCTCGTACGAGTCCAACCATACCATTTCCAGGTAAGAACTCCATCGTTTTCACGTCGATTCAACAATGTCCGATTTGAGGTACTATTCATACACACGTGATTTCTCACGTTTTAGGAAATTTTAAGCTTGTAGATAGCTTGGTGAGGTCCCAAGGAGGCTCGGAGTAGTTCGTTTGAAGGAATTGGACGTCGGGATCGTTGGTTTCGAAGTTGGCCGGAGTTGGATCGATTTTGCAGGTGAGATTTCGTGGTTTTTAACCCTTGAAAGTTGTATGAATGTGTTCCTCTAGTCCTAGGCTTCATTTTGGTACCAAAATTATGAAAATTGGATGAAAAACGAAGGAGATATCGAAGTTTAAAGTTTTCGCGATTTTCCGGCGCCGGAGGCTCGCCGGGGAAGAAGACGGAATATTCCGTCAAGTCTGACGGAATATTCCTGACGCCATTGACGGAATCTGTCAAAACTGACGAAATATTCCCTACGGCGTCAGTTGACGCCGTCAGCGTGCCAGGCACGTGCTTGTGCGTGGCCGGCGCGTGGGGGCGCGTGCGGCGGTGAAAAATTATTTTAAAAATTTGGGGATGTTCGTGAGGTTGAGTAGATCACGTTGGTGTATTCATACACCCCATTTGGCAATGTATGAGAAGTTATTTCTAAAGTTTGGTTATGTACTTTAAAATTAACGTTTTTATAGTTTTTTCGCATATAGGTGAGACATATCCCGAGGACGAGCGTGGTCACTCGAGGCAGGGGGGTTACGACCCTTCCACTTACTAGTGAGTGGGCTTTTGGTTTTCCGTATATACCTATATACTTATATTTTCCCAGAAATCGATTTAAATGTTTATTAGTTATATGCCATGCATTATATTATCGTCAATTATCCATCATTAGTTGCATTATTGGGCGTATATATTTTTATACATATGCATATTTGGTGCTGTGGACGCACAGATAAGTGCCAGGTAAGTGTTATTCACGTTTATATTCAGTAGTGATTCGAGATGCTTAGAGAGCTCATAACCTGCACCCCCGGTGTTAGTGCTCCCACCCAGAGTAGGGCACAGTCCTTCACGTGTTGTTCACCTCCCGCACCACACGCTCAGCTTGGATCCAAGTTAGGTGCACAGTCCTGTCGTACAGACCACCTTAGGTGGTTCCGACTCGTAGGTGACCCGCGATTATTCACACAGCCTTCACGTGATCGTAGCACTAGAGCGTTTATACGTATTACACCCAGGCCTGTCGTACAGACCACTATAGGTGGTTCCGACTTGTGGACAGGTTCAGTTATTGTGATTGAGATCTGAGCTCTAGATGCAGCCGTACAGGTCACGTTAGGTGACTCCGGCTGCCAGATTATATGTTATTGATATGATTTATACCTGAGCACTTGCATTTCATTCTGAGGTTCTGACATGGCATATTCTTAAGCATGATTGGCATATCTATATTTATATACATATGTTTATTTTCTGGGAAGTATACAGGTTTTACGGCGAGGGGTTAGAATCTTGTCTTTGAAATGGTTTTCGAAAAGCTTTGTTTTTGCCCACTCACGCTTTTGATTTGCGCCCCTCCAGGTTCTAGCTGTTCAGTTGGTTTGGTGGTTTCCCAGAGGGCTTTCCCGGCATTTCTGACAAACGATCACCAGCGTAGGGCCACCTTCGGGTGTACTGTTGTAGCGTCATTTTAGTTTGGACTGCTTTAGGCTTTCTGCTCTGAACTTGTGCCTCACTTCGCTAGCACTTATTACTTCTACCTGATGTATGCTAGTTTTTATTTATTCGTACTTTTACGTTACTACTTTATTAGCTTCCGCACTGTGCACATGGCTACGTCACTTCCACGTGACGGCCAGCACGCCCTGATCTCGTTCGGGGTGTGTCAGGCCTCGCTATTGTTTATGAAATTGAGAATATTTTGTCATATTAGTTCTTATTTAGGTAAATTTTTGATGAAAATGATAGATGATGGACAAATTTAAAAAACATTTTTAAGGATTTCGAATCTCAAAAATGAGAGTAAAATGTTATGTCAATTTTGACCATTTTTGGCTAAAAGAGAGGGAAGGTCGCTTGGCGAGAGATTTTTCAATATGATCGGAACACGAGATAGTATATCATGTGTCATTATACAAATAATGTGATATGTGTCTTAAAAAGTTAATAACTTAAAAAATAAAAATTTTCATTACTTATATAAAAATATGTGATATACCATTCATATTCCGATCACAATAAAAATTTTATCGTTCTTGGCGTTGGTGAAGGTCAAAGGATTCCAGGTGGTAGTCTTGTCACCCGCCACTCTCTCTCTCTCCCTCCACGCGTCTTTTTCCCAACCTTCCCCGCTCCCCTAATTTTGGCACGCACGCTCTGTTGTTATCTCCCTCTCTGACCCTCACCTTCCAAATTCTGTTACCTCTCTCCAAGTAAATAGGAACCCACACTTTATGTGTCACATTCATTAAGCAGAGAAGCGCTAGGAGAGTCCGTCGTGTTGAGCATGTTCACTTACCAGCTCAATGTCTGTTATGCAGGTGAAGCAGCCTGGACTTGAGATGTCAACTGTCCAAAGTGAATTAGACTTGTCATACGGGCAACGTTATCAAGGGGTAACTATCCCGGAGGCTTATGAACGTCTAATTCTTGACACGTAAGGCACCCACCTTTCTATTTTCAGAATCTTTTATGCTTATGAACGTCTAATTCTTCCTCTCAACTTGAAGGACAATGCCATAAGATAACAATCATGACAATTGGTATTTGTTTTGACAGAATAAGAGGCGATCAACAACATTTTGTGCGAAGAGACGAGTTGAAGGTAATATCATACACTTTTTCTTTTCCGATTACAACATCTTACACTTATTTTCTTGGCATGCTGCCATTTTCTCAACTGACTGATTCATTGTGTCAATAAATGATCAGGCGGCGTGGGAAATCTTCACCCCTCTTCTGCACAGGATTGACAATGGTGAAGTAAAGCCGCTTCCATACCAACCAGGCAGTCGGGGTTCTGCAGAAGCAGATGCACTGCTGGAAAAAGTTGGTTACGTACAAACACATGGCTACATATGGATCCCTCCTACCTTGTAGAATGCTCGTCTTTCTAACCAGCCCAGGCGTGCCCTTCTGCAGTGTGCCGGAAAACTGTTGTTTTTACATTGTCAGCTTTTCTAAGCTATGCAACCAGAATAAGAGTGCAGTATGATATGTGTCTTCAAAAGACCTAAACGCCGGCGTTTTTACGAGGGTGTGTCGATAGGGGTCACACGAAATGGACTTGTTGAAGAGTGTTTTGTTCCTATTAAAACATGAACAAATGTTGGGAGGGGAGAAACTCTAAACTCGAATGCAGAATCTCGGATGCATAGATAAATAAAAGAGTTGATTGCTGGTCCTAATATTTTTCTTTGTTACGGTTTCCTTAATAACAGAAAGAAAATTTGAGCTCGTTTGAGAATGTTTCTTTAGAAATCACTTCTACTTAAAAATGCTTTTATTACAAGCACATCGTGAAACATTTGAAAGTACATTTTTCAAAAACACTTGTTGAAAACGGTGGAGGATTATCTCCCTTTCTAATCTATTTTTCTCTCTCATCTCATACTTGAATGGTCACGATTAAGTTACATTAACATTTTATATTGATTTTTTATAGAGATAATAAGATAAAAAGCAAAGTGTGAGAGGAGGAGAGGGAACAGGATAGGAATAAGATGAGAGAAAATTGTACTCCGTTGAAAACACTCATAGTTGAGTAACGCTACGTTTACCATCTATTTGTACCATCTCCCTAATAGAGGTAGGGTCCGCCAACGCATTTGGGTCTCATCTCTATTAGTGATGTGGTGCAAATGATAGTACAAATAGATAGTAAGAGTTGCATTTTGCTCATAGACCTCTCCAGAAAGTCAAAAAAAAAAAATTTGGTCAAAATGTCGTCATAAACGCTTTGCTTTGTATTTTATTATATTAAAATAATTTTAATCATTTTAAAGGCACGTTCAAATATACCAACAAAAAATTTCATAGAATTTAATAAAACCCCTAAAAGGTTGTAATAAGGAATTTGAAACCCTCAATCCATGTTAAAAAGGGGCCAACACGGATTTTGAGATTAATATAACTCCTTACTTTTTTTCTCATGAAACGATAGATTTGTTAAATTAGATGTTAGATTAGGGAGCCGACATGGTTCGAACCCCCCGCCATAATGTAAGGGCAAACTCCTCTCCACCACTGTGGTAGAGGGCCCCTTGTCGGTATAACTCCTTACTTTGGTCATTTAAATTTTAAATTGATAGAAGTAGTCTCTGAGTTTATGCACCATCAATCATTTTGGTCATGCTAGGAAAAATTTTCGTTGTTACTCTGAGTTAGAAAAATAGTATAAACTAATAGCAAGGCCATCAAAGAGATTTGTAGGTGTTGAAAAATCTTTGGGATGTCCTAAATTAATTTTATAAAACACGTGGTGCGTCTAAATGGACTCAAATTTTGGCTTATAATGAATCTTGTAAAAGTTATTAAAATCGATTGGAAAACATGGGTAACTCACAGTTTTTGGGAAAAATTGAAATTTTTAGTTTTAGGAAATATCTTGTGTGAGAATTAACGAAAATTTTGCAAGACCTTTGGATGTAATTTTTCCTTTATTAGGTCCCAAAGATATTTTTCATTAATTTTTAAAGTTGAAAATAGAAAAAAAAAATAATGAAAGCTAATAGTGGAGCCCCCAAAGAGATTTGTAGGTGTTCAAAATATTGGAAATTTCCTAAATTAATTTTAGAAAACATGTGGTGCGAGTAGAATGACTCCAACTTTAGCTTATTGTAAAAGTTCTGAAAATCGATTAGAAAATTGTGGGTAACTCACAGTTTTTGTGTTTTTTAGCTTTAGGAAATATTTTGCGTTGGAGTTAAGATCTTGCAAGGCCTTTGGACGTGATCCTACCATTTATTAGGTCTCAGAATCATTTTTATTGATTTTTAAACTTGAAAAATAAAATAATAGCTTTAAATTTAGATTTTAAATCGTTGATTTTCAAGTGTTTTAATATGAATTATAATAGATTTTGTACAGAAAAAACATATTTTGAAAAACATGAATATGATAGTTTTTTGGTCAAATAATTATGATAGTTTGTTATTATGGTAAGAGAAATAAAAGAAAAATTAACAAATATAAAAATATAAAAAAAAAAACTGAAAAATTAACATAAATATGAATTATAATAGAGTCGCTATAGTGCGAGCGACTTAGTGGGAAATTGGTTGCTATATTTCTAGCGACTGATATGAAAATAAGTCGCTATAAAGCTAGCGACTTTGTGGGAAATAAGTCGCTATATTTGTAGCGACTTATCTGAAAATTAGTCGCTATAAATTTAGCGACTTTTTGTAGAAATAGTTGATATAAATATAGCGACTTATTTGCTAAGTAGTCGCTAGCATTCGAGCAACCATAAATGAATAGAATCGCTATCAAAGTACCGGTTGTAAATTTTTTTTTATTCTTTTCTACTTTTTTTTTCTCCCTATGTTACTTTATTTAAAAAGAAAACTAATGAAAAGTGTTTGAAAACTTTGAGTTTTAATAATTAAGGACAAAATAAATGGTAAAGTGAATAGTACCATGATTGACTTTTTAGTGTAAAAATGTGATTTTTCGTTAAAGTGAACAGTACCGTGTGCTTTTCGTTAAAACTTCCTTATTTAAATTTAAATACCTTTAGATTTAAATTTAGATTTGTATCTTGTTTTCAAAATTTTTGATATGGATTATAAGAAGGGAGTTTTAACGAAATACTTCCGGTACTGTTCACTTTTAACGAAAAATCACATTTTTACCTTTTTTCTGGCACTATTTACTAAACCTTTATTTGTCATTTTTCATTAAAACTAAAGTTTTTTTGAATTTTTTGTTAATTTTCCTTTATAAGATACCATTCTTCATTTCGGCATCTACAAATCTCTTTGGGGCCTCGCTATTGTTTATGAAATTGAGAATATTTTGTCATATTAGTTTTTATTTAAGTAAATTTTTTATGAAAATAATAAATGATGGACAAACTTAAAAAACATTTTTAACGATTTCGAATCTCAAAAATGAGAGTAAAATGTTATGTCAATTTTGACCATTTTTGGCTAAAAGAGAGGGAAGGTCGCTTGGCGAGAGATTTTTCAATATGATCGGAACACGAGATAGTATATTATGTGTCATTATACAAATGATGTGATATATGTGTTAAAAAGTTAATAACTTAAAAAATAAAAATTTTCATTACTTATATAAAAACATGTGATGTACCGTTCATATTCCGATCACAATGAAAATTTTATCGTTCTTGGCGTTGGTGAAGGTCAAAGGATTCCAGGTGGTAGTCTTGTCACCCGCCACTCTCTCTCTCCCTCCACGCGTCTTTTTCCCAACCTTCACCGCTCCCCTAATTTTGGCACGCACGCTCTGTTGTTATCTCCCTCTCTGACCCTCACCTTCCAAATTCTGTTACCTCTCTCCCTCTCCTTCTCCTCCTCCTCTTTGGTTTTCCTTCTCTCTCTCTCTCTCTCTCTCTCTCTAACTTTTTCTCTCTACCTCTTTCCTCATTGAGTTGGGTGATTGGTGGGTCGGTTGCTTGCATCGCTGGGTCAGACTGTTTTTCCTCTTCCGCATCAGATTCGGTAAATTTCAATCTTTTTCCTAGTCTCCGTATCCGTTTCAATCTTTTCTTTTATCTACTACCCACATTAGGATTTTGCTTCTCTGAATTCCTAATTCCCAATTTCCACTAGGGTTTCTCTGAATTCAGCTTGATTGGTGCTCCTAAGTCGTATAAAATTTGTGAAATTTTTGCTTTTTGTTTGAGAATCGGCCTATTAGGAAGTTGGGTTTTTCACATAATCCAGAAATTCAGGTGCTTTTTGCTTCCTTTCTGTTTTTTTTTGGCCTCCTATCTATGAAATTTTTGCCTCGTGTTAAAGAAGAACCAGGTTTCTTGGTATAAATTTCTGTATATATTCTATCTCTTAGCTGCAAAGGATGGTTTTGAATCTCTCTCGTGGCTCAATCTTGCCGGCTTATCCGTCCTCGGAGCATAGTTTGTGTTCTTCTGTTAAGTACCCTGATGGGTATGTGATGGATCAATTCAAGGAAAAGGATTTGGATGGTATTTGCGATGATCCGTCAAGTTCTTGGAGTTCCAATTTGGATTTGAAGAATACCCATTGTAAGAGTGAATTGGGTGGCTTTTGTGACCGTTCTGCTGATGATATTGTGGATCAATTGCCTGTCGATCCCTTTGGAATGGAGATTAGGTCTACGTTTACGGCGATCGCTGGTTGGTTGCAAGGTTTTGAACCGGATGATGAATCTTGTATTTCTGGGTGGGATGAAGCAAAGGCAAAGGTGGTTGATGGCGGATTGTTTACCGGTCTGAATTGGGTTTGGAATAGCGCTGTGTGGTATCAGCCGGAAGTTTGTGACCTGAAATTTGATGGAGTATCAATCCCATATGATAGCTTTGATGGGTTCGGGATCAGTGATGCAGGTTTTGTATTGGATGACAATGTGGAGGAGTTTCTGAGTTTTAGCTATATGGGGGACTTAGATGTTTTTGATGGAGCTAAGCAACTGCAGGTTGGAACTAAGGAAATACAGGGTTGTAGCATCATGTGTCCTGATAGTGAGGCGAGTGCTCCGCATGATGCTATGTTTTATGCACTGCGTTTTCTTGGTGTTAAGGACCTTCTTTCGGTTGAAAGGGTTTGCAAGTCTTTTCGTAATGCAGTTAGAAGTGACCCTCTTCTATGGAGGAGTATTATCATCGATTGGCCATTGAATGAGCGCATCACCGATGATGTTCTAGTAAAATTAACTACCAGGGCTCAAGGCACACTTCAAACCTTGGGTCTAGTGCATTGCGTAAGGATCACTGACAGTGGGCTGCAGGGTGTGTTTGACAGCAACCCGAGGTTGACAAAGGTGAGTATTTGAACTTTTGTATTTTCGACATTCCTGCTTGTGTTTCTGATTATGATATTGTATAACAGGATACCTCTCTATTGTTCTGTGACATTTAAAAAAAATGCTTTTATGTTGCTTTCCCTTAGAATAAACTGTTCTGAAGTTACATTCCCTATTTGATTTCTGTGAAAACATTTGTTGTGTGTCTCTTACTATAACTTCTCGTTTGCTGTAAGTTATTGAAATTGAACTTTATGAAGTGATTGTAGCTTACAACCCTGTTGAAATTGAACTCTTATTCGTTTATAGCAAGTAGGTTGAAGACTATATCATCCCTGTAATGGTTTTTTAGGGTCTTAATAGTTGGATGTTATATGAATATCAATAGATTTGACAATTTACGCAGCTCTTGATGCTGAACATGATTAGTGTTTTGTTGTAGTTTTTGTTTTTTGATCATTTAGCTGAAATTCCGGCTAATTTTTATTTTGTGAACCTGGTACTGCTGTTTACCGATATTTTGCATCTTGTATTTATCATTTTAAATGTGTGAAATTTAGAGGAGTGTGTTATGCCTATTTTTATGTAGTTTATGTTCTTTCAAATGCATTAAACTTATATACATACACTTTTTTGCCTGTGCAGTTAAGTGTTCCCGGATGTCTTAAAATCAGTGTTGAGTGCATCTTGTTAAACATAAGGACCTTGAAGTCTGCAGGCAACCCTGGAATAAAGCAGTTAAGAATTGCTGGTCTCTCTGGTATAACTGACAAGCAGTTCGAAGAGTTGAAATTCTTGCTTGGTGCAGATAACCACATTCAGCTTAGAGCCCCGAAACCTCGGTTTTTTAAAGGTGGGTTGTTGTATGGCTCTTGTGATGATGATTGTCCCATCGACATCGAAGCATGCCCCAGGTGCCAGAGACTTAGTTTAGTTTATGATTGCCCAGCAAGGAGTTGCCAAGGGAAACAACCTGCTGATCAGACATGTAGGGCTTGCACGCTCTGCATAGCTCGCTGTATTAGTTGCGGGTGCTGCCTTAAAGACTGCGATTATGAGGAGACATTTTGTCTAGACTTGCTTTGCTTGCATTGTTTGGAGAGTCTACTTAACTGTCAAGAGAAGCATGGAGAAAAGGGCGCTCCCAAGTGCGCCATATTCTGTCAGGAGAACAGGTATCAATTTTGCCTTTTTGGCTAAGAGAAAGACATCAGGTATTCATTTGCTGTTGGTTGTGGATCCGAATCTACGAGGTTCGGGTGTTCAAAAGTGGGCAGAAGCTGTTTAGTGCATGCTTTGTTGGGGCAGTAAGGATTTGTATTACCATGAGGAAGCTGCAGCTTGTAAAGCTAGAGATAATCTCCTGGGAAACGAAATTGAAATTTCAAAAAAAAAAAAAATTAGAAAAAAAGAGAAAGAAAAGGGAAAGAAAAAGAAGAGAGTGAAGATTAAACTGTGAGGAGGAGAGGAGGTTACACACGAAAGGTTGATTGATAAAGAAACAGGAGATAACATATAAAAGATCCAGAAGTTTATTTTGAACGTGTTTTAGCTCGTTCTGTGTTTGGTTCCTGTCCTGGAGACTTACCCAAGGGCGATGAAGAAAAGATGTCGGAAAGTTGAAGCAGCGGGTGTTAGTAGCTGTCGATTGTTAGTCGAAGCAGATACCATAGTCAAAGTTGGTGTTAAGTTTTATGGGTGAAGATGAAGAGCAGCAGCCGTACAGGGAGAAGCAGAAAGTCACGGCAGAGCTGGACGGAGTTATGAAATGCTACTACCCGTGCCACCACCTCTGCCGGTAGGATGCTACAGTTGGATGATTGCGAAGGATGTTTGTGCCACGGTTGGTGGAATGCGCAGTACTAATTCAGTTGAAAGCTACAGAAGTACTTTTTTCTCTTCCTCTTTGGGAAGATAATACAGACGCAGTGTTGATCTTATTTCTATGTTGCTAATGTGATTTCTTCTCATTTTATCCTTTTGAGAATTGCTGCTATGCACATTTTCAAGTGCTTGATTTCTGTTGCTAAATTTCCATTACTAGATCTGTTATTGCATACTTCTGTATTTCACACGATACGTTTTGGGTTCAACTCTTAGCGCTAATAAATTACACAATGGACAGGGAAGGTTCAAACGCTTTTGTAAATCTTTCTGACATTTGGAAGGATGGACTGTCATGACAAAGTCTCCAATTGATTATTATTATTATTTTTAAAACTACGACCTGTAATTTTGGCATGTGACATTACGATCAATACTTAAGGTTATGTGTTTTAACTTTTTTTTGTTTTTTTTTTTTTTTTTGGAAAATATGTGTTTTAACTTTTCACTTGACATTGTGTTTTTAGTTCGAATGTCACAATGGGGTCGGTGTTTGACATGAATTTCTACAATTCGGGAACAAAAATGGAGAAATTTTTGCACTTTCTGCTTGATGTAAACTTTCGCATGGAACAGGTTGATGTGTCTCATTTCTCCGAATTATTAATAAAAAACAAATATATGTTATAATTTAAATGAACCTTTCATTAATTCTCCGGAGCTTTTCATTAATTTTTTGTTCGTCGTGATTCTTATGGTTTAATTTTTGTGGGATACTACTGGCTTTAGCTTGGTTGCTTCCCATCCTGGTGACGATGAGAAGATTCGAGAGAAGGGAAATGAGGGGTGTAGGGTTTATGTGATTTTTGTCATAAAACCCTAACTACTTGGGCGAGAGGAAAACTACGAAATGGGCCTGGGCTTTTATTGTTGTTTGGATAACGGGCCTAAACCCATCAACTCATCAATAGATTTATTTGGGGCCCAACATTCTTAATATTATTGGAGATTGTCTTTTATCTGCTTAGCACTCCAAAATTTCCTGCACTTTTTGTATGGGAGTGCCGATAATAGCTGCCTATACACATGGAAAGGAAAAACCTAATTTAACCGAGTTCGATTTAAGAATATTGGATATATGCAAGGGCATTCGTTGTTGGTTCACAGTCTTCGCAAAGACGATAAATGATTTTCGCACACATCTTTTCTTCTTTTTTGCATTTTTTTAATTTGAAATTGAATAAATAAAAGGAAAATCACTTCTCAGAATGAAAAAAAAAAAGACTGACTTGTGGATGAGAGAAAGAAGTGAAACTCCTATCACAGTGATTCAAAGGTAAGAAAATCTCAGTGTTCTATGTAAGTTGTTTGTCATCAATTAAAACCCTAATTAATTAAGTTGTTTTTCCTAATTTTTGCTGTTTGTGTAGATGCATGACCATGGCTTTTCTTAAGAAGAAAAAAATTAAGATATTGTAATTCGGTTCCTTTCTGAATGGAAGTGACATATGAAGGTAGCATGAAATGCTTATGTATTTGCAGAAGATATACACTTTAATATAAAGGATATTGAATCATTGCAGGGTCCACACTTTTTCTCTTTTCTTTTTGTTTATTTATGACATTTAAATTTAATAAATTAAAGAAAAATCAACATAAAAATAACAGTGTTTTATTAATTAGAAAGCCTATGATATTGAAAGAATTTTTAGTGGGAACGGAGCACTGAGGTGGAATATCACGTGTCAATATTGTTGGAATACTTTAAAAAAAAAATTTCCTCCAATTGTATAATAATATGTGATGCTCTGCCGTGTTCCGAGCACGTTAAAAAATCTCTCTATGATATCGGAGTGCATGCGAAATTACAAATGTGTTCATGCTTTTTCCTTTGTTCTTAGGTCAACTTGGAGGGACATTTGTTGTCGTGAAGGTATGTAAAGAAACGTCACACATTGGAAGTTTGCTCAATCTTGCAAGTCCTTATAAGAAGTTTGATTCTTTCCTATGTTGACAATTAGTTTTATGATGAAACTTCAATTTTTTTATTTTTTCAAGCACTTTATAGACTATAAATGTAGATTTCACTTGTCAAACTAAAAATAGGTGCGATCATAAGTAGAACTTGGATTTGGTACTTGTCAAAGGAATTGGATCCTCTCCTGAGCAGGAGATGAGGATCCTCTTGACCCAGTAACATGGGCCGTTGGATTTTGATCCAACGGCTACAATTATTGTAACTTTTAGATGGGCCTCCTGTTTGTAGCCGTTAGATCAAAATCCAATGGCCCGTGTTAGTGAGTCAGGAGGATCGTGATCTCTTGCTCAGGAGAGGATCCAATTACCTTGTCAAACTCAAAATAGGTGTGAAATTATTTGGTGGTCCCCTCTGAGTTTGTACGCTTTCTACTTAAACATTCTTATGTGGGTGTGGGATGTTATAATCACAAAAGTAATAGCCCAAGACATGATTAATAAGGTGATAGTGAGCACTGCAATAATTGGGCGAGCTGCTGCATGCAACTCAACACACACACGTATTTAAAAAGATTTGTTGTTGTGTCAAAATGGAGACCATCGAATTATCATATGCTTTAACCTTTGTGATTATAGCCCAAGACATGATTAATAAGGTGATAGTGAGCGCTGCGATAATTGGGCGAGCTGCTGCATGCAGCTCAACACACACGCATTTAAAAAGATTCGTTGTTGTGTCAAAATGGAGACCATAAATCGAATTATCAACACACACACGCATTTAAAAAGATTCGCTGTTGTGTCAAAATGGAGACCATCGAATTATCAACACTCACACGCATTTAAAAAGATTTGTTGTTGTGTCAAAATGGAGACCATCGAATTATCATATGCTTTAACCTTTGTTTTTATAGCCCCATACATGGTTAATAAGGTGATAGTGAGCGCTGCAATAATTGGGTGAGCTGTTACATGCAGCTCAACACACACACGCATTTAAAAAGATTCACTGTTGTGTCGAAATAGAGACCATCGAATTATCATATGCTTTAACCTTGCAACGGCACATAAGATTGTTTAGATTTCACCTGTCAAACTCAAAAAAGGTGCGTTCATAAGTAGAACTTGGACATCGCTGGTTTGATGGTCCTCACGAGTTCACAACGCTTTCTAGACAGAGCACTGATTTTAATGAATCAATATTTTGAATCGATATTTTGGTGCTCCTCATGAGTTTGCAATGCTTTATTGATTTTTTGGTGGTCCTCATGAATCAATATTTTGAGTTTGTGATAGTGAAATCAATATTATTGGGGCGAGCTGCTGCATGCAGCTCAACACACACACGCGTTTAAAAAGATTCACTATCGTGTTAAAATAGAGACACATCGAATTATCATATGTTTTAATCCAAGACATGATTAATAAGGTGATCAATCAACGAAATAATAAAGCGCTTGTATCAAATTCTTGTCGTGCGGCACTATTAATGAAGCACTTTTTATCTACCTAAAGTTTGATTCCTATAATTCACACCGTGCAAATCTATGCACATTTTTGAATGAGAAAGGAGGTTAAGGAATCCTTTTGCCACTCTCCCACTCCAGTCGTTGCCTTTTTAAATATTGTTTTTAAAAGAAGAATAATGCTGTTTCGAAGAAGTGGTCCTACTTTCTATATCCCTATATATACAGAGCTCGTCTTTCAAAAAGAGAAAACAGAGCCCTTGCGTCTGTGTGTGTGTTGTGTGTGTGTGTCTGTGAATGTGTGACGTGTCTTTGATTTGAATTTTGTTTTTGTGCTCCTTTGTACAGAAGTTTCATATATTCGTACATGGATCGTGTCGCAGAGCTTCCTGTTAGCGTCCCTCCACATTCGGAACTGGAAGGGTAAGTGTATACTTCCTTTTTTTTTGGCCTTTTACGTGGGGAAAATGATGGGAAGACAAAAAAGAACTGATTAATTAGCAATTAATCTATACAACTCAGCTCTTGATAACTCTAGGCAGTTTTTTGACAAATTAAGAGCGTCGAATGACTAGATATATTCGTTATTAATAAACATTAAAGAAAATAACAGCCTGCTAGGTACCCTGTTACAACTTACCTACTTAATTAGTTGATTTCAGATGATACATTGGCTTGATTAATTTATAATATATCATACGTTATTAATTAGTTGATTTTAGATGATATAACTTGATTAATTTATGGATCTATCATACGTTCTCAATTAGTTGATTTCAGATCATATATTGACTTGATTAATTTACAGATATATTCGCATGTGATGTGTACAACCAACATCCAATGAGATAAATTCATTAACTGACGTGGTATGTACACATCACTTGCCACGTCATATTAGTACACAAATGTGATACAAAAATATGGTCTCCCTAGCATTTTCTTATTAGTTGAGATTACAAAATGTATTGTAGATGATTCATTAATGCAATTCCATTTAATTTTCTCATTAACTATATATATAACAGCACAAGTGAAGAACGTTCTACAAAGGTGCATAAATATATATGTTCCCTCATCAACATGCTAGGCGGTTTCCTCCAACTGAAGCAGAGAGCCAGAAATGAGTCTCTGTTCAACACAAACTACCCGGCTATGGTGTCCGTAATCATTGCTCTAATTGCTTATATTGGATCACTAATTTGCTCTAGAATACTCCACGTGCAAGCTCGCCATAATTCGGATTTGGCAGAATCATTCATCAATAAGATTAGCCTCCACCTTGGAACTCTTTCATTGATTTTAGAAGTGGTGATCCTTGTGCCAAGTTTAGGGCTAGTCGCCGGATTCTTTTGGGTTGTTTGGTTTGTGAAGGTTGTGGCTGAGTACGTATGCGAATACCTTAAAACGTTGTATGAAGATGCAGTTGCATCAATTATTCATACATTTGGCAAATTGAAAGACTATTTGAATATGATCATCCGACGTTTCGCAACAGAACCCAACGAACAAAATGATGAGCTTTCTTAAGTAACTTCTACCACGGTTTAGATTTGAGATATTATTTGTACTCGTTATTTTTTAATCTTATTTATACTTGTGCATGACCAAAAGTAGGAGTAGTTTCAAATATAGAAGAAGAGCGTTAGATATGGATGTACTTACGGATGATAAGATGAACAAAAATGTATAAATAAAAATTACTTTTAACTTTTAATTGTACTACGCATGTTACACTTTTTTCAAGCTGTCATGTTCAAATAATGATGATATATTTTGATACATTGGTCCAAAACAAATCACGATTCCAGGTGGTAGACCTGTCGGCCGCCACTGTCTCGCTCTCTCCCCCTCCGCGCGTCTTTTTCCCAACCTTCCCCGCTTTTACTCTCTGTCACGCACGTTCTGTTGTTATCTCCCTCTCTGCCCCTCACCTTCCAATTTCTCTTACCTAGTTACCTCCCTCCCTCTCCTCCTCCTCCTCCTCCTCCTCCTCCTCCTCTTCTTTGGTTTTCGTCCTCTCTCTCTAACTTTCCCTCTCTACCTCTTTCCTCTTTGAGTTGGGTGATTGGTCGGTCGGTTGCTTGCATCGCTGGGTCAGACTGCTTTTCCTCTTCCGCATCAGATTCGGTAAATTTCAATCTTTCTCCTTTTAATCTCCGTACCCGTTTCAATCTTTTCTTTTATCTACTACCCACATTAGGATTTTGCTTCTCTGAATTCCTAATTCCCAATTTCCACTAGGGTTTCTCTGAATTCAGCTTGTTTGGTACTCCTAAATCGTATAAAATTTGTGAACTTTTTGCTTTTTGTTTGAGAATCGGCCTATTAGGAAGTTGGGTTTTTCATATAATCCAGAAATTCAGATGCTTTTTGATTCCTTTCTGTTTTTTTTTTTTTTTTTGCCTTCTATCTATGGAATTTTTGCCTTGTGTTAGGAGAACCAGGTTTCTTGGAATGAATTTCTGTATATATTCTATCTCTTAGCTGCGAGGAATGGCTTTGAATCTCTCTCGTGGCTCAATCTTGCCGGCGTATATGTCATCGGAGCATAGTTTGTGTTCTTCTGTTAAGTACCCTGATGGGTATGTGATGGATCAATTCAAGGAAAAGGATTTGGATGGTATTTGTGATGATCCGTCAAGTTCTTGGAGTTCCAATTTGGATTTGAAGAATATCCATTGTAAGAGTGAATTGGGTGGCTTTTGTGACCGTTCTGCTGATGATATTGTGGATCGATTGCCCGTCGATCCCTTTGGAATGGAGATTAGGTCTACGTTTACGGCGATCGCTGGTTGGTTTCAAGGTTTTGAACCGGATGATGAATCTTGTAGTTCTGGGTGGGATGAAGGATAGGCAAAGGTGGTTGATGGCGGATTGTTTACCAGTCTGAATTGGGTTTGGAATAGCGCTGTGTGGTATCAGCCGGAAGTTTGTGACCTGAAATTTGATGGAGTATCAATCCCATATGATAGCTTTGATGGGTTCGGGATCAGTGATGGAGGTTTTGTATTGGATGACAATGTGGAGGAGTTTCTGAGTTTTAGCTATGTGGGGGACTTAGATGTTTTTGATGGAGTTAAGCAGCTGCAGGTTGGAACTAAGGAAATACAGGGTTGTAGCATCATGGGTCCTGATATTGACTATTGAGGCGAGTGTTCCGCATGATGCTATGTTTTATGCACTGCGTTTTTCTTGGTGTTAAGGACCTTCTTTCAGTTGAAAGGGTTTGCAAGTCTTTTCGTAATGCAGTTAGAAGTGACCCTCTTCTATGGAGGAATATTATCATCGATTGGCCGTTGAATGAGCGCATCTTCGATTATGTTCTAGTAAAATTAACTAGCAGGGCTCAAGGCACACTTCAAACCTTGGGTCTAGTGCATTGCGTAAGGATCACTGACAGTGGGCTGCAGGGTGTGTTTGACAGCAACCCGAGGTTGACAAAGGTGAGTATTTGAACTTTTGTATTTTCGACATTCCTGCTTGTGTTTCTGATTATGATTTTGTATAACAGGATACCTCTCTATTGTTCTGTGACATTTTAAAAAAGATGCTTTTATGCTGCTTTCCCTTGGAATAAACTGTTCTGAAGTTGCATTCCCTATTTGATTTCTGTGAAAACGTTCCTTGTGTGTCTCTTACTATAACTTCTCGTTCACCTTAAGTTATCAGACATAAGGGCTATATAACTTTATGATGTGATTGTAGCCTACAACACTGTTGAAATTGAACTCTTCTGTCGTTTATAGCAAGTAGGTTGAAGACTAGATCATCTCTGTAATGGTTTTTTGGGGTCTTAATAGTTGGATGTTATACGAATATCAATAGATTTGACAATTTACGAGCTCTTGATGCTGAACATGATTAGTGTTTTGTTGTAGTTTTTGTTTTTTGATCATTTAGCTAATTTTTATTTTGTAAACCTGGTACTGCTGTTTACCGATATTTTGCATCTTGTATTTATCATTTTAAATGTGTGAAATTTACAGGAGTGTGTTATGCCTTATTTTTATGTAGTTTATGTTCTTTCAAATGCATTAAACTTGTATACATACACTTTTTTGCCTGTGCAGTTAAGTGTTCCCGGATGACTTAAAATCAGTGTTGAGTGCATCTTGTTAAACATAAGGACACCCTGGAATAAAGCAATTAAGAATTGCTGGTCTCTCTGGTATAACTGACAAGCAGTTCGAAGAGTAGAAATTCTTGCTTGGTGCAGATAACCACATTCAGCTTAGAGCCCCGAAACCTCAGTTTTTTAAAGGTGGGTTGTTGTATGGCTCTTGTGATGATGATTGTCCCATCAACATCGAAGCATGCCCCAGGTGCCAGAGACATAGTTTAGTTTATGATTGCCCTGCAAAGAGTTGCCAAGGGAAACAACCTGCTGATCGGACATGTAGGGCTTGCACGCTCTGCATAGCTCGCTGTATTAGTTGCGGGTGCTGCCTTAAAGACTCTGATTATGAGGAGACATTTTGTCTAGACTTGCTTTGCTTGCATTGTTTGGAGAGTCTACTTAACTGTTAAGAGAAGCATGGAGAAAAGGGCGCTCCCAAGTGCGCCATATTCTGTCAGGAGAACAGGTATCAATTTTGGCTTTTTGGCTAAGAGAAAGACATCAAATATTCATTTGCTGTTGGTTGTGGATTCGAATGTACAAGGTTCGGGTGTTCAAAAGTGGGCAGAAGTTGTTTAGTGCATGCTTGGTTGGGGCAGTAAGGATTTGTATTACCATGAGGAAGCTGCAGCTTGTGAAGCTAGAGATAATCTCCCGGGAAACGAAATTGAAAATTAAAAAAAAAAAAAAGAAAAAAGGGGAACAAAAGAGAGTGAAGATTAGAACTGTGAGGAGGAGAGGAGGTTACACAAGAATGGTTGATTGGAAAAGAAACAGGAGGGGACACATAAGAGATCAAGAAGTTTATTTTGAACATGTTTTAGCTCATTCTATGTTTGGTTCCTGTCCTGGAGACTTACCAAAGGGTGATGAAGAAAAGATGTCGGAAAGTTGAAGCACCGGGTGTTAGTAGCTGTCAATTGTTAGTCGAAGCAGATACCATAGTCAAAGTTGAGAAGTTTTATGGGTGCAGACGAAGAGCAGCAGCCGTACAGGGACAAGCAGAAAGTCATGGCAGAGCTGGACGGAGTTGTGAAATACTACTGCCCGTGCCACCACCGCTGCCGGTAGGATGTTACAGTTGGATGATTTCGAAGGATGTTTGTGCCATGGTTGGTGGAATGTGCAGTACTAATTCAGTTGAAAGCTACAGATTTGCTGTTTTTCTCTTCCTCTTTGGGAAGATAATATTAGATGCAGTGTTTATCTTATTTCTATGTTGCTAATGTGATTTCTTCTCATTTCATCCTCTTGAGAATTGCTGCTATGCACATTTTCAAGTGCTTGATTTCTGTTACTAAATTTCCATTACTAGATCTGTTACTGCATAACCCTGTATTTCATAGGACACGTTTTGGGTTCAACTCCTGGTGCTGATAAATCACACGATGGTAAGGGAGGCTCAAATGCCTCTATGAATCTTTATGACCTCCGAAATGATAGACTGTCCCGATTATTAATATTATTTTTAAAACTACAACTTGTAATTTTGGCACGTGACATTACGACCAATGATTTGATATTATGTGTTTTAACTTTTCTATGTTGTGTCGTTAGTTTGAATATCACGATGGGGTCGGTGTTTGACATGAATTTCTACAATTCGGGAACAAAAGTGGAAACATTTTTGCACTTTTCACTTGATGTAAGCGTTCACATGGAACATGTTGACGTGTCTCATTTCTTCAAATTATTAATAAAAAATAAATAGGTTATAATTTAAATGAAATTATACGTGACGTGATTATGTTACTGATACATTAAGAATATTCTAGAACAACTGTGGGTTAGGGTTCGTTTTTTTCCTAAACCGACTCCGTGTTCGGCAATTGAAATTGATGTTTTGCTGACATTTAGTACTACGGTCAAGTAATATTTTTTTTTTCACTTGTAATGAGAGGTTTTAAGTTCAATTTTCGCCAAAGGTGAATTTGAACCATATTATTGCTATCTTAGGCCATCTCCAACCGATGGCTGGCCAGAAGGATCGTTTTAGCCTTCTGGCCATCCAAGATATTAATATTTTAATGAATTGTACAGGGCCATATTTGCCTCCATCTACAACCGAGGGCCAAGGGCCAGAGGGCTCGTTTTAGCCCTATCACAAAAAACCGTTTCCAATCGAGGGTCATAGAGTCAAACATAATTTATTATTTAAAAACTACAACTTAAATATGTTTAAGTTTCATGTTGTTAAATGTTTTTTTAACAAATATGCAAAACTAGAAATGTTTTTAATAATTTGTTAAATGTTGTTAAAAACTACAAATTTTGTAAAATAAAAGTTATAGGAAAAAAATAGAATTAAAAAAAATGAAAAATAGAAATTACAGGAAAATTTTCGTAAATAAAAAATAATAATAAAACTGTAAAAAAAAAAAATTCAAATCAATCATGTCAGTTACTGACTGGATTTCCATTTTTTCTGCCCTCCAGCCCTCTCCGATTCTGTTGGCCCCTCTCACATTCCACCGTCCATTGGCCTCGCCCTTGGTTGGAGACGATTTTCGGACTATTTTCGGCCCTCTAGACCCTTCGGTTAGAGATGACCTTACTGTTGTTAGGTTAAGCGTGTAGATAATATCATTTGTTAAAAAAAAAAAAATTGATATTTTACTTGACCTAAACCCGGTTGAACTCTGTCATTTCTCTCTTCTCCCTCAAGACTGCACTTACGTGAACAAAGCAAAACCCAAGTCCGTCGGAAAATCGTCAGCCATGGAGAACGGTGAAATTCCCGAAGACGCCAACGAACGTAAGCCCTTTTTCTTAATTCTCCGGAGCTTTTCATTAATTTTTTGTTCGTCGTGATTCTTATGGTTTAATTTTTGTGGGATACTACTGGTTTTAGATTGCCCGGGTCCGCAGTCCGAATCGGCTGGAAAATCCGACGCCTGCGAAGGATGCCCGAACCAGCAGATTTGTGCTACTGCACCCAAGGGCCCCGACCCAGGTTTCCTTTCTCTCTCTTGCTCCTAAAGCTCTGTGCTTTTTGTTCTTCCTTTATCTGCAGCTTTCAACTGTTTTTTAAGTTAATTTCAGCCTGCGATTACTGTAAATTCTTTGTTTTTGTTTTAACTATGAGTATAATTTTGAAGAACAAGCCAAAGCGGATGGTTTATGTTAATTTCATGAAATTTTTTATCATGATCATGAATAATTTAGCCTGAATAATACAATAGTTTAGACATGTAGTCCTTGGAGCTAATGAAAGACTTGGCACAAAATCGAGCGCAGTGATGTTCTAGGATTCATACAACCAACCCCACGTAGTGGGATAAAACTTTGTTGTTGTTTGTTGCGCTTGATCTCTATGTTTCGAGCTATTTATGTTCTAAAATATATTTGTAGACTTGATGTCTGGCAATTCTTTTGAGCTATGGATTAGAAGAATTTTTTTGTACCGAAATTACTTCTTAATGTTCTGCCCCCAAACTGACTTAAGTAGTTATTTGGCTTATACCTTATTATATCTTTGGTGGCGGCGTTGTTGGGCAGAGGGTGTAATATACAAAATATACACACTATAAGATTTCTTTCGAAACCCTGGTTTTCCAAGCTGTGGTAATTAGTCTTCCCTTGTTATTGTGAATTTTTTTGCGCAAATATTCGAGCAGATGTGTGTTAAGTGAATTATATGTTAGAACTCAATGTTTGATCAAACGATGAACCTTTACGTTTAATTTTTCAGTAGCTGGCTTGCGACCTTTATTTCAAAGTTTTATTAGGTAATCATTGCAAGGCATCCAATGGATGCCTGTGTATACTGTATCACTAACCCGTCTTTGATTTTCATCGTTTGTGTGACTCTGTGAGTTCGTTTTCCTCTTTACAAGATTGTATCTTTTATGAATCAAGAATGATGTGCTTTATTGTCTTGATGATTTGTATATTATTTTGGTACAGACGTGGTTGCAATTGCTGAAAGGATGGCCACTGTAAAGCATAAGATACTGGTTTTATCAGGAAAAGGTGGAGTTGGCAAGAGCACATTCTCTGCCCAACTTGCATTTGCACTAGCAGCTATGGACTTCCAGGTGGGACTTCTTGATATCGATATTTGTGGCCCGAGCATCCCAAAGATGCTCGGCCTAGAAGGCCAAGAAATCCACCAGAGCAACCTTGGCTGGTCTCCTGTCTATGTTGAGCAAAACCTCGGGGTCATGTCAATTGGGTTTATGCTTCCGGATCCTGATGACGCTGTTATTTGGAGGGGGCCGCGCAAAAATGCGCTCATCAAGCAATTCTTGAAGGATGTTTATTGGGGCGAGCTTGATTTCCTGATAGTGGATGCTCCTCCTGGAACCTCGGACGAGCATATTTCAATTGTCCAATACCTTGATGCTGGCTCAATAGATGGTGCAATCATAGTCACCACTCCACAACAGGTCTCCATGATTGATGTTCGGAAAGAAGTAAGTTTCTGCAAGAAAGTTGGAGTTCATGTCCTTGGGGTTGTTGAAAACATGAGTGGTTTGTCCCAGCCATTGATGGATTTCAAATTTTTGAGGATGACAGAGACTGGTGAGCAAGTCGACGTCACAGAATGGGCTAGGGAGCAGCTGAAAGAGATATCGCCAGAATTTTCAAACATAGTAGCTTTTACTGAAGTGTTTGATAGCAGTCGCGGTGGAGCTGAAAGAATGTGCGGGGAAATGGGGGTACCCTTTCTGGGGAAGGTACCGTTGGACCCGCAGCTTTGTAAGGCGGCCGAAGAAGGTAGATCTTGTTTTGTTGATCAGAAATGTGGGGTGAGTGCACCTGCACTGAAGAAAATCGTTGATAAAATGATGAAAAATCAGGGAATAACTGCAATGTTGGTCGACAACGATGCATAGGTGAATCGGCTACACCAAGTATCTTCATAGGTCGAGATTTTGTTCTTGTTTTTCCCCAACATTTTGATGATTTGTAGTTTTGCTTTTAATGAATCATATACAATGTGACATGAAATATAATTTTCTGATTAAAACGCGTATAGTTTACATATTATCGAGTGTATATGGACATTAAGGTTGGCAGATAGGAGGAAATTTTGATTCGTATTTTGAGCAAGCTATGTACTGTCATTCAAGAAAGCTAAAAACGCATAACATTACATGATTGACTTGTGATATAATTGGAGGGTACGGGTGCAACCTGGCGGGTGGGGGAATTTTGGTTTGGGTTAGGGTTTTGTCAAGTTAGAAAAATATGAACCCAACCCAACCAAAGTGAGTTCAATCTTTCTATGCTAAAGTTGACTTGATAACGTATTTCAACCATCGGAATCGTATAGAATAATACGGATTTAATTGAGTTACCCGAATAGAGTTCGAGCAAGTTCATATTGATCCAACTCCAATTACGCCGTGATTAAAAAAAAAAAAAAAAAAAAGGGTTCACTTCAAGACAAAGGCGCAATGCGGCAAGCACTTTGGATAAGATATAAAAAAAAATCCAACGGCTGAGATCATCTCCATATTAAATATAGCTCGTCTCCTAAGCTCGCTCACACGACCGCGCCTTCCCGCATCCGATTCCCTCCTCTTTGTCCTTTGTCCCATCTTCCTCCTCCGCTCCGTATTATCCGCTACACCCGCATGCCAATCCACTCCCCTACACCCTCAAACCCCAGCCAGTAGCAATCCGACATGTACCACTCGGAGAAGCCCCGCGCCGTTGACTTATACAAGGGAGGAGGACTTGAAGAAACGGAGACAGAGATGATGATGGAGGTGGCGGCGGTGAATGGGAGAGCGCCACCTCACCACCAAAACCAAAACGAACGAGAGCAGCAGCAGAGCAGCGGTGGCGAGGGGGAGGAGCAGGAATTGTGTGCGGCTGTGAGCAGCAGAGCAGGAGGCGGTCCAGGCGGTGCCGCCGGGCCGAAGAAACGGGCGGAGACGTGGGTCCAGGAGGAGACCCGGAGCCTGATAGGGTTTAGGAGAGAGGTAGACGGGCTTTTCAACACGTCAAAGTCCAACAGGCACCTGTGGGACCAGATCTCGGCGCGGATGAGGGAAAAGGGCTTCGACCGATCGCCCACCATGTGTACGGACAAGTGGCGGAACTTGCTCAAGGAGTTCAAGAAGGCTCGCCACCAAGTTAAAGTCGGTGCTCGTTCTGCTAAGATGTCTTATTACGAGGACCTCCAGGACTTGCTCAGAGATCGCACCACCAATTCCAACTCCGCCACTGCCAACAGCAACCACAATTCTGTTTCTGCTGCCGCTGCCGCCGTTGCCACTCCTCCCAAGTTAGATTCTTTCGTTCGATTTTCTGATAAAGGTGAGACATTTCGTGAGCTGGGACTGATAAAATCCGAAATTCCCAATTCGTCCCTTTCGAATTGTTGTTAATTTTACTTCTCTGCTAATAACTTTGAGAATTATGCCTACCCATTTTTGTAAATTTGATTATTTCTATTTGAATTTGGAAAAAAAATTACAGGTCTTGAGGATTCAACTATTCCATTTGGGCCTATGGAAGGTAACAACATTACACTCCTTTTGCTTTGCATGTGTGTTTTGCAGTTTGCAGTTTTGCAATTTGAATGTGATTTGTGAAAAGAATGCTTGTTGATATCTGTTTGTTTGTAGCTAATGACCGATCGGCGCTCAATTTGGAGAGGCAGCTGGATCACGACGGTGGTGACCCGCTTGCTATTACTGCCGCGGATGCGGTTGCAGTCAATGGGGTTCCTCCTTGGAACTGGAGGGAGGGTCCTGAAAATGGTGAGCTTTCTTTCGACGATACAATTGGGTTGCCAAAATTTTCCCTTCGAATTTGAAAGAATATTGGTAATGCATGTTGGGAACAGTACTTAGATCGGCTGTGAGGAACCTGTTTTCGAGACCTGTAATGCAAAGCCACCACCTTTCGTCTATATTAAACAGCCTTCGTCAAGAAATGCGATTTTTACGACCTCACAATCATGCTACATTGCATTGATTTAGGATCCTTCTAGCATAG
This sequence comes from Pyrus x bretschneideri, assembly GCF_019419815.1. Classification (NCBI taxonomy): domain Eukaryota; kingdom Viridiplantae; phylum Streptophyta; class Magnoliopsida; order Rosales; family Rosaceae; genus Pyrus; species Pyrus x bretschneideri. The sequence goes on along the minus strand of NW_025999424.1, from coordinate 937,068 downwards.
GATGTATTCTGATTTTAGTTGGGAAATACCAACAGCAAAACGAGCTTCAGTTTTATGAGTATGGATTTGCTTATCGTGTTCATTCTGCTTTTCATCTCATTGTTTGAGTTCTTTCTCTCTCTGTCTCACTGTCAAGCACTTTCACGGCACTTCCCCTGTAAGGTTTACCTCGCCTGTCAAAGTATTGCAAATCTCCTTCGTTGAGGCTCAGAAATATCTGTGGATTAAGCGAGACTGAACATGAGCTAACTGATGGGTATATTTGTAAATTTTATGCAATGTTTAAATTGCAGGAGGGGAGGACCACTCTTCTTACTGTGGAAGGATTATAACTGTTAAATTGGGGGAATACACCAGAAGGATTGGAATTGATGGGACCGGTGAAGCAATTAAGGAGGCGATCAAGTCTGCGTTCAGAATAAGAACTAAGCGGGCATTTTGGTTGGAGGATGAAGATCAGGTTGTTCGAAGTCTTGATAGGGATATGCCTTTGGGAAATTACACTCTCCACCTTGACGAAGGTATCCTAGAATCATAAGCATACATGTTTTTTTTTTTTTAATCTTATGGAACTTAAATTTGGTTTCCGGGATCCATGGTAATTAGTAAGTCGCCTTATGTTTCTTGTGGCAGGAATTACAATTAAACTTTGCCTCTACGATGACTCTGACCGCATAGTTCGAACTGAAGAAATAACGTTGTACACTGAGGATGATTTTCGTGATTTTCTTGCACGCCGAGGCTTGATGGGTTTGAGAGAGTTAAGTGGTTACAGACGCGTTGATACTTTAGATGATCTTCATTCTGGTGCAATGTACCAGGGGGTGCGACTTCTGGTGGACTGAAAAGTTTTGTATTTAGCTTTTCGTTCGGCTCGTAGTTTTGTTAACATTGTAAAGATGTAATCTGTACATTCAAAGGAATGTTCCAGTTGTGTGTAGCCCTGTTATGTCACCTGAATGAATCCTTTGTACCAGTTAAGTACTTCTTCGATTGCCTGCCGGTGATTCGTGTCAAGGAAACCCGCTTCTTTCCCGTCTCCAAAACTCCGAAACACGAGTTTTTAATCTGCTTCAGGAAGGGAGAGACTGCGTTACGCAGCCTCATCGTAACTGCTTCCGTCTTCAAGTGGTTACTGCAGTCAGTACTCTTCTGTAACGGAACTGCTTAAGAAAACAACCCAACATTTACTAGTTCTATTTTTCGTTTTTACCAATTCAACTCCGTTCATCTTTCCTGAAAAGAACGGCGACGCCGCCACCTCAACGGTCAATGACATCCATGTCAGCACAAATTTCCGACGTGGACAAATAGCATTTGAGAATTGAAGCCTATAAGTAGCTCTCATACTCTCACTCCCTTGTCAAAATTACATGTCCTTCCACTCTCACTCTCTTTACGTTTTAACCAAAACAAATTGCTCATCATCATGTTCAAGATCAAGATTGGCATCAATGGTATGTTGCTGTATTTAATTTTGCATTGCTTTCTATATATTGTAGAACTCCGTCTCTGTAAGTTTACCTTAAGTTGCCGGTTCCAAGCCCGGGAAAAGGAGAGGGAAGGCGTTATATAGCCGACAACCGGCACTTTGTTTTTCCGTCGATCTCTATGATAATGAATCCTAAACGAAGAAATTATTGTTGTTGTTTGTTTTCTATGTGATGAAGGATTCGGAAGGATTGGCCGCTTGGTGGCCAGGGTTGCTCTGCAGAGAGACGACATTGAGCTTGTCGCTGTCAACGATCCTTTCATCAACATCGAATACATGGTACGTATAATGATGTATCCTGCATTTTACACCAACACTAATGTATGTGTTTGTACATGAAAGCACAGCGATAAGATGAGATTATGAGCACGTTAATTGTAATTTCATGACGTGTTTTGTTTAAACGTAAAATTTGAGTGAAACACCAACGAAATAATTCGAAAAATCCATGGATGCAGAGCTACATGTTTAAGTACGACACTGTTCACGGGCAATGGAAGCACCACGAGCTTAAGGTTAAGGATGATATGAGCCAGTCAAAGTCTTTGCTTCTAGGTATGATTTACTTTTAATTAATCATCAATTAGTGCTAATTAAGCTAGCTTAGTTAGTAGAGCGAAATTTCCAATGATTGGGGTTGCATATTGTGACTAGGGACCCTGAACAGATCCCGTGGGGGGAGGCCGGAGCGGAATATGTGGTCGAGTCCACCGGAGTTTTCACCGATAAGGAAAAAGCCTCTCTGCATTTAAAGGGTGGTGCAAAGAAGGTTATCATTTCTGCCCCAAGTAAGGACGCCCCAGTGTTTGTTGTGGGTGTCAATGAGAAGGAGTACAAGCCAGATCTTGACATTGTCTCCAATGCCAGTTGCACTACCGTCTTGCCCCATTGGCAAAGGTACCTAGTCTCAATTTCTTAGGGACACTTTTGGGAATGATTTTGAAAGGGTGAAAGGCGTTTTATGACAACCAATAGCGCTTCTGATTACTTTCGATAGAAACAAGCCAGGAGTGGTTTTGGGTCATACGAGGGTTGATTGAAGAAGCGTCTGCTATATGCTTCTTCAAGAAGCAGTTAGACTTCTAATAACTTTAACGTGTTGCTAATAAAAGCACTTCTAGCATAAGCGTTTCTCATGTTGATTCAATTAACAGGTTATTCATGACAAGTTTGGTATTGTGGAGGGTCTTATGACCAGTCAGCAGCGAACGGAATGCAGCCACTCAAAAGACTGTTGACGGACCCTCGATGAAAGACTGGAGAGGTGGCAGAGCTGCTGCTACCAACATCATTCCCAGCAGTACTGGAGCTGCCAAGGTATTGATTGGACGATGATACATTGTATGATAGTTTGACAGATTTTTCTGCTTAAACCATGCTTTGCATTCGTTGCGGTGTTTGATTTTTGTGTAGGCCGTGGGGAAAGTGCTGCCCGCATTGAACGGGAAGTTGACGGGAATGGCATTCCGCTTTCCCACGGTGGATGTTTCGGTGGTTGATCTCACGGTAAGACTCGAGAAGAAGGCCACTTACGACGAGATCAAAAATGCCATCAAGTAAGCCTCACAAGCATTCTCCTCTTCGCTACGACTTTGAACTGATGCTATATTTCTGGGCGCCGTTGTGTTTTCCTCGAAAGTCTAATGTTATATGTGATTAAATTGTAGGAAAGAATCAGAGGGCAGCATGAAGGGAATCCTCGGATACACCGACGAAGATGTGGTGTCGACGGACTTTGTCGGCGATCACCGGTGAGAATTTTCGACAGTTTCGTTCTCAGTTGCTGCTCTGTGTTTTGTGGGTTGATGATATGTATTTGGAAATTATGGAACAGGTCGAGCATTTTCGATGCCAAGGCTGGAATTGCTTTGAACGACAACTTTGTGAAGCTTGTGTCTTGGTATGACAACGAGTGGGGTTACAGGTAATTTCCTCACAATCTACTTCGTTATGAATTAAGAATTCCGAAGAGAAGCTGTTATTTGCGCTCTAAAATGTCATCTTGTGTTGATCTGTACTGAAAAATGCGGAATGGCTTTGTTGCAGCTCGCGAGTAATTGACTTGATCCGTCACATTGCCTCGGTTAAATAGACGACTCAGACCATTTCTCGGGATTAATTACGAGGCAGGGCAGCTTAAGCTTGTTTTTCGGAATAATCGATCATCTTCGAGGGTGATCAAGTTTTGCAGGGGACTGGTTCCAAGAGTGTTAAGAAGCTTTAGCTTTAGTTTTGGGGTTGGTTATTCAAAACAAAACAATTAATAGCATCTCTTTACGAAGATTTTCTTGATTGTGATTAACCGACCACGATAACAACAAGAAGAAGCCTTATCTAACTAAATAAGATCAACTGTATGAATCTTAGAATGCCACTGTATCCAATTTTACGCAATATTTATGTCTTCCTCTACCTCTTTTGCCCTGACCCTCCGCAATGCCACATCTTCTAACTAAAGCATTTGTAAGTCTTCGAGCATTTTCCAAAGCAGAAGATTGGAAGTGAAAGAGACACAAAATCAAAAGGCTTTCAACTCAAGATTGAGTCACTTGAAGATCGAGTAACATCCAACAAGCAAAGGCACAATGAACCTCAACGGTCTTTCATCTCGCTTCCGATGTGTCACGCCCCAAACATTGCCAAGCATAGGCACAAGAATATGCAACAGCAACATGCGAAGCCATACAAGAAAAAACCGTTGAAATAGGTGCAAAATTCAGTAAACACATGATCCATCAACATATTAACAAAAGTGCTCCATTTATATTCGACTACTATCGCATAGCGAATTCAGTCAGAACTGCATTATCAACGCAACATCCATGGAACGTTCCTAAACACCGATTTTCATTCTGAAGAAGTTCCAGATAGTACGTCTTCCCAAGTAAAAACAAAAAATACTGTAGAAACAAACCACTCAGAAGTTCGCTGTATTCACGATCCGGTCTTCTTGTTATGCCACAATTGGAACCCTACAAATTGCACCAGAAAAAGTTCACAATCTACGACGACTAATGTATCATGGTACATAAGAGGTGGAAAGAAACATAAAATAAACCTCATTCATATTTCTCGTGTATGTAGGATAAAACCAAATAATTGAATTTTCGGACTTTTGTTCAAAACCCAAGTTAAAAGAGTACACACACATGTTTAGTTCTGTTGTATATTAAAAGTAATGTTAGCTTTCCAATATCCTCAATATATATAATCAAGATCTGTAGCTTAAAAAAATTTCACTAAATTCTCCTCATTCTATCTTAAACTTAGGTTCACAAGATACACCTAAACATACATTGGCAATGTGGAGCTCAACTACCGTCACATGAAGGAATTCACGATTAATACAATGTATATCTGTCGATAAAAAGATCTGTAGTAGCAAGCAATTCATCACATTATATAATCTATCACATCTACCGTGCACTGCACTGCTAGGTATGAAGTAGAGAAAAGAAACTAAGTATATCATATATATATAACCTCAGTGCAAACGAATAACTATAGAGGACAACGCATCTAATTGCAATCATGTGTACATCAAGGTTAAGATCATCCATGCCTAGATTTAAGACAATTTTAAGTAAAATTGATCTTCGAGTTGCCCCACATTGGTCTACAGTAATCAAGAAGGTTCTGATGGAAAAATGTAAGAGAACCACAATAAAATGAATGTAGACGGTCAAAGTTCAACTGAGTTGGCATGCTACTTTTAGTGGACGGTTGCCGGTGAAATGCGGTATAACAGAGCACAAAACTATCATGCATCTTGTGTAGATTATGGTAAGAAGCATACAACAGTGCAGCTTCCCCCTCTGTGGCTAACATGCTATCATTCAAGAAGAACCATAACCCGATCATTCAAACCCCAGGGACTGCCCAGACTTAGCAAAATGATAAACCTGAGTCCCTTGAGCATATAACCTAGAAAACTTGATGAATTACCTGTCTTGGTGCCGAAAACCTAAACTCTTAGAATGCTAGTGAGCACTACTCTTTTCGAATAGTCATTCGGTTTAATCACTACTCATACACGGCACTGTCTCAATTCTAAAATGGTTTACTTGTGCTTTCGAAAATATACATTGATTACAGACGATCCCATACAGATGCAGAATGAATTACCAAATCAATGTAACAGTAAAACAGGAAGCAATTCAAACACAAAAGAAGAAGCGAAACGAAAAATTACCAATCAACGAGGGTTGAGACCGAAGAGTATGTTCTTCCCACCAGGCAGGTAAGACACATTGGGCGACCTGGCAAGCGTGTTAGCAACCTCTCTGGATGCCTCGATCCTCCTGAGCTCGATCAGTCCCATACCCGCCGACGCAGTCGCATCAGAGATGAGCTTCGCAGCCTCGCTCTCACCCTGTGCCCGGATAATCGCAGCCCGCCTCTCCTGCTCAGTCTTGGCCACCACAAATTTGGAACGCTCCGCTTCTTGCTGAGCCACCTGCTTTGCCTCCACGGCGCGCGAGAACTCCAGCCCGTACGACAAGTGCGTGATCGCCACGTCATCCAGAACAATGTTGAAATCCCTGGCGCGGCGAATCAAGCTCTCGCGCACCAGCGCCGACACGTGGGGACGCTCGGTGAGAAGCTGATCGGCGTTGAATTGCGCCACCACGGCCTTCAGAACCTCGTTGCCGATGGAGGGGAGGACCTTCTCGTCGTATTCGAGCCCTAAGGTTTTGAAGATTTGAGGGAGGCGAGCGACCTCGGGGCGCGAGAGGACACGGAGGGTGAGATTGACCATCTGGAGATCCTTAGTGCCGGAGACGGAGGAGAAGGTGTGGGGCCGGGTGCGGATGTCGAAGATGTAGGGCTTCTGGAGCCATGGGATCAGGAAGTGGGTGCCTTCGCCGATGGTGTCGTCGATGACTCCGCGGAAACGGTCGAACAGGACGGCGCGCTGGCCGCCGTCGACAGTGTAGAGCGCGGAGTTGAGGATTGTGGCGCCGGCGCCGAGGCCGATGGCGGCGCGCGCGAGGTTGGTGAGGAAGGATACGGCAGCTTGGTTGCTTCCCATCCTGGTGACGATGAGAAGATTCGAGAGAAAGGAAATGGGTTTTTGCGGAGTGAGGGGTGTAGGGTTTATCTGATTTTTGTCATAAAACCCTAACTACTTGGGCGAGAGGAAAACTACGAAATGGGCCTGGGCTTTTATTGTTGTTTGGATAACGGGCCTAAATCCATCAACTCATCAGTAGATTCATTTTGGGCCCAACTTTCTTAATATTATTGGGCCTATGAAAAGAGATTATCTTTTATCTGCTTAGCCCTTCAAAATTCTCTGCACTTTTTGCATGGGAATGTCGATAATAGCTTCCTATACACAGGAAAAGGAAAAACTTAATTTAATGGAGTTCAATTTAAGAATATTGGATATATGCAAGGGTATCCATTGTTGGTTCACAGTCTTTAGAGACGAGAAGTGACTTTTGCACACATCTTTCTCTTTTTTGCATTATTTTTTTTAACTTCAAATTGAATAAATCAAAGAAAAATCACTTCTTAAAATGAAATGAAACGATATATGAAGGTAGAATGAAATGCTTATGTTATCCTTGAGTTAATTACATGTTAATATGCAGATTTGCAGAAGATATACACTTTAATATAAAGGATATTTGATTGAATCATTGCAGGGTCCATATACTTTTGAGAAGATTGTTAATTTTATAGTTTATAGATCATAATTGTTGGTGGTGGACCAGGTGGTGGTGGTGGAAAGCAAAGCACCATCTCATCTCATGTCCTACTGCCGTCGTCCTTAATTAGGTCTTACCACCCATCTTAACAATGGTGGGGTGGGCGACATTCGATCTTACAATCTCATACTTAGTGATTCAAGAAAGGAAATTCCTTCAATTGTATAATAATATGTGGTGCTTCTCCGTGTTCCGAACACGTTAAAAAATCTCTTCATGATATCGGAGTGCGTGTGAAAATTATTTTTCTTTACAAATGTGTTCATGCTTTTTCCTTCTTTTTTTTTTCCCTTTGTTCTTAGGTCAACTTGGATGGAACATTTGTTGTCGTGAAGGTATGTAAAGAAACGTCAAACATTGGAAGTTTACTCAATCTTGCAAGTCTTTATAAGAAGTTCGATTCTTTCCCATGTTGACAATTAATTTTGTGATGAAATCTCAATTTTTTTTTTCAAGTACTCTATAGACTATAAATGGGATTTCACTTATCAAACTCAAAATAGGTGCGATCATAAGCAAAACTTGGATATTGCTTGAAAAATGAAATAGTATGCGTGTGTGTGTGTGTGTGTGTGTGTGTGTATGTATGTATACATGTCTATGCTTATGTTTAAGTATACATGTATATGCTTATGGTGGTCCTCTATGAGTTTGTACGCTTTCTAGCTAGAGCATATGAATCTACGTTAGTGATAGTGATATCGATAGTGAGCGCGACAGTGCCTTAAGAAGAGTTAGAGACTGCCACTACTACAGTATTATTGGGGCGAGCTGCTTGCAGCTGCTGACCATTAGGTCGCTGTTGTGTTAAAATGGAGACCATCCAATTATCATAGGCTTTTCTTTCTGCAATATATCCCATGTGAAGATTTAGGATTTCATGGCTCTTATTTTGAAGCAAAGAAAAAGACTACTGGTGGAGTGGATTGGATGCAGAACAAAGCACAGAAAGTATCAAAGCCAAGAACGAAGCCTGGAGAGATGATGAAAAAAGTTGAAAGGGAACTGATATGACATGTCACATGCAAACATGCATTGTTGTTGTTAAAAGGTGAGTAAACTCGTTACCTTTACCCACCCCCTATCTATGATATATACTTTTTGAATGTTGAACTCCTCCAAAAGTTAAAAAGTTGCCTTCCCTCCCACATGGCCGTGCCATCTTAATCTGCTTTTCTTTTAGCTAGAGATGTGTTGTGTGTTCCAGTAAGACTCAGTGCGCAGTACTTGGGGGTTCTACATAGCCAACTTAACAAGAAGAACTTTCTTGCAACATTTATTGTAATGTATCTCAAGTTAATGATATATTATTATGCAAAATAATAATAATATATAATAATGTTTGATTAACTTGAAATATGATTGTAACGACTAGCGACATTCATGTTGTATTAGTTTCTCTTCAAGCAAACAGTCAACAGAGCTCAGCCAATCTTACTTGTGATATACTTTAGCATCTCTTGGAATGATGAACAATCACAACTAAGGATCTACAACATCTATTTTTAGCATGTCCGCGTGCTTTAGTAGTAATTACGATGATATGTGAGTAAACTTCAAGAAACTCACGTGGTAATTAAGCATGTATGATGTGCGCATATATTATTATATACGCATCCCTTTCTGCTGATATATATATATATACACACACACAGAGTTCATCAAACTCGCATGATTTTCCTTTTTGTGTGCAAACAATAATTCTACTCTACTTGACTCTCAGTACGAAAGCGAAAAAAATTCGAATTTGAGTGCATAATAAAGACACACATATTATAACTAACGTGACTATCTAACGTCTGCAAACTCTCGAATTAAATCGGTTAACAAAACCTGCATATATCATGCATGGTTGGCTGGTTTAATGGTCTTAATATTGCAAGTAATCTGCAACATTGGCATTCCACCGAACTTTATGGACGGCTGAAAAAGGTGAACCATTTTATGGTCAGCACTTATTCTAGACGTTGGATTTGTGAATGAGTAGCCAGCCACACCCCGTCCATCCCAATAGTAAATTTCTGGAAAATTCAATTTCTTTTTCAAGTTGATTAGTTCCTAAATATATTTTGATATTTTCGTTCCCTGATTAATTATCTTGTCATTTAATAATAATATTCGACTATTATTCGTGAGATCTCCATGCATCTTTCACTTTCAGCTTCATCATATATTATTATGTTGAATGTTGATAAAGCATTGGTGATGGGAGATAAGTTGGCCTAATCAGTCTCATCTTTGATTGTGTAGTTGACTGGGACAAGAAGGTGGATTAGTCAGGTAAAGTGTCACCACTCTCACCGCTGCTGGCTTAATAAAGTTTGCTTAATTAATTAGCTAATTAATCAAAATTAAAGACTTGTCTGACAATTATTTCGTCATTATTTTTTAGTTTTTTTTTGTTCTCGTTTTAAAACCCTAAAACAAACTTGTTGGTAATCCTTTTTACGAAAACTGAAAAGTTGTCAAATGGTCAAAACAAAAATATAAATCATAAATGAAGGACCATGAGCATCCTTGTTGTGTCATAAACTCTCTCAAAAGCTCCAATTCTAAAAGCACACTGCGTTCTGTATTGTTCAGCTTTTTTATGATCATTCCGACCATCTTCCTGCTCGGTGCTGAGTAAAAACCTTTCAACCCACTGGTCCTCACCTCTATCATTACTTCAACCAATATCAGTAAATTTAATCTCTTTCTATACATCACACATCATTATCTCCAACTTTCTCAGTACAAAAGTAATCTCATTTCACCTCAAAATTTTTATTTTCAGTTAAAAAACTATGTGCATATTTCTCATATATTTTTTTTGGTAAAAAAAAAAAAATGTGCATATTTCTCATATATTAATCACCTGTTACATTATTTTTCTCTACAACTTTAATTCATCCAAGAAAGGGACTCTTCCTTTTTCTGTCTCCCATAATTCCATATGTGTAAGCCATGATTGTTGTTTCCCATCCCTTATCTCCTACTTGATATTATTAATTATTTCTCTCATCCCTCTAGACTTCCCATCTGCCCTTAAAAAAGTTATTCATCCTTATTTAATTTCTCCGTGCTATTAGTTGATGTGCTTCTTCTGTTCTAGCTGGTAGTTGATCAACTGCTTTAAATCCTCCTTTTCTTCATCTTCCTCTTCTTGGTTTCCTGAACTCTCACTCATTTTTTTGTTGTTAGTTGCATTACTTCTGCCAACAAATCAAAGTTTTTCTAGATAATATTGTTGCTCTGTAGTTTCTATTATCTTCCCAAAACTAGAAAATGCCTCCCACATATTTTCCTCTGCGGTGGGAGAGCACCGGAGACCAATGGTGGTACGCGTCTCCGATCGACTACGCAGCCGCTAACGGCCACTACGACTTGGTTCGAGAGCTCCTCCGCATAGACGGCAACCACCTCATCAAGCTCACATCTCTCCGCCGCATCCGCCGCCTCGAGACAGTGTGGGACGACGAAGCACAGTATGATGATGTAGCCAGGTGTCGTTCGCGCGTTGCGCGGAAGCTCTTCCACGAATGCGAGTCCAAGAAAGAAAAAACAAACTCTCTCATAAGGGCTGGATACGGCGGTTGGCTTATGTACACCGCCGCCTCCGCCGGGGAGCTTGGTTTTGTCCAAGAACTTCTCGAGAGAAACCCTCTGCTTGTTTTCGGGGAAGGAGAATATGGGGTGACTGATATTTTCTATGCTGCTGCTAGGAGCAAGAATGTTGAGGTTTTCAGGCTGCTTTTTGACTTTGCGGTTTCGCCGAGGTTTATGACGGGGAGCCGCGGAGAGCTGGAGGAGCACATTGGGGAGATTCCAAGTGTTTATAAACGGGAAATGGTTAACAGAGCGGTTCATGCAGCGGCGAGAGGCGGAAATTTGAGTATTTTGAAGGACCTTCTTTCGGATTGTGAGGATGTTTTGGCTTATAGGGATATTCAAGGATCAACTGTGCTCCATGCAGCGGCTGGGAAAGGAAGGGTAGAGGTGAGAAGCTGCTTCCCACTTTTCTTAAAAGTGCTTTTGCAAAGATTCAATTTTTTTTTCCTTTCCAAATTTGCTTTCTTTTCCTGCACTTTTACAAGCACGTGTCAGCTTAATTAGTCAAGTGGTTCCTGGTAACAATCGTTGGTGAGGATGATGACACAGAATAATAAAAATTTAGGGTAAAGAAAAGATGATCAAGGTCAGTATAATAATCATTTCATTTTTGGTTGTTTTAATGAGACAACTAAAAAAAAAAAATTCTCAAAGCATTCTTGTTACCATAGATGTTGGATGCATAAATTCGCTGTGCAGAACGGATGTGCATTGGTCTATGTTTTGATAACCATTTTGCTTATAGGAAAAACAACTTTATAAAATTCTTAACCTAAATTCTTAAGGCATTCTTGTTACATGTTTGTTAGATGCATAAATTCCTTTATAACGGATCTGCATCGATATTGTCAAAAATGCATGGTAACATATTGGTACATTTTGTTGGCGGCAATGATATCAACACAAAATCATTATCCTATCAACTAGTCTGAAAGTCTGCTCCGTAGCCAGACTAATGCTAGATGACTGATTCATATCATTGTTCCACAGTTTAATACACTCTTGTTATGGATTTACTTAAAAAAAAAGGAAATCCATTTGTAATTCCACATTTTTTAGATTTTTCCTTGTTAATTTTCCTTTTTATAAGTTAATTAGACTTACCTTACTTTTTCTTTGTTTTCAATGTTTATCACCTCCCCTATTTCCCTGAATCAACTAATCTTTTCTTTCATGCAGGTAGTGAAGTACCTTGTGGCATCCTTTGATATCATAAACTCCACTGACCGCCAGGGCAACACAGCATTGCATGTTGCAGCTTCAAGGGGCCAACTTGCCGCAGCCGAAGCGCTTATATCTGCATCCCCGTCATCCATTATTGCACGAAACAACTCTGGAGAAACGTTTCTCCACAAGGCTATATCCGGCTTCCAAAGTCCTGCCTTCCGAAGACTGGACAGACAAATTCAGCTTCTGAAGCAACTGGTGAGCGAGAAAGCTTTCAATATCGAACACATCATCAATGCGAAAAACAATGAAGGACGGACTGCCCTTCACACGGCAATCATTGGGGATGTGCATTCCGATCTAGTCCAACTTCTGATGATTGCACAATCAATTGATGTGAATACGCGCGACATGGATGGCATGACAGCGCTTGATTACCTTAGACAATGGCCTCGTTCAGCATCATCTGATATACTAATCAGGCAGCTGCTTTCAGCTGGGGGAATATTTGGTTGTGAGGATTACAATGCAAGAAAAGTGATTGCTTCGCGCTTGAAGATGCAAGGCGATGGAGGTAGTCCCGGAACATCATTTAGAATCTCTGACACGGAAATCTTCTTGTATACTGGCATTGAAAATGTATCAGATGCTACTGCTGATCGCCGTAGCATAGGAGCCAATTCGCCTGCACCCGAACTTATCAGTCCGTATGATCCAACCGCTGAGAATAACGGCAGCTCATTCTCTAGTAAAAAACCTGGTTCTGTAAATAATGCAGCAGCACAACTAAAACGTGTCATAGGCTGGCCACAAATGAAAGCGAAAAAGCACGAAAGGTTCAAGAAATCGGTTGATTTGGGATCGGTAGATTCTATCAAGATATGCAACAAAAGCCCAGATGATGCAGCTCCAACCCCACTTCGACAGAGATTTTCAAAGCCCTCAGTCTCATCAGTTCCCAGCAACAAACGAACACTTTCCGTGAGGAGCAACCAGTCAAGTCCATCAGCGAAAAAGAGGTTTGCTTGCGGCATAAGGCACGGCGTAATGCAGGCAATTCCGCACATAACTGTGCCAGGTCGTTCTCGGTCTAGTTCATTTTCAAAATCATCTTCAATTTCTTCGCCTACTTCTCTGGATAAACAGAAAAGCGTTTGCATGGAAACCGACATTGCAGGACCATCTTGGTCGAATGAAGTAGCTGATGACGAAACACCGAATTTGGCAAAACAAGGCTCGGTTCGTAGAAGGTTGAGGAGCCATTATTTCTGTTTTGGTGCATCAGGATTGTCTGTGAAAACCCCAGTTCACAGGCAACGTTTCAAGCAACCTCCTGTTATTTCAGTTGCTTGATTTGACTTTTATGTGAAGAGTTTGGTCCTTGCAAACTCACTAACATAGAAGAAGATCCCTAAGTTCAATAGCTTGTATCTGTTTCTTTTTTTTTTTTTTTTGACTTTTACTTTCTTTTACTTTCTAGCATGCTTTGTTGTTTTAACTTGAATAAATGAAAGAAAGAAAAAAACTAGTTAAAAAATTGTTTTGCATCAATTCAATAGGTTTCAAGTCATCTGTGATAAACATCTTGCTGCAGTTAACGATTGTATAAAAAATAATAATGTTATATTGTGCAAGAGTTTGTAGCTTACTTGGTTAGAAACGTCCATCCACTACGCACATCAAAGATCCCTAATTCGATTCTCTCAGTCCCAATATCGCCTTTATCGGAAAAAAATAATAGTGTGGTACTCTAATCATGGGAACATCAGATTATGTTCCTCATTCACCTCCTATACCTAATGAGGATACTGGCATAATTATAGGTTCTTATGCACTCCTTGAACGAGAGGAAGAAAGATCAATAAGCAATGGTATATGATTTCATAAATTCAAAAGATGTACGATTTATTACGAAACTGTTGAAACAACTGAATTCAACATGGAATGTGTCAATGGTTTCTCACAAGCTGGACACTGCTGGTCTGCTCTTTCGAGTTGATCTCATTTACTCATGTTTTCGAGAAGTAAATTTTGTAACAGATCATTAGCTTGTCAATGTCATTATTAAGAAACCAGCCCAATGCAGTAGTAAAGGCCGCTTAGATTTGTAACCACTATCGATTTATTTGAAAATTTCAGTCACTCATTTTTATCTTTCAACACCCAACATATTAATGAAATTTAAGATGAATATTTGGTTCCGGTCCACCAAGTAGGAGTCCTTCAATAAGAAGGATATTATTGTGTGGCAGACGGGGCCGAATAGAAGCTCCCTTTGGTTTTCTTGCTCTGACTTCTGGTACTGCGTACGGCCTTGTCAACCTCTGGTCCTACTCCTATTCCTACTAGGTTTCTTTCCTTTATTTCTTTCATGCAGACAGCCCAGTCTCTGATCCAGACAAAAAGTTATACGAACAAAGCACGGACACTTGGCCAGACGAAGAAGGAAAAATGATTTTCCAAGTCCACAAGCCACAAAATACATGAATAAAAAACAGCAGATACACAAACTAGTCAACCTACACTCAGAGCCACTCAATCCGTATCAGCCCAATGCCTAATAAGTCACACCAGACAACGTGATTTAGTGGGATATTTATTCGGATTCTTTAGGTATAAGTCCATGCAATACTTATTTGTTTGATAAAAATTCATCTCATTTTAAACATTCAAATAAAATTTAAATTTGAATTAGATTGCAATGTAAACAAATAAATACCTATTATTTTCAAATTATTTACAATTGTGCCACAACATTCTAATTATGTTAATGAATTTAATTATCCACCATAATTGTGGAAAATAATGGCGTGTTTATGTAACTGTAATCAAAATAGAGGAATTGGATTGAGGAGGAATTAGAATCGGATTCCTGTTAAAGTTGTTTACTTAAATGTTCTGGAAGCAGAGTAAAAATGAAACGAAATTCATATAAGTTGTTTATCAGTTCACCTGAATCGGAATGAAAATTAATATGATTACTAAAATACCCTTAATCTAAATAATAGAAAAACTGTAACATCCCACATCGTCCAGTTGAATGGATCATGTAAGCCTTATATGTATATTCTCATCTCTACCTAGCACGAGGCCTTTTGGGAGCTCACTGGCTTCGAGTTCCATTGGAACTCCGAAGTTAAGCGAGTTCGCGCGAGAGCAATCCCATGATGGGTGACCCGCTGGGAAGTTCTCGTGTGAGTTCCCAAAAACAAAATTGTGAGGGTCTGGTCAAGATCCAAAGCAGACAATATCGTGTTATGATGGGATCGAGCCCGAAATGTGATGAGGACTCGGGCGAGGATGTGACAAAAATTCATAAGTTTTTAATACAATTTCACACACACACACACACACACACACACATATATATATATAACCATTCCCGTTGGAAAATATTGGAATATATTGGTTGGCTGATACCATCATCATATTTTTTTTCTATTTTTTTCAATCCCTTTCACTTCGTTCTCCCCGTCCGTTCAACACTGTCTTGCTCTCTCTAGCTCTTTCTCTGTCTCTCTATATCTTTAACTATTTCTCATTCTCTCCATCTAAGCATCAAACCTTCTATAAACGCAGCAGCATACCCAGTTTCCTGCAGTTCGAAAGATTTGAGGGGCGGAATCCGAACTTTCAATGGCAATTTCAGACGAGCTGAGGGGCTACCGCCCCTCCTTGTCCCTCTGTAGCTTCGCCAGTGGGTGATAGGTCTTGGTAGTCTGGGAGGTGGTGTGGTGGTCTGTGTTGGTTAAGGGTGCATGGGATGGGTGTGTGCTTTGGGTGGTTGAATCGTGGGAGGCAAATGGGAGGGGTAGGGCAATTTTGGTAGAAAAGTTTGATTACAGATGCTGGCTTTCTTCCGGAATTTAATTACCACCTTCAAGTCAGTATTTGGATTTTGGGGATATTAGGAATCCGATTACTGATTTTGGGTGGAGCCCACTAATTTTTTCATTCCCAAAATTTGGTAAACGCCGGAATCACTTGGAGAGGAAGTCAATTCCCTTTCTTCTACCTCCATTCCGGTTTGGTAAACACACCATAAGTGCCTTATTATTATAATATGGGTAATGCTAGGGAGACTAAATTTGCAAACTAAATGATGTGGCACTAATAAGAATAAGCACGTTTATCAACGTTTAAGTAATAAATCAATCATCAACTTCTATGTCCTTTAGTTTTCAAAATTTAATCTATAAATTTAGTCTTCGTAGTATTACCGTTATAAAATTATCTACTTTATACTTCTCTTACCATCATATGTTTAATTTATTTTATAGGAAAACTAATGAAAATGGCTTGAAATCTTTGAGTTTTAATGATAAGGACAAAATAAAGGGTAAAATGAATAGTACCAGGATTGACTTTTTAGTGTAAAAATGTGGTTTTTCGTTAAAGTGAACAGTACCGTGGGCTGTTCGTTAAAACTTCATTTTTTTTATTATTTTGACAATCATTGTAGGTAACTTATTTTGCATGTATGTATTAGGCACTCTTTATTAAAATTATATATATGTATATATATATGCGTACAAATAATTTATCTATATTTTTATGTAAAATAATATGTAATAAATTAATTTTGAATCAATTGGCTAAAAACATTTATTTTGTAGGTAAATTATTTTTCATGTGATATTACATATATACTAGCCATATTTTGATATTATTATATAGAGTGTGCAATCAATCGACATTCTTTTATTTGTAGGTAAATTGTTTTATATATCTATTTTTTTTTTGCAAAATATTGGTATTTAATTAATTTTGATTAAAAAATATTTATTTATTTTTTAAGTAAATTATTTTGTATGTATCATTACATAATTTACTAGGTACTTATATTGTTATTATATATATATGTTGTGCAAAATAATTGAACTATGTTATATTTAAAATATTGATAATTTTGAATAAAATAACTTTTTTTTTATTTGTAGGATATACTAATTTACCTGTTAGCATCATGTGAAAACAACTATACAAGGAACATTGGTATCATGTAAATTTTTGTTATTAAATGAATAGGAATCATGACATTTAAATTTTTTTCCAAATCCCCATAAGGTATTTGAAGACATTTAATTGAATGAAATAATGTAAAACAAATGTAGATAATAAGTGAGAGACTCAAAGTAAGTGTTACTAGGGGTAATTTAGGCATCCAAAAATACAAATTTTGCCAAGTCAAATTTAATTATGGATATTGCTTAGTTGGAGTCTAGTCATTGGGTTTGAATCCAGCAAGCACAAGCTTCCATAACTTCAAGTCGCCATTGACGATTTCCTACTTATATAAGGACATTAAGTATACATGGACACACAGTTTTCCCTAGCAGTTGCTACTGCTAGTTGCAGATAACTCCAACTTGGAAGAATTAATTTGTACCTGCTGCTTCCTGCCCTTTGAGTCTTTGACAGCCATGTACAATTATACATACAAGTATCATTCGTCGGTTGATCTTAATGTTCATTAGATTTATACAGATTTCCTATAATTTTTTTGGATAGAGTTGAATAAAACCCGATGTAGCTTCGATTATCATTGTTTTGGTACACTAAGTGGACTACGTACGAAATATCGACTTCAGTATGTATACGTTTCATGGTTTTTGCTCTTCCTCAAAATGCACTTCCAGTCATGGGATGTCAGCATCCGATGTAAAAATTCCTGAGTTTAGGAGGCTGAGCCTCCTGAGTAAATCATTCAGACCGTTGAAATTTGATCTAATAGCTAGAAATAGAGGGCCCTCTAAAAAGATATAATAATTGCAGCATTTGAATCAAATTTCAACGGCTCGTGTGATTTGCACAGAAGGCTCAGCCTACTAAGCTCAGGAGGGGATCTGGTTCCTTTCCTAGCAGCCAACTAGCTTGACTTGCAAAGATTGTTCCTGACCCAAAAAAAAAAAAAAATCAAGAGTGTAAGTCCCACCACGCCCACAACTTGGGAGTGGGAGGAAGAACCAGGAAAGCAAGATTCATGAACGCAACCTTAGGAACTGTAAAACCCACTGAATCATTGACCATATTGCTTATTATTTTATAAAAATTGAATGAGTGAGCCACCGTCGAATTCTTTACAATTCTTTTATTATAAACTAAAATGCTTAAAGAAAATGGTGTTTTCATAGCAAGCAGTAAGCACATATATATAGGTTCGTGAACATATCAGAGGAATACACGTCAATGAGCTAAAATTACGATATGTTTAAAATAAATTTTTGAAAACGTAAAATAAAGTGTATAATGTCTTACATTAACATATGATTCTCCCCAATCGTATACATGTAATTTACCAAAAAAAAAAAAAAAAAACTATATATTATACGTGTAATACTTTAGAAATAATTGTTGCTTATGACAATATCATTTCCGGTTCATCTTATAAAGAAAATAAATACACAGTTAGATTCTCCTGAAGAAGTCAAATTATATCGAAAAGGAGGAGCAAAATTTTAAGGTCAATATTATCATTGTGTCACTTGAGAAATCAAATTTGGGTAGCTTAAGGATAAAATAGATATAAGTGCGGTGTAATCTGTGTTTGAAAGTTGAAACCTAGCAAATTAAAATGTGGTTGATCAATGATGACTAACAAAAAGTAGACACTATGTAATGCCACTTTATATCGTTATGGAGAGAGATATTTTCTACACCTTTAATATCCCACTACAATAACAGACGAATAAAACGATGATATGTAAAATATCACATTATTGGTCTGGGATGTTATTATGAGTCTTGAAAGTAAAAGCAGTGTAGGTATGCCAGGTGAATAGCTAAAGCACTATATATGGTTATGGAGAAAGATTTTTTCTACACCATTAATATCCCACTGCGATAATGGACGAATTAAATGATGTTATGTAAGATATCACATTATTAGTCTGGGATGTTATTATGAGTCGTGGAGTAAATGCAAAGTAGGTAAGTCCGATGAAAAGTTAAAACACGTGATATCGCTGTATTGGTCGGAAATGTTAGGATGATTTATCAAAAGTGTAGATAAGTCATTCTCTTGATTTGGGGGATTGAAGATTTTTGTTGGCTGGATCCTTATATATTAGATCATGTACCACATATTCAACCATTCATTATTCTATCGCATGTTATAATAAAATCTTTATATTTGGGGGATTGGACTTCATCTGGATTCATTTTGTCGAGATCTTAACAATCCTCACATCTTAGCTATTCATTGTGCATTGTACGGTTAGAAATTATTTGACTTTTTTTTAATTTAAAAGCAAACACAAATAACATTTAACGAAAATTGACCGATTTATTACGAATGGTTAGAATACGAGAATTACTAGAATCTCCACCAAATAGATCGGATCGGATCCTCTCCCTATGTCTGGGACACTCATCGAATCTCCATGCACATGTCATCTGAAACGTATAGATCGGTCTCACACTTTTTAACTTTCTAAGCACGTTTTGCAGATACTCGAGCGAATCTACATTTGGCATTATCCACTTCTACTCGATTCATTCATGAATGTTTGTATTGATTTTATTTCTTCAATCACGATATGATTGTTCCAGCACCGCCCTGCCGTCTCCTTACCCAATGCCCTAACAATCACCACAAATTACCATTATGCCTTTTTCTAGTAGCAAAACCTTTTATACATACACAGAAACCCACTACATGATAAAGAGTCCATTAAATAGAAAGGTCACACACAAAATTGGTGTAAAAAATTTGAACTCCATGCTGCTAACCTGCATCTGTTATTTAGGGATCACTCGTATCCAAACATGTAAAATAACAGAAAATTCATCCCCATTATGGAAAGACCAAGTCTCTACATTTTTTTTTTTTTTTAAATTGAAGGATGAAAATTAAACTGCTTTTTTAATTCTGGGACGAAATCAAAACTATCATAAAAGTTTAGGGACCAATTACGTAGTTGACTCTTTTTTATTTTATTTTATTTTATTTTTCTAAGAACTACTTTATATCTTTGTATTTGCTAATACAAAATTTTACACAACTCTTACAATTTAGTAATTTGAATCTCGGTAAGAAACAAGTAAACTACTCCAGCCAACTGATTTAACTTGCATTTGTCAAATGCTCTGGATCTTGATTTGCTTATTAATTATAAATGTACATTATCATATTTCGTGTGGCCATCAGGTGTGAGTCTCTATAATGTAAGTATATATAAACATGTTTCTCAAAAAAATTGGGTTCAAATTAAAGACGGATACATTATGTTAATCAACCGAACTAAGTCACATTAATAAAATACTTTGTATCTTGATTTGTGTATCAGTTGTAAATGCACGTCATCATAGTACAATGTCTCAACTCTCAAATCTAATTAACTATTGACATGAGTTTTTTGTGGACAAAAGAAGAGTATATAATCGTATCACTCTCAAGCAATGAAGGGAATTTAGGCAAAACAACTCTATCATTCCAATTTCGTATTAAGGGCAGGCCATGTCGTGGTCTCGAATTATAAATTAATGAGACCATAATATGTAAAAGGCCAATTAATAATTGATATAATATAAACTATAATTTAGAGAATAATAAAGATGGAATTTAAACAGATACAGAAAAGAAAATAAAAGTCTTCATATGAAGAATCAAATGGCCAAGAAGCCGACAGACAGATAAGTCAAATCAATATTATGGGCAGCGACACAACTTGGCAAGCTCACCGCTAGTAGCGCTCCAAATTGCTTAAGTTGTCTGCTATGTGAATCTAGCTAGGGATATCAATGCATGCATGTGGTTTGCTGGCAATGTCAACTTTTGCTCCTAACCCTAATATTTTTTATTTATTTATAAAACTTCGATGGTACGAGGATAATTTTATCGATGACGAAAAAAGAAGTTACACTTATTAGTCTTATTTAGTGGGATTCTCCTCATGATTTCATTTTCCTTTATTATCATCGTGATTATGTAGAGCTTCCACACTATTACTTTTGATAGGTTATCTTTTGTTGGCATTATTTTTATCTTGTATTGGTTATTGAAGACTTTGTTTGTTATGGTTGCTATATATTACGGTCAAGGTTAGGCTTTATGTTTCCTTGACAAATTGTACTCTTCTTGTTTTTTAATAAATCTATCTCATTGTCATTTTCCATGATAATTATGATAGAGCGAAATAGACTTTGTGGTTTAAAACACAAAATTGGTTTGAACCCCTTGACATCCTTAAAGTTATATACATATTTCGTTGTCTATGGTAACATTTAAAAAAAAGGTTAAATGTCAAAGTGGTTCTTGTGTTATAGTCATATGGCGAATTTAGTCCCTGTGTATGTTATTTGACTAATTTAGTCCTCATGTTTGTCTCTATTAGCTAATTAAAGACATTTCATTCGAAATTGACTCAATGACTAAAACACAGAGACCATTTTAACATTTAAGGCAAAAAAAAAAAAAATACAGGAATTTAAATGCTTTAATGGTGATAATTAACAATACGTTAAACTTTGTATTAATAGTGTGGTAAATGCAGAAGAAACAGATGAATTTTAAAAACCGTTTTTAAAGTACACAATATCACATGGAATATTGTCATTTTAAGTTGCAGAATGTATTTGCAATTTTTCTGAATTTATCCATCCAAAATGGATCTTATTGTTGATATTTTCCTAAACTATTTGTATATATGTAGGGATTGCCTTCTCCAATCCATATTTCCAGAAATCTCTCCTTCCAAATGAAACCTTATTATTATTATTATTATTAATTTTTTTTTTTTTTTAACTTTTTAACCTTGCAATATTATTTGTTTTTTTATCTTCCCTTGTGAAACCTTCATCTAAGTTGTGAATTATATATCTTTTAGGGTAGTATACTTATGAAATATATAACTTATACGCCTCCTCAAAATTCCTTTCAATTTTTGTTTTCCTTTCTTTTTTCAGTCTAAGGTGGATGTTTCCAGGAAATTTCAGTGAGCATACGTACACACAAAAAAACAAAGAGTATTGGAATGAAATGGACACAAAAGCAAGATAATTACTGAGTTTTTCTACTGAGTTGGAAGGGTAATTTAGTCCAATCCTCACGTGTGACCTTGGATCTTTGTATTATATATATGTAGAAAGAGCACCCTGGACCCGTGGTCAATTTCTGTGCTCGATACTCGAGTTGAATTCCTCTTGTTTTTTTCCTCTCTCTCTCTCTCCTCTCTCTCTCTCTCTCTCTATATCTGTGATTGTCGTCTTTGTCGTGTATCCTTGCAATCTTGTGCCGGCCATGGGAACCCAAGCTCCAACTGACGAAGTTAGTCTCTCTCTCTCTCTCTCTCTCTCTCTCTCTCTCTCTAAATCTCTGTCTGTGAAACTAAACATTTTTGAACCATACAAGCGACTTGAGAGTGAATTGGAAAACAAGCATATATTTTGACTCAAGCTACATTTGAAGTTTTGTGTGCTTATAAGATCAACTTCACCACAGAAGGAGATATTATTTTGCAAACTAGGTTCAGGTCGGATTTTTCTCTCATTATAAAATAAAATATTTGAATTAAAATAATAATATACTAACATTTGTCTATACATTTTGTGTGTGTAAACATATTTATTTAGAAAATGAGAAGAAGAGAGAGAACGTGGGGGACTGAGAGGGTTTTTTTTTTTTTAATATTGGAGGTATTGTAAAATTTAAATTTGTGAAATTATATTATTACTCATTATTTTGTTTGGTGATAGAAGTTTAAGTAGTTTTTTCATCTTCTTTTAATTGATAAAGAAAATTTTATTAATTAAATGAGATTATGGGATGCACTGCTATTAACCAAGTTTGATCAGGAAGTAGCTAGTGCTGGCCCCTACACGCCCCTCAGAGAATAAAACACTGCTCAAACAAGACTTGAAGCAACTCAATTACGACAGTTGATACGGTTGGATGAAAAGCCTTTTCAACTTTTGAGTTTTGATTCCTACAATAGGATCCTCTCTCCGGATTCTTTTGGTTAGAATCTTAAGAATTCGTGAATCGTGTTTGTTTATTGTATATAATTATGATCAATTTTTGTCAAATACTATTTGTACTTAATTTTAAATAAAAATATTTAAAATAATTTTTGATCGTATGATACATGATGAACCGACATAATTTACGAATCTTTGAGATCCTCACAAAGAAAATCTGAGAAGAATCCGAATTCTTGATTCCTCCCCTAAGTCAGGGATACCAGATACCAAGATTCATTGGACTAGCTCCCCCCACGGGCCCACCCCACTTCCCAACCCCCTAGAATTCCAATTACACCATTGTCCTTTTTTATTTACGGTAGAATTTTTAATTTTTTCTCATCCGTCCTTATTTAGCCGAAGATATTTAGCTCTGTACATGTAGAAAGTTATTCTTCCTCATAACTAAAATACGGTTTTATACACTCTGCTCTAATGTGATTTGTAGCTAAGATAAAAGGAACTTTAACGAAAAACTTCGGTACTGTTCATTTTAACGAAAAATCATATTTTTACACTAAAAAATCAATATTGATACTATTTATTTTACTCTTTATTTTGTCTTTATTGTTAAAACTTAAAGTTTTCAGATCATTTTCATTAATTTTCCTAAGATAAAATGACATGTCAATAATTTTCTTAGCTAACCGACCCCGACAATGTTGATTGCGTTGAAGCGAATAATAATGTGTCAATTTTCCATGTGATATTAGTCCTGGATTTGGGTGACAGTATGTGATTGATGCTGATGAAACAACATATGTTATCGTGTATGATAGATAGAAGAAAAATTAGCAAAGCAGAAGAAAATCGAAGAGTGGCTTCCAATCACTGCTTCAAGGAATGCAAAATGGTGGTACTCAGCTTTCCACAATGTCACTGCCATGGTTGGAGCTGGTGTTCTCAGTCTCCCTTACGCCATGGCCAATCTTGGATGGTATGTTAATCCTGATTAACTCAACCCTAGACTTCTGACAATATTAAATAGTCATACAATTCTTCACATCACTTGGGAAAGTGATTTCCGCATACTCCTCTCCCTGCAAGCCCTTGTTTACTTTTTACATTCGGACAAAAATTAGTAAGCATATGAAAAAGGAGAAAATGTGTGCAGAAAATATTTTTCCTTACTTTTTGCTGCTGTTATTTTGCCTCCACATTGTGGTAATTCAGGGGTCCTGGTGTGGTAATTCTGGTGCTGTCATGGATCATCACATTGTACACACTCTGGCAAATGGTTGAAATGCATGAGATGGTTCCAGGCAAACGGTTTGATCGATACCACGAGCTGGGGCAGTATGCATTTGGTGAAAAGCTTGGCCTTTACATTGTTGTGCCTCAACAGCTCATCGTCGAGGTCGGCGTCAACATCGTCTACATGGTTACCGGAGGAAAATCGCTGCAGAAGGTCCACAATTCTGTGTGCTCAGACTGTAAAAAGATCAAGTTAACCTATTTCATCATGATCTTTGCATCTGTTCACTTTGTCCTCTCCCACCTTCCCAACTTCAACTCCATCTCTGGTGTGTCTTTGGCTGCTGCAGTCATGTCCTTGAGGTATATATTCTCAACCTAAATTGTTTGAAAGTACTTTTAGAATGACAAAGTGTTTTTAGGTAATAAAAATGCTTATGACATGGTTTGACAGGAAAAAAGTTAAAAAGTGTGATTATTAAAAAAAATCAATTAACTTGTTTGGAACTACTTTGGAAGGGATAAAAGATCTTTATATGCAAATCTAAAATTTTCTGACTACGTTTGGAGAAACAGTTCAAATTACTTGTGGACCATAAAAGCTCTTTGAAGAAGCACATGTCATAGACTTCTTAGAATTCACTTTTAAGTGCATTCTTAGGAGGCAACTATAATTTTTAATAAAAACTACAAACGTACATGTTTCTAACCCCCTCACTAAGTGCTTCATATAGGAGCAGTCTCGGACAAGCTACTGCTCTTAGATAACCAAAAACAAGACATCAATTGGCATAAAAAAGTTACAAGTGTTTTCAAATTAATGTTTAATTAATATATTTCAATTGATTTTGTGAGGGATGCAGTTACTCTACCATCGCTTGGGGAGCCTCTGTGGACAAGGGTGTGGTAGACAATGTCGCATATGGGTACAAAGCCACGTCTACATCAGGAACTGTGCTCAATTTCTTCACTTCCTTAGGTCACGTGGCTTTTGCTTATGCTGGTCACAATGTTGTTCTGGAAATCCAAGCAACAATTCCATCTACACCTGAGAAGCCATCCAAGGGACCCATGTGGAGAGGAGTCATCGTCGCCTACATTGTTGTCGCCTTGTGCTACTTCCCGGTTGCTCTGGTCGGATTCTACGTGTTTGGCAATACAGTTGAGGATAACATCCTCATTTCACTTGAAAAACCTGCCTGGCTCATTGCAGTGGCCAACATGTTTGTTGTCATCCATGTCATCGGAAGCTATCAGATTTACGCAATGCCAGTGTTTGACATGATCGAAGGTGTGTTGGTAAAGAAGTTGAATTTCGCACCTACTAGAACGCTTCGCTTCATTTCGCGTAATATATATGTCGGTAAGTACCCTTTTCCCTTTATTCCATCAAGTTATAACACGAGCTTAAATGCGCATGTTGTTACCTGAAGGTGAATAAATGAGTTCTAATCGACATTGTATTGCAGCATTCACTATGTTCATTGGCATTACCTTCCCTTTCTTCGGTGGTCTCCTTGGATTTTTCGGAGGATTTGCTTTCGCTCCAACAACTTACTTCGTAAGCCCACAGTTTTTCTCCACACCTAATTCAAAGCATAGCGTAGCTTTACTTGCACATTTTGGTTGAATCTTGTTATTATATGCAGCTCCCTTGTGTCATGTGGCTTGCCATTTACAAGCCAAGGAAGTTCAGCTTGTCTTGGTGGTGCAACTATGTATGTTCATTCATACTCGTACTTCGTTGTCCATAAGTTTACATTTTCTTTAATTTATATTAGTTAACCTAATAATTATTTTACTTCATTTTCAGACCTGTATCTTTTTGGGTGTTCTTTTGATGGTTCTATCACCTATCGGAGGATTGAGATCGATCATCAGTCAAGCCAAGACCTACAAATTTTACTCTTAAAGTCCTTCGCCATCCTTCCCGGCCCAAAAAAGGATAGTAGGTTGCTGCAAGAATCTCCAAAACCTATAAAAAAATACAAGAAAAATGAAGCTGTTGATGATGATGAAGATCAATCTAGTTATGACTATGTGCCTCGAGGGTCTTGCGATAATCGGAGATCTGAAAATAAATAAGGTTGTTTGTGGAAGTACGGATTGGCATTCTGTATCAGTTCATGGGAACGAGAGTTGAAACCAGAAGACCATTAATTCAAGGAACT
This sequence comes from Pyrus x bretschneideri, assembly GCF_019419815.1. Lineage (NCBI taxonomy): Eukaryota > Viridiplantae > Streptophyta > Magnoliopsida > Rosales > Rosaceae > Pyrus > Pyrus x bretschneideri. The sequence continues at coordinate 910,780 of NW_025999424.1, read as the reverse complement.
TTTCCAAAGGATTCTTCTTCTGTTTCATTTTCTCTGTTTGTAATGGTGAATATATGTACATGTATTTATATATACTAGAAATATGGTTGCTGCGGGGTTAGTTACCGTATAAAAAAAAAACATATTTTGAAGTTATAAGTGATTATTAAAGAAGGTTCATGTATATTTACACTAAAAGATGTTTGAACTTTTTGAAAGAATTTTTACATGAAGATCAGAAATTGGGTGAATGAAACTCTTGGAATCCTTTGAACCACACATCACCTGGGAGTGATTGATAGTGTAACAAAAATTAGTAAAAGAGAGTGTAAGAGTATTACATATAAAACTGTATTATTGGAAACACTTTATGGAAAGCTGTAGTGCTATAAGACATACCGCGGTTATAGTTTCAAAACTTATAAAAGAATGCAAGACAAAATATATACACAGAAAAGTAAAAACTATTTAGTTTGAAAGATATGAATGATTCAGCTTGCAGAAAATGTGGAGAGTGATTGAGAAAAGGGAGCATTAAATTAACTGTTTTTCCTTTCCTTCCCTTTGCTTGCTGCATAAACAGTAGAGTAGCCCTAGTTTTTCAATTTTTTTTAATGCCATTCTTCGTGTCAAGTCAAGATCAACAACTAAATTTATAACATGCATGTAAATAATACCACAAAAAATTCCACTTCATTAGACATGCATATTATTTTCTTAGTTCATATATGAGAATTTGACATTATCTCTTTCAACCAGCAACCAAAATCACTTCTCAAAGAGATTATAAATAGAAGAGAGTGGAAGCTTACCCAAAGCCAATTTCAAGTAGTAGTGTTGTGCTACTCTCTCCATTTTCTTATTTTTAGACCCAACAATCTCTGCAGTTAAATATCAGAGTTGGGTTCCATTGGTCTTTCAAAATATCCAGACAAATTGCTCCATTTTGACTGCTAATATTAGGGCGCCTTCAACATATGAGATACATACACACAAAAAAACATTATTAGTGATCCAGATGCATATCGTTTCTCTTGAGTATTCCAATTTAGTAGTCCCTAGAATCTTACACAGTGGCACCTGGTTGTTTCTCCTGCTTTACAAACTGTTTTTTTTTTCTTTTCTTTAAAGCACATTCTGCTGATAAATATATTCTTCACAAAAATTATGCAATACAATTGTACATTAAGTGCTAATAATCTTCATAAAATTGCTAGTTACATTTCTTCACAACTTGAGTGATCTCTCAACTAAATGATGGATGAGGTTATAGTTTATCACTTTCACATTTACATTTGCCCACAATTTAAGTGTTATATTTAAACTCCAAACGATGCATAGGTTATCATGCAGTTACATCATTATACTAAAATTCACATCCAATAAGAGTATAAATACACCTAATTGGTAATATCTTGAGAGAGAGAGAGAGAGAGAGAGAGAGAGAGAGAGAGATACATGGCAATGGGTCGACTTGCAATGAACTAAAGAACTCGACTTTTTCTTATGATTACATCACCACCTTCAAGAAATACATCAATCAGTAAAATCAGAAGTGACAACACAAAAGAAAATCCCAGATAAAGTTCTCATTAGCAGTGAAATTATTAGTATTGCACTAAAATCTTTAGTGATAAGGAGATAATGATCTAAACAATATTATCTCAATCATCATTCTGATAAAGAGAATATGTTACTTGTCCAGAACTACCAATCTGGATCATGGCTCAAAACTAACTGTCAAAACCTTTCATAATAGTAAATTATTGTTCTTTCTTAAGATTCCAAATAATTGGATACACAATCCTTTTATAGCTTTATATATGGATACTTGATCCTCATCAGTCTTGTATACTCCCCTCGTGGCCATGAGACTTTTTGATGAGTGCATTAGTCAAAAGGGCAAGCTTAGAGTATTCAAAAGTTTTTCAATTTCTCAGTTTGCTCTAGATCTCATGATATGCCGATAATAATTAAAGATGAATGAACAAAATAAAAAAGAGAGTGAGAGAGTTAAACCCAAAAGCTTAACCCAATCTCATTTGCATACCATTTGACCATATTAAGAAAAATATGAACTTTGCACCCCCATTTGACCATATTAAGGATAGAGGGCACTCACATCATCGCAGTAGTAGTATTCTTTGATATGCTTTTCCTCAAAACTGCCATAAAAAACCTATAAAGCATAAAAATTTAGAAACAGAAAAGAAAAGGTTTGAAATTGCTGTTAGAAACACAGAATGTACAGAAGGAAACCAAATCGAATTATTATGCCCTTTATTTCCCAACTTCATCAAAACAACCAAGAAGTATAATACAGCAAGGTTAATTTCTCACTTTCTTTAATGAAAATGAATTCTACTTCTTCCCATCTATTTGTTCTTCGTTTTTAGGGGCTTTTGTGTGCTGCTTTCGAAGCACCTTATACTGAAGGTAAATAATTACGGTTTTTTCCTTTGAGCCTTTTCTCCAACAAAAACAAAATTCCTACAAAACGAAGAGCAACATGTTCTGAAACGAAAAACAGAAGCAAATCACCCAAAATTACAACGGATCATTTTATATTTTCTAGATAAATCACATTCCCTAATATCATGTATGATAAATTTTCAAAGTTATACCATCCCTATTCCACATAAGACAGTACACAAACCTTCAGAAAGATGTCAGCGGATAGTCAAAAGCTAGGTTTCGTGTTGCAGCAACAACTCCTGCTGTTGTTCATAGATCACTGCAAAACAACACAAAGTTCTATATTGCTACACTACATGTATTAAATCAATTCCAAAAGGGTACTTACAGTAAAAAAGAAGCTCTATATACCTTTTCTTGGAATGTCAGCCTCATACTTCTTCACTTAAGCATTAACAGTAGCTATAGCCTGTAAAAATAGAAAATCAACTTTTTACCTACATCATCACAGAATGGCAGCCACAAATCTTCCACTGCCTATAAATTCCACAGCTACCTTACCCTTTGCCTCACACTTCGTTGCTTGAAAAAAAACAATCACTACAGTCGTTCCAGACTTGCAGTAATAATATTATCATTCCCCCTCCAGCTATAGAGCTTGTGTGTTTGTTCTTTGGAACCAAGAAAATGGCCTCATCTTCAAGTGACAAACGCTTACTTCAAGATTGCAGCCAATGAAAAACATAGCGAGAACTCGCCGTACTTCGACGGATGAAGGGCTTACGATCACAACCGTTTTCACCCAACTAAAAATCCTGAGGGTTTAATTGAGACGACTGAAGGGGTATATCTTTTTGTTCCTTTATCGGCAAAAACCTTCTGCGAGAAAGATATATATCGAGAAAATGGACAAAAGGTTGAGAGGATTCTGGACCTATGACGAGTGAAATCGGTCCTGAAATTGATTTGAATCAGATTTTCGCATGAAGGAAGAGATGGAGGAAATGGTAGAGTGATTCGATTCGAATCGGTGCAGGAAAGAGAGATGCAGGAAATGGCGAGTGTTTTCTAAAACTAGATGGAAAAGCTATTTTCCATTCCCTCCTATTCCACGATGACAACACGTGTACACCGAAGCAAAAGGAGCGCTGATGGCATACGCGTGGACATTTTCACACATGTAACCCAGGCAGAAATGAAATTACACAAACCAAACAGGGGCAAATTCGTCATTTCACTGTTGGTGAATATAAACAATGATTTTCTGCCGCCTTTTAGTATATGTATAATATCATCTCAATTTTTTTTTTCCTTTTGTGTTTGTTTTTCCGCATTCTTAATTGATCTCTCTAATAAAGATTGATCAAATCCTAAATACATGAGAACGATCTGGTTTTTTGTGTAATTAGCACTACTCTTAATAGGGCTTAGGAAAAGAGCATTTGGGAACTACATTTTTGCTTATGTAGCTTGGTGTTATTTAATCTCTTTGGTGTGCAATACATTTTCTCATATATTTATCAACGATGGTTTGAAAATTCTGAATTGTTGTGTTGTAGTGTTGTAATGTGACGCATATCCAAATTATCAGCAACTGGAGTTCTTCATTGACAAGCTCTTCAAAATTCTATTTCATATTTTTTTTAAAAACACGTAAATCACTGTTCTTAAGAAAAACCTCTGAACTCAACTGTTATTACGCCCGATTAGGGGACACTCCAAAAAAAAGAGAAAGACTAGCTAACAATTTTGCCCAGCTTGGCCTTTGCAACTTTTCTTTGAAGATATCATCATTCCCCAAGTGGCAGGTAGGTCGATTATGTTTAGGTATACGAGATAGATATGCAGCTGTAACTATAGGGAGTTGTTTTCTTTAAAAAAGAAAGGAAGAAATGGTATCTGACAGTTAATTTAGGTTCGGCTCTTTCACGGACAACAAAAGGCCCTTAGGCAGTGTACAACTATTCAAGTCAATGGCAGCAAGCAACATTGTGAATATCTGTGACAACTGAGGTTTCCAATTTTTTGTTATCTTGTACAATAAACAAATGAAGCAGCAGTGTGCATCCATACAAACAAAGCGGGCCAGTTTCCCCTTCATATGCACGCTATGATCCCTTGTCCCAATGTGACGGAGAAGGACTTACATGAAATGGCGATGTTTTACTTACAGGCAGACAAACAATGCATGAGTCATGATTCCCCAAAAACCTTGAGAATTTACCTTTTGGACTCATTCAAACTCTTCTTGCCGTGTAACTTATGTTTTGTGTTGTTTATCAGTTGATTCATTTTATCACTTTCCTTTTTATAGTGACTTTTTCTAATTTCGTAAACAGTCGCATTCTATCATCCATTATCAATTTATCATGTTGTCAGCATTGTCTCACTATACTGATAATAAATAATCAAGATAATCTTGATATGATACAATTGAAGTATCAATCTGCTTCTCTCACTATAAGAATGACTTACTTACAACCATCAGATATCACTATAACATCTTTGATCAATAATACGACACTATGTGATTTAAATTTCTCACATGAGATTAATTTAAAACATTGTCACCTTAACGTATCTCTGTTTCATGCAAATCCGTCTCCCATACTTACGAGTATTTTCGATTTGATACAATAATATTACGATGATTATAGATGCCACATACAACTAAATAAGAGAAACAAGTGCAAGTCATAAACTAACTTGTGCTACAACTAATTAAGGTACACTTGCAACAAAGTAGGAGACTACTATAGCTATATTAGCACCTAATTAACCAACTAATCAAACGTAATTGACTAAGCCAAGCAATTTTTCTTCAAAAGCCCTTGTAGACATCGAAATTTCAGTAAAACAAATGTTCACCAATGCATTAAAGTTTTAACGTGTCAAGGCATACATGGCATACGCCACGTGTTGTACAAATTGTACACATGGCGTGTGACTCAACAAAATAGGAAGAAATACCCTTGAAGGATTAAACAAGTTTTTCTTCTCATTTTGGGCAATGACAAGGCAAGTACATTTCAATCCATTGAGGATCAAAACAAGTTTTTCTTCTCATGTTGGGCAATGACAAGGCAAGCACACTTCAATCCATTACGGATCAAAGCAAGTTTTTCTCATTTGGGCAATGACAAAACATACACATTTCAAGTTTAAAATGGTGTTAAGTGGGAAATTAGGCCATAAGTTACACCACTTCAAGTTTAAAATGGTATTAAGTGGGAAATTAGGCCATAAGTTACACCACTTCAATTTCAATATTGCATTAAGTGGGAAAATTAGGCAATGGTGTTTGGAAAGGAAAAAAATATTTTTGTGGTGGTGATTCATTCTCAAAGCCTATAAATAGGCTTCTCCATCAAGGTATCAAGCATCAAGGAATTCACAAATACATTTCTCTACTCCAAAATTAGAAGAGGAATTCCCCAAATCCTTGAAGTTTTGAAACTCCAAAGCTTCCAACCATCCAAATTCCCAAGAATTCCGAAGGATCAAGAAAGCTCTCTTCGTTCTTCGTTAAATCCTCTTTCAAGATCAAGCCCCGACGGCCCTTGAAGAAAGTGTTCATCCGTTCATCCTAAGCATAAGCCCCAACGGCCCTTTGGATCAACAGCACAAACAAATCCACACATCCAATCGTTCTTCAAGATTAAGCCCAAAAGCCCTTGAAGAAATCCACACAACCATTATTCAAGATCAAGCCCCGACGGCCCTTGAAGAAAGTGTTCATCATTCATCATCCGTTCATCCTAAGATCAAGCCCCAACGGCCCTTTGGATCAACGACCTCAACAAACCTATACACCCATTCTTCAAGAACAAGCCCAACCCTCCTTGAAGATCCGTTCATCCAAGATCAAGCCCCGACGGCCCTTGGATCAACAAACAAATCCACACATCTATTCTTCAAGATCAAGCCCAAAAGCCCTTGAAGAAAACCAACTGTTCATTCAAGATCAAGCCTCGACGGCCCTTGAAGAAAACCAATCATTCTTCAAGATCAAGCCCAACTCCCCTTGAAGATCCATTCATCAACTGTTCATCCTTAGATCAAGCCCCGACGGCTCCTTGGATCAACAAACAAATCCACACATCCAATCGTTCTTCAAGATTAAGCCCCAACAGCCCTTGAAGATCCGCTCATCCATCAACCTTCAAGATCAAGCCCAAAAGCCCTTGAAGAAATCCACACAACCATTATTCAAGATCAAGCCCCGACGGCCCTTGAAGAAAGTGTTCATCCGTTCATCAACTGTTCATCCTTAGATCAAGCCCCGACGGCCCTTTGGATCAACAACTCATCCACAAACCTACACCCTACGAAGATAGAATCAGAGGACCCAATTTGAGAGAGATCTTAACCCCAAAATCATTAAACCACAAATATTATTTTGTACACGTTATTCTTGTTTCTTGTTTCAAGGAACTTTCGTGTTCACAGCCCTTACTACTCAGTAGTACTAAAAATGAACAATCATAATTCAATTAAGGAAATATTGGTTTGCTTACTTGTCATCGATCTAATGGATATAAACTTATAAAACTTAACTGCTTGGTAGTACAGACTATTGAGAACTTACCCCAAGCCAAGACTTGAAACACATTTTATTTTCCTAAAAAATAACTTAATTAAAAAAAATACATAATAATAATTAATATATATATATATATAAACAAGTTAGGATGCAGGGACACACATTTTTGACACACATTTAGTGGGGCTCACTTTGTAATATATTTCAATGATTCAACCATCTATCTTTTAGTCATCCCTCAAATATTATTTCTACCAAAATTCCCTCAAATCCGAAGCCGTATTTGTCTATTTTATTTCACCACAAATTAATGTCTTAATGGTTTTGAATTTGTTTAATTTTACGTAAAGATAATCTATAAATGATGAATTGCAATATAGACCATTCGGATCCTGGAAAAAAAATTATGAAATAGGAGTAACAAAAACGTGTATCAAAATATGTATCCTCATATCTTAATCCAATATATATATGTAACATATCTTAATCCAATATATATATGTAATCATATATAATCCTGCATCAACTTGTCAATAATGCAGAAAGAACCATTAATATGTTCATAATATAAATATTTAAGGAGGTCATTTTCTTTTCCCACCAAAAAAAAACAATTATATCATATAAGATTGTAATTCTATAATTACTTTAAATTAGATATTTAACATTTGGATGAAACTTGGCGTGCAGGCCGAATAAACATATTCCTTAGAAAAAAAAACTAGCAAACAAACATATCAATTTCAAATTAGCTCGAACCATGTTGTGGGCGGAGTTTCCTGCATCTCACATTCTTGTCACCTCCGACAAATAATAATTTCATCTTTCCCATTTATGTTTATTTTGCATTCTCAATTTCCTGCAAGATTTGAAGCCAAAGCCTTAGCTACTACTTTCTGCAGCTAGCAATGGGAGATACAACCGACCAAAGTTCTTCTATCCCAAGCAATGTAAGTCTCTCTCTCTCTCTCTCTCTCTCTCTCTCTCTCTCTCTCTCTCTCTCTCTCTCTCTCTCTCCCCGTAGCGACACACACGCCTAAAGAAGTTGAGGTTTAACCTAAAATTAGTTGGCAATAACGGAGTAACTCAACCCCATATAAGCCTGTGCAAGGTTTTTTAACTTTTCGAGTGGGAAAACTCTCCTTATTGCCAACTGGTTTACCTAACCTATTGGAACATGCTCATAGGTAATTTGACTAGATTTTGATGCATTTGGATTATTTTCTGCTTGTGAATTAATTTTTTTACGAATTCTGGAATTGTGTACTGAATCGCAGGTGGATGAGAAATGGAACAAGCAATCACAGATTATTGATGAAGATAAGCCACGGAGGCAGAAGGAAATAGATGAGTGGCTCCCAATCACTGGTTCAAGGAATGCAAAATGGTGGTACTCAACTTTCCACAATGTCACCGCCATGGTTGGAGCCGGCGTCTTAAGTCTTCCCTTTGCCATGTCCAATCTCGGATGGTATGTCAACATTTCTCATTCCCCTTTTAGTCTAGTGCACTTCGAACTAAATACTTTATAATTTTATCTATGCTCACAGAAGTGCTGCAGGAAGCTAAAATATGAGTTTTAAAGTCATTGGCCTTGTTTTTTTAATGATATTTCAAACTATTATAATCTACGGGAGAGAATTTCAAATTCAGATGCAAGAGTAGGCACACACTGTCTTGGCCAACTAGCCTAACTAACCGATAAGGTTTTAATTGCTTGTTTAATTTTTCAGGGGTCCTGGTTGTGTGATTCTTGTACTATCTTGGGTGATCACTCTATTCACTTTATGGCAAATGGTTGAGATGCATGAGATGGTTCCCGGAAAGAGGTTTGATAGGTACCATGAGCTAGGGCAACATGCCTTTGGTGAAAAGCTAGGGCTTTGGATTGTGGTGCCCCAACAGCTCATATGTGAAGTTGGTGTGGACATTGTGTATATGGTCACGGGTGGAAATTCGCTGCAGAAAGTTTACAAGACGGTGAAGAAAGACAAGGATCCGATCAAACTCACCTACTTCATCATGATCTTTGCCTCCTGTCACTTTGTGCTCGCCCATCTCCCCAACTTCAACTCCATCTCCGGCGTTTCGTTAGCTGCAGCGGTCATGTCATTAAGGTACATCATTAATTTAAAAAGTATTTCTTTAGCTGAATTTTCTGTCAAATAGTGTCACGTACGTGGTGAGCAAGTACTTTGGAATGCAAATCAGTATTCTCAACACGAATTTGTCTATCCTCCCATGTTCCGTGCATGTAATTGAGTATACAACAACGAAAGTAGAACTATGAGAAACACGGAGATTCTTAAACTCATTCTCTTTTGATTTTGATTTCAGTTACTCTACTATTGCATGGACTGCTTCCCTCCACAAGGGTGTTCAGCCGGACGTAGCATACGGGTATAAAGCCAGTAGCACTCCAGGAACAGTCTTCAACTTCTTCACTGCCTTGGGGGACGTAGCTTTTGCCTATGCAGGCCACAATGTGGTTTTGGAGATCCAAGCAACAATCCCTTCGACGCCCGAAAAGCCATCGAAGAAGCCTATGTGGAGAGGAGTTGTGTTGGCCTACCTCGTCGTGGCCTTGTGCTACTTTCCGGTGGCTCTCATTGGATATTACACTTTTGGGAACGCGGTGGAGGACAATATCCTCATCTCATTAGAGAAACCTGAGTGGCTCATCATAACTGCAAACATGTTTGTTGTCGTCCATGTCATTGGAAGTTATCAGGTAAATTTGTACTAGAAACTAGAATATTTGATCTTGGTAAATTTCAAATGGATTTTAATCAAATATTCTTGGTTTTGCTGTGTTACCATATTGCAATGCAGCTATATGCAATGCCAGTATTCGACATGATAGAGACCTTGTTGGTGAAGAAACTGCACTTCAGGCCTACCCTAATCCTCCGCTTTGTTTCCCGGAATATCTATGTCGGTAAGTAGTTCAGCTCCTCATCGAGTAGAGTGACCGCCATAACTTGACTCTTTTCTCTCCATGCACACCCTTGTCTATTTATTTATGATCTTTACATTGAACAAATTAAAGGAGAATAAACAAAAAAGATATACATGGCGTGCAGAAGGGGAAAATGGTGTTACGAATATCGTTTCCCAAACAATATTGAGTATATGCTTTGATCGTGTGTGATTGATTTCAGCCTTCACAATGTTTGTCGCCATTACTTTCCCCTTCTTCGGTGGTCTTCTAGGATTCTTTGGGGGATTTGCATTTTCCCCGACAACATACTTTGTAAGCCCTTAATCTCTTTCTTTGCAGTCAAATTTAAGTTTTACTTTTCATTTGTTCAAGCGATAGTGTAGTCTAATCTAAACTATTGATTCACTGATTCACGATCTCCATCTGATTTCATTCTTTAGCTCCCTTGCATTATGTGGCTTGCCATCAAGAAACCGCGCAGGTGGAGCCTATCTTGGATTATTAACTGGGTACGTGTGTTTGTTCATATTCTATTCTTACATGTTTTTTCGGAGTGCTAATAACATCATCTTTCCATAACCATCTTCATTTCTAAATCGGCTTCCTGAATTGCAGATTTGCATTACACTCGGCGCCATGCTGATGATTCTATCACCTATTGGAGGGTTGAGGAGTATCATAATTCAAGCCAGTACCTACAAATTCTACAAGTAACAAACTTGGCACAAGCATAAGTATTTTTCCCTGAAGTTCAATGCAGTAGATATGGAAATGCAAGCATATGTTACGAATAAGTACCATGAATGAAGACATACAATTCTAGGGCATGTAATTGTAACGAGGTGCCAACGGACTTAACCAGAAGAAAAACTTATGTAACAAGTCATCTCGGTGTGTATTTTTGTATTGTATGTCAGTATGTGTATGCATAAACTCAGAACCTTGATTCATTTATATTCAGCACCTATGAAATAGAGATATCACTTTAGTGGATTGCATATATTGCTGGACACTGGTGGGAAGAACAATGTTACATTGGCACACGACTCTAGTGACATCTTGAAATCTAATATATATAAACTTTCAGCAATATAAAACTAAAATCTATCCAAACCCTTAAATCCAAAAGCATGTGAAGATACTCGCATTTATCCGCCATTATGTTATCGAGTCTCTAAATCTTCTGCGATAGGCCTACGCTGTACTTTATTCTGTGCAACTAATAGCCGTGGTTATAACTAGTCAGGTTTTCTTGTAGCGTTCAATCAACAATGGCATCGTACAATATACACACATCAATTGAACTATCTTCTTTGCCCAAGAATAATTTCCGGCAAGACTGGAATGGCTTATTCGTTGGACAAAACTAGCAAACAAAAATTCTTCAATTCCTGCAAGACTGGAAGCCAGAGCCTTATCTGTTCTCTGCAGCAATGGGACTGGAAGCCAAAGCCTTATCTCTCTCTCTCTCTCTCTCTCTCTCTCTCTCTCTCTCTCTCTCTCTCTCTCTCCTGGATTTTGATTCATTTGGGTGACATACATTTGGAGGAAATATATGATTGTCTTCCAATTACCTCTTCAAGGAACGCAAAATGGTGTGGTACGTACTCTAAAACTTTCCACAAATGTCAACTCCATGATTGGAGCTGGTGTCTTAATTAAAGTCTTCCCTTTGCCATGTCCAATATCGGATCGTACGTTCAGCCCGCGTCCAATCTCGGATGGTACGTTCAGCAAGCACACTGCCTTAACCAACTATACAGATTTTTAATTGCTTGTTTCATTCATCTCTGGCGTCCTGAATGTGTTGTAAATTGTAATGGTGTTCTCATAGGTGATCACTTTATTCACGTAATGGAAAATTATTGAGATACATGAAATGGTTCCTGGAAAGCGGTTTGATAGGTACCAAGAACTAGGGCAACACACCTTGGCGTAAAGCTTGGCTTCTGAATTGTGGTGCTCAGCAGCGCGTATGCAAAGTTGGTGTCGACAGCTCTTGGTAAACTTGGTCATTCAATCGGATTTTTAACAAATCTTGTTGCAATGCAGTTACTTGCAATGCCAGTACTTGACATGATAGAAACCGCGGTGTTGGTAAAGAAACTGCAGTTCCAGCGCACAACTAAGCTTCGGTTCGTTACCAGGAATATATACGTTGGTAAGTTTGATAACGAACTGACCTCCACTCTTGGGACGGCGTTATGTGATTACTGAATGTATTACATCATTTGAATCGATGTTCTTCGTGTGTTATATTTCAGCGTTCACAATCGTCGTCGGAATGACCTTTCCCTTCTTCGGTGGCCTCATTGGATTCTTCGGAGGATTTGCTTTTTCCCACAGCATCACACTATGTAAGTCCTAAGTCCGTCTCTTATTTGCGGTCAAAATCTAAGTTTATATCTCATTCACTCAGTCTCCGTTTGATTTCGCTCTTCAAGCTCCCGTGTGTCTTATGGCTTGCCATCAAGAAACCGTGCAAGTTTAGCCTATCTTGGTTTACAAACTGGGCACATACGGAACTTCTTTCGTTCAATGGTGGTAAAACCAGACCTCCAGAATAATCGTTGTCCTCGATTTCAGATTTGCATTACACTCGGCGTCCTACCGATGATCCTATCGCCTATCGGAGGTTTACTGAATATCATACTTCAGGCCAAGGACTACCACTTCTACATAAACAAACTTTTGGCACACAAACCAGTAGAGTTCGTGAGGAATAAGTGTACCATGAAGGACGTATGAAAATCGGGTTTTCCATCCGTGTCTTTATTTGGTAGGGATTCTGGCCTTCGACAGCCAACCAAGTACTGGCAAAGTTGAATGTCGACGATCTCACCAAAATGCAGCATGACAGCGAAACAGGGCCCGAAAATTCAACCATAACCAAAGCAGTTGGGAGGAATAAGAATATTGCTGAAGAAAGAAAGTCACAAAATTTTGGGTTGCTTCAACGCTTCAACCTATTCAATAAGTCTGGTGGTTGGCCTGCTTCAACTAGAAGATAATGGTATCAACTTATTCATTTCTTTCCTAATAATTGATGCATATGCAGACATGGGTTATGTCAGTTAGGCCCAACAGTGTCCTTGCCCCTTGTTCAAATCCCTTCTCGTAAGTTAGAGTAGATTAGAACGTCATTTTGTGAAGTGAATTCAAGCAAACCTATGCAGAAACCAGCAAATTGTAACAAAAGACAACAAAACCTTATCCCACTAAGTGAGGTTGGCTGTATGAATCTTAAAATGCCATAGCGCTCAACAAATTGTAACAAACATTTGAATGAAAAGACTATGAAACTATGATTAAGAATACATGTTGCAAATATGCGACTTCGTAAATCCTAGAACACCACTACGCTCAACAAATTGTAACAAACATTTTAATTAAAGGACTATGAAACTGTGATTAAGAATACATGTTGCAAATTGTTACATATATAACCACTAATAAGAACAACCCAAATTGTTATTAAGCTTTGAGAAACAGCTCAAATCTTCAATTTCAAATCTCTAATTGGTGAAAAACAAAAACCCCAAAACCTAAAATCTGGGGTTTTATCTAGCTTTCTTTTCCAATTCGCCAGTCCTGGCTCTAAACAATTCGACCCAGAGATTCGAAATCCACAAAATGCTGACAGAAATGGCGGCCATCACTACCACAATCCAGGAACCCCAAACCCACCGCGGAATCAATCCGTCGGCGGCGCCGCTGATGTAAAAGGCCCCCATTCGGTACACGAAATACGGACCCACAAAGCCACGAACAATCGAATACAGAATGTAAAAAGGAGGAGACAAAAGATCATACACCTTAGCTGCAAACTTCAAGTCGCTTCTCCTGGCGTTGGCGAGCGTCCAGACGTTCTGGCAGAGGCTGGTGACCTCGGCGAGGATCAGGAGGCAGAGAATGGCGAATGCGCCGTGGGAGGCGACGTAGCGGCAGGTGAGGAAGACGAAGAGCGTGGCGAGGTGGTGGCCGATGAAGAGGACGTCGCTGGGGAAGAAGACGAGGTAGTGGAGGAGATCGGTGAGGAAGTAGGCGACGCTGTAATCGAGGACGGAGTTCTGGAAAAGGGTGTTGGGGGCGGCGAATCCGGTGGCGGGGTCGGAGAGGATGGCGTAGGCGGAGAGAAAGACGGCGGGGGTGCCGTGGGCGAGGGAGATTAGGCAGCTGGAGGCTTCGGGTCGGATCTTAGGGCTCCAAGTTCGGAAGACGATGAAGTAGGCAATGACGTAGACGATGGAGAACATGAGGAAGAAGATGGGGAGGCATGGGAGCTGGAGAGATGACGACGGCGACAGCGACGGCGATGGCGGGGAGTGGATTGGGTTTTGGGTTTCCATCTGAGATGGAAACGAAATCAAAGGGCTTTGACGAAGATTACGGGAATCGGAGAGAGGGTTTAATTTATAGAGAATTGTGTTGTTTGGGATGGAGAGTGGGACGACGACTGGTGTGGTGTGGGTGTGTGAGTGCGACTCTTGAGACTGACTGACTGCGTTCGAGTTGGACAAAGTTAATAAGAATTTGGTGCGGTGTTGAACCGCTAACTCTATTTTATTGTTTATTTGTACGAAGCGATTTCGTATTTTAGATACACTGAAAAATCTTGGAAATATGAACAGTAAGTTATATGTTCTTTCATAGGTAATAGGAATTTCGTGTTTTGGATACATTGAAAAATCTTCACAAGGACAGAGGAAAAAATTTAAAAAATTTAAAGTCGAAAGCTATATTTTGTAAACTTAACTCAAATTTTCCTCGGTGTATTTAAAAAGTTAGAACCAAGCTAGTGCTCAAACGAGACACCATGGCTATGCCTCTCCAATAGATACTGGCGATGTTAAAGACATATACTTGAATTATATTTTGTAGATCGGATGATGTAGTAATTGATGGTTGAATTCTTTGTTTAAATCATTACAAAATGTATCCAACCATCAAACGGTAGATCATGTGATCCAACCATTAAACGCCAGATCACGTGATCTATCATATTTAAATAGACGGTAATCATTACAGAATGGATCCAACCATCATTCGCCACATCATGTAACCTACAAAATTACCATTCTCCATACTCAAAAGTCAAATTCGATTTTCTTTGCAATTTTGCATTAGAGATGTTATTACTTGCACCACAACATCTGTAATCAAATACGTGTATTTTTGACTTGTAAATTTTGTCTTTGGAGATAGTTTTAAGTGCGAGGGACGAGCACCGGCCTCATGTGAACGGGAATTCAAATTCGGGTTCAATTTCTCTTACCAATGAGTCTTACACGTACCGCCGTGATCCGATCCTGCGAACGGTAGAATTCCGGTAGAATTCCTCGTTGAAACGGCCACCGGGAAAAAGAAAAAGGTTATATCTGGCCCTTGGATGGCATCAAAGGACGGATAGTAAAGTACCAAAAAAAGCATCAACGAGAAAAGTACGCAGACATTTCTTCTTTTTTATCCTCTTTTCATATCAAAATATTCTATTTCGTGCTTCTTTGGTTCGTCCATGAGTACAAAAGCAGCAAACGATTTAATCAATTTCTCCCTCTTCTATATCATTTACAGGACTCGGAGAAGCATTTACCGTACTTGGAGGAACACTAACAGGCTCTGCGTCTTCCTCCTCATCATCGTCTTTCATGTACAAGCCAAGTTGTTCCAACGGGTTACACCCTCCAAAGTTAAAGCCGCCTAAGCCATCCTGCGAGTGATCAGGGCTCGTTTCGTCTACAGAGCTGGGTAGCTGCTCTGCAGGGGCAGTTCTAAGCATCTCCAGATCTTTAAGAAACCGAGAGTTCTCGTTGATTTCAACAGTCTTTTCTATCTGTGCACAACGCAAACAATTTCCCAATAAAGATCCACAGATACTCGAGGGGTAGTATGTATGCAACATATGAGGACGTTTGGCAATTTACCTGCAGCAATGCCTGCCTTGCTGCTTCTCTCTCAAGCTCCCTCTTCCGTTTAGCCTCAGCTGCAGCTTCTGCTTCTGCTCGCCTTCGAGCATCCTCGGCAGCCTTAGCTTCCGCTTGTAACCGTGCTTTCTCTGCTCATATTTTGCAACAAAATACACAAACACATACGAACAGACATTTCAGTTTACTAAACTATAAGAGATGTTTGTGAACATGGTTTGCAATCAAAGGATCGTTGCAAAATTTTATGCCACCAAACCCATACAAAACATGCACACAACAAAGGAATTGATGCAAGCAGAAAAGTAAAACTTTAAGCGTAAGGATCTCCACCTTTCTTCCGTTGCAGTTCAAGTTCCTCCCTCTGGCGCCGCAATTTCTCAGGATCTCCTTTATCACCCTGATCTCAGCCAGATTAAATTGCACCGGATCACATCCAGAGTAGAAAATACTTGCAAAATGGTTTCATACAAACACAGTAAGTACACAAGTAGCGTGACTTTGCAACCCACCTGATTAAGTGTTTTCTCTCTTGCTCTTAAAATGGTATCAGCAAAACGATTCTTCAATACAGCAGCCCTGTACTGCTTCTCGGGGGAGACCGGCCTCTCTTGGGTAGCACTGTCTCCTACATTTTTTTTAAAGATGAGCTATGAGATGGTACCACAAAAGCATAGCTATTATTTTATTTTATTTTATTTTTAACTTTTTTTTCTTTTAAATGAGATTAACTCTTCGGCTTACCATGCTGGCAACAATCTGACTCAACAGGACTTGGCTTCTGCTGGGAACTTTGTTCAACTTGATCCAACCCACTATCAGACTCTGTAAGATCCCATGGATTTGAAAATTTAATCATCAACAAGTAATTCAAAATCCAAAAATACAATCACACCTCAGAGAAGTCTACACCATGTCACTAGTAGAGTACAACCAAGATGGTTACTAAAATGATTGAGAGTCCCAAACGGACTAAATTCAATCCCCATCATTAAGCTGAATATTGTAACAGATGATCGAATGGCAGCATATAAGAGGTCATGTTTATTATAGATAAAAAAAAAAAACCTTGTTTATTATAAATAATAGATGATCAGATGTCTCTTAAAAAATAGATGATCAGATATTATGCATCTGCAACACAAAACATGATACGCTCTTCCAAACCTCTATTTAAGCAGGAAGGTACTTCCTCTCTATTCATGATCCTGTTTTAATCAGATTTCTTGCCCAAGACATTGTCAAAAGATTCCCTATTATCTTCTATATCTACGTACTATATTTTCGACCCACCCTGTGTTTCCCATTTATGGACTGGAAACTGAATATCAAAAATACTTCATGCAACACCAAGAGAATGAAAACAGGAATGTGATTTTATTAAAAAAATTACTCACGATTTCCTTCGAGGGGATTATCAATTGTTGTCTTTACATCTAAACGAGCTCCAGAACTCACAGTTTCTGGTACCTGAAGAAGAATTAAGTATGATGTCAGGCCCGTCAGTCAAACCAATACCCAGTATCCATACACTATTGTACCACACAAACTCAATAGTTCACAAACCATCCATCATGAGAGGTGCAGAAAATTTGATTTGATGTATTTAACATAAAATTTCAGACAGCTTATGCGCATTTACCAGACTTGCGGCCTTCACATCATCACATTCACTCTCAGAAGAACTGCTAGAATCTGAATCTGTAAAACATACACAAGATACAAAATTATTTAGTGTTTTTGAAACTCAGGAAAAAAAAAATCACGACTCTTTTGCAAGCATGCAGAGTCTTTATTTAATTATTTATTTGTTGGCCTCAAGTGAAGTCAAAACTTGAACACTAAATAATTTAGTGCATGAATTGGAGAAACAAAATATTTGCTCCAACAAGCCCTACTCTATTTTTTTTTTTCCTCTCCATCTAATTAAAACTCAAAAATTATACAATTTAAAGCATGAAATTGGAGAAATAAAAAGTTGACAAACTCAACTTACCACTGGAGCTGCTTGAGCTAATGGCTTTACTACTTTTATGGCCAGTATCCATTTCTATCTCCACAGGAGGATAGCTTGAGACAGGAGGCTCATTTCCACCAATATCAACATCTTCATCAGCCGGATCATTCCCTACAAATGCATATAGTGAAAGGAGGAACCAAGTGTTTCAAACATTCTAAAACTGAAGTCGGCACTTATATATGCAAGTAGATAAAGAAGAATATGACCTTTACATGGCTGCATGGATGAATTGCTCAACCCTGATTCATTGACAAGCTGCATTATAGTGACAACAATGTATGTTTCAGGCATATATTAATCTACTTTGATTCCAGGAACAGGAAAAAGGTGAGGTCGAGCTAATACCTCCATTGAACAAGGTTCAGCCCTTGCATGGTTCTTTCGTTTCTCTTGCAAATACTCATTTAAAAGCCTCCGTAAGGTGAACAAAGTATCATCACTTAGAACATCGATATCAATCTCAATCTCATCCTCTCCAGAGTCCTTTCCATTTGAACTGTGCTCCTTCAAGAAATCAATGATGTGTAACGGCATCTCTCCAAGCAAAGACTCCAATTCTCTGCTCAGATTGAGCTTCTCCTCTGTTGTCATCACTCGCTTAGGAGGCTCAGACTTTACTTCATTGTGCACTGACGTGATAGTCCTCTTTTTTGAGGGGGGCAATGGTTTAGGAGTTTCCATGCCTTCGCGAGGACCAGATTTAGTTGGCGGTGGTTGGGAATCAGCCTTGGGCAGTTTTTTCTCGATGGTTTTCCACCTGACTTCAAAAAATTTACTAAGAGTATCAGCCATGGCATAGACCTTATTTTGTGGTGGATTGTAGGTCATAGCATTGGTGAAGGTCATCCTTACATCAGCAGCAAACTCCAACGGGGATGAATAAGATCCCGAAGCTATCTTGCTCTTTATTGTACCCAAGTCCATTGGATGTTTGATAACAGTGAAATAATCTGGAATGTTCAACTTCACCACATCAACAGGTTCTTTGAAAAGCCAACTGGATTGATGGGCCATCAACCGTTTCAACAGTGCCTCGCATTGTTTCATAAGAATCGCACTAGCAGTGCTAGAGTCAAACCTCCCAGAAGCTTCCGGATTCCGTGTCTGTGCTTTTGGAGCCCCAAGATTCAGTCTTTTCCCCGACACAGAAGTCAATGTCGACGACTTTCTAAAACTATCTACATGCGGCCCATTCTGGCCATTGCTGATGATATCACTAGAAGAGGACACTGCAACACCATTGGTTTTATGCATTTCAACTTTTTTCTGAAGTATTCGTATCTGTTCAAGTTCCATTCTCAACCTATGTATCAAATCCTTCCTCTCTGATGACACCATGTTTGACAAGGGAAGAATTTGTATGGGCACACGAAAACTGTCGCGGTTACTGGAATTCAAACTAATACTTTTCCTCGTTGGAGCACTTGAATCCTCCGAGCCAGTAACTTCTGCGTCGATTCTTCCTGAGCTACCCGAGCATTCACCAGCCTGCTCAAATGCACCACCATAGTACCCTCCCCTTCCCGGGTTCTTGTTCTTCTTGGCCATCACCAAAAATCCCAAACAATCTCCTAGCACTATTCTTTATACCAGAACAGTGATTTTCCAGTTAAACAAAATGGGGTCCGTTAGGTTGCTTAGGAAGGAGCAATAATTCAAGTTCGTCTCCAATTTAACCGCCAAAATGATTACTTTTCAATACGAAAAAACACATACGAATAACACAACTTAACAGAGCTTCATTTTAAATTACCTTAAAAAAATAAAAAATAGAAGATAAATCCGAAGAAGAAGAAGAAGCATTCATCAAAAAGTTTACAACAGTCTTGGGTAAGTTCCACAGCTCAATTTTACATCTAGAAGTGAAAATTCGACAAAATTGAATATAAACCCTAAAAACTTGAACAGCAACTAATTCGACAAAATTGAACTAGATAAAGCACAAATTCCCAAGAAAGAAAGTTATCCAAAACCCTAGAAGAAATACCTGTAGCTATCGCTGAGCTGCCTACTAGAGTTCCAGAGCTCTCTTGCGATCAAACAAGAAATCTTCTGCGCGATCACAAATCGAGGTCGAGAACTTCAGAGCAACGAGACCGAGAAACTGCGAGGGGTGGAGCGTGCAGAGTGAGGTAAAACCCTAGAGAGCCCGAATTGAACAGTGACCGGATCGCGACCCGTAAACGCCCGAGGCAACGAAGAAGAAGACGAGCTTGAAGAATGCAAGGTTTCTTTCTTTCCCGCAGAGCAAAGCGCACGAGTTAAGAAAATAATCGGACCAAAAAGAAAAGTTACAGAGAGAATATCGACTGCCCTGACTGTTAAGCCTTCTGATTTAATTATCGATTAAAACAGGTGTCGCCGTGTCGACCCTTGGATGAAACCTACTATTCAGAAATTTTGGGATTTCAGCCGTTAGATCTGATTAAGCGCGGTTTTTTTATTATAGCAAAATTATGTTTTAAATTACTCTACTCACTATAATCTATGGAAATAGGAAATATTGTACTTATTACTGATTGGTAAATGCAGTTACTTTTTTTTTTTTTTTTTTTTTTTTTTGGTCTAAAAAAATGATTAATTCGATAGAAAGTTACAGGCCAACACAAAGGAAGTCAAAATAATCCAAACACATTGGGAGAACAAATAGATAAAAGCCCAGTCCAATTAAATAAACAATAAACAGAAACCCAAATCCCTAATTTCCAATTGCAGAAAGCAGCGTCTGCTGCCGTCACTGCCACAAAAGTCTTGCCAGCAGCTACTGAAGCAGCAACACTAGAGAAAATGACTGAGTGGTGAAAACGAACAAGACATTGTAGCACAAAAGTACCAAACCCGCAACAAGAAGCACACCACATCCAAATTTCTTCACCAATGACCATAACCAAAAGATAGTCACCATATCCAAATCACATTCACGAATCCCTGCAAATATATACAAATACAGTAGCACATGAGTATAAGGTGAGGCTAAGGAGTATGTAAAATACCCTTACTTTGGCCGAAGTCGCCATACACTTGGCCTCGATGGAAATCTAGCAAGCTATTTGGGGAGGGGACAGGGAGGGAAGGAAATAAATCTGGTAATCATATTCTGCTCGGAGTTTGCAGATGAGAGCAAATGATGGGGTGGGGATGGTTATGGGGAAGGGAGGCAGAAGGGAAAAGTGAGGGAGATTAAGTCTTGGGTTTGGAAAAGAACATCCAGAGGAGAAGGAGGGGTGGAGAGGAACGAGATGAAGCTTAAAGGTGAGACAAACTCATGGAAAAAATTTCAGACAAAACTCAAGGAAACTGTGAAAAATTTTAGGGGAAATTGAAAAAGAGAGAAGAGGATAAGGAGAAAGGGAAATAGGAGAACAAGGAACTTAGACAATGACAGTCACCGGCACCCAAGCTAAAGGCTAGGACCGATGGCAAAGGAATTTGCAAGGTTGGGAAACCAGATAGAGTCTTATGTGTTTTCTGCTGGCCCTACACTTGATCTTAGCTGATCTTTTACTACATGGCCTGGTAAATGCAGTTACTTAATAAGCTTATCTCACGGAAACTTTATGCTACTATTTTTGTAATTTTATTCAATGATTTAAATTATTTTTATTTTAGTATATTGTTCATACATTATTTTTGTAAAAAATTAGATAAATATAAAATTATTAAGACATCCAATTACATTGAAAAAATAGACAAATACCTTTTTTCATATAAATACCAAGGGCTATCATTTAATACAATAGTTTAATTATTTCAGATTTGAATGATTTTTGTAAAAATGATCAATGCACATAGTTGCATTTTTGGAATGAGATGAACACAATATATCAAGTATAATAATGTAATTGATTAAAAAAAATTTTAAAAATTACTAATTATATTATGAAACTTAATATAATAGATCATGTTCTCGATACAAAGAAAAATTTCTCTTTTGAAAACTAGGAATTCACATTCGAGCCCATAGTAAATTAGTAAAAGTATCATCAGCTTTTAAAAGTTAAAACCCTTTCGATCAAGACCACCACTCAAACCCCTCTTGCCGCCATTCTCCTCCTACTCAAAGCCTCTTGCCGCAACTCTCCTCCGACTCAACCCCACTTGCCGCCCTTCCCCACCCGGCCGATACCTTACTGGCCGGCGAAATCACACAGTCCCCCAAGTTCCTACTTTACAGTTCTCTTCTTTTCTGTCTGACATTTGCATAGACAGTCTGATTACCCAGAAGCGCAAATCGTTCAAGGTAATCTTTCCTTTTTCTTTCTTTAGCCAAGATCACGTTCTGTTCACAGTTATCATACAAAGTTTGGTGAATTGTTTTCCTTTTTAATATTAAATCTCCAGTTTGTAGGTTGCGAGGGACATGATCCATGCTTCTTATCCTACTGTTTGCAAGGCTTTGTAAGAATTTGAGCTTGCAAATTATTGTGTTTTTGGTTCATTTCCCAACTACCCATGTATAGAAATTGATAACCCCTTATTGAAAAATTTGAACTTGAGTAGATTAGAATGGATGTTGAATGATAGATTTCAGAAATTGTTCAAAATTGGTTGAAGTTGAGGGCTTTATCTTAACAGATTGCATTTGCTTCTCTAGGAACTTTGGAGCCAGGGCGGTACGAAGGTCGTTGGGTTTTCACTCAAACTTTCCCCACAAGGTTTTTATCAGGCGGATTCGGATGGAGAGTAATAATCAGAACTGTAGCCTAAGAGGTGGCAAGGAGGATTCAAGAGGTGCCTTGGTTGTTCTTGAAGGCTTGGATCGTTGTGGGAAGACGACACAATCAACTAGACTAGTAAAAAACTTGGAGAGGTTAGGGCATTCAGCTGAGTTGTGGCGGTTTCCTGACAGAACTACAAGTGTTGGGAAAATGATATCTTCGTATCTTTCCAACGAATCTCAACTGGATGATCATACAATCCATCTACTCTTTAGTGCCAACCGTTGGGAGAAGAGGTTAGTTGTGCTATTCTTTGTTGTGAGGTTTCCTATATATTGCACTTCTTCTGATTGTTGTTTATGTTTCTAACTGATGCCAGGACAATACACATTGAGATATATATTTTATTTCTTTTGATGACTGAGTTGTGTGACAATCTGGTTTAATGACCTAATCTTTCCTTGTTCGAGTTTAGTTTCTGTTGAGTTTAGAAACCAATGTAACGGTAAAATACACAATGAACTCATAAGCAGCAAAAGTTACTTCAGTTGTATGGCTGATAGCGAGGAAACAAGTTATTGAGTTTTTAATTTCTGTATACATTTACAGGATTCTTCTAGTCTTCATGGGCATCCAAATGCACTGTTTTTCTAAGCCCCAGTGCTCATTTACATAAAATCTGTAATGACCTCAAGTATTTTGCATTTAGGTTTCTCAGGAACCTGGCTAAAATCGATCAAGATGAGAACAATGTTTGGTTACAATAAGTGTTGGGTATTATTTCGACCATGCAGACTTTAGTAAAGTTAGAAGTCTTTCCTTGTTATTTTTAACTTAGTTGGTGTTATGCAAAATGTGGAAGGAATAGTTTAAGAGGGGAAGGAACAGTCCATGTCCCATTTTGTATGACATAGTCGTTGGCTTTTTTAGTTTGTTTAATAATTATTTTGATTACTATAAGAGTGTCTGCACTTCAATTTTAGCTGAAGTTCATTCTTAGGGTGAAGAATGAGGTGGTCAAATCATTTTTCTAAGTAATCTATAATTTCCTTGTAGATCATTGATGGAGAGCAAATTGAAAAGTGGAACCACCCTTGTCGTTGACCGTTATTCCTATTCAGGGGTGGCATTTTCATCTGCCAAAGGACTTGATATTGAATGGTGTAAGGTGGGGAAATGCTTCATGTTTTACCCCTGATGATCTTTAAATTCTGTACATAAGGATATTAAAAAGATGAGGTTTCTTTTGCAGGCTCCGGAGATTGGGTTATTGGCTCCAGATCTTGTAGTGTACCTTGACATACCACCTGAGGTATGTAGTCATTTTCATTTTCACACTGAATTTTAGGTATGTCGGTTAATTTTCTGCTTGATTGCATATCTAATACTGAACATGGTTAAGGTGATTCCCTGCTACCTATGTGGTCTTACATATCTTCCGAGATACACAAACAGCCTCTCATAAGAAGTTTCCTAGGTATGCAAATTGATTTTGCAGTCAATAGGTTCTCAAAATAGATAATGGGTGTATATTTTTGGCCCTTCATGGCTAACTACTGATATCTTAGGGTCCTTATTCTATGCTGACATTTATTGTTGAGGAAAATAGAGCTGTTACATTTAGCCTGGCATGATGTTGACAAATTAGCCTGGATGGTTACTCTGCAAATCAGATCGACAGGGTGATTTTTCCCCTTTGTTGATATGAAGTATGAATTTATAATTGTCAGAAAGCTGCAGAAAGAGGAGGCTATGGAGGTGAGAGATACGAGCAGCTTGAGTTTCAGAAGAAGGTTGGTCAGAACTATCAGGTCCTCCGCAGTCCCACTTGGAAGGTAGTTTGTTGATTCATTCATTTAGTTCACTAAAGAACCTTGGATATTTGCTTCCGGTTGTGATGCTATCTTGACCATATCATCCTGGATGCAATTTTTTACTCAAACTTTTAATTTTTGTACTGTAAAGAATACATTGAATCAACGGATGTCCATTAAAAGAAGTATTTAGAGGAACAGAATGAACAGAAATGGAAAAAGATTTCACTCTCACCAAGAGCATAGGTGGGGTTGTGATGCCAAACGTATTCCTCCAATTTCATTTTCTCATGCCCAAGTTTTCTTCTGTTTTCCAACAAACACTGATGTGAAATCTGTTCCTAATATATAATATAGATCCTGGCTGGGCTATCATTATCTGATTATTGTTTACACATTTTATTTTGGAGTTACGCTGCAAGTTGGCAATTTTTTTGTATAGTACGGGGGCTCGTTGAAGCAGCGGTTCAAATACAACTAACCCTGCAACACTGCTAAATTGTTTGGTTTACAACTGTTATTCTCGAAGTATACTATTCCTAGGTGAGTTGAATTACGTGGATACTATGCCGAGGTTAAATTTGTTTTGGCTTGATGCAGATCATAGATGCTTGTTCATCCATGGAGGAAGTTGATGAACAGTTGCAAAACATGGTACTCAATTGTGTAAAAACATGCCAAGAAGGGAAACCCCTCTCTTGTCTCTGGTCTGGTTAGATTTTATCTTCTCCGGAAAGGGCAAGACGCATGTATCTGTGGAAGGTCAAATGCTGATTATTTCATCTCAGATTGTATGACTATTTTACTCTCGTGTTAAAAGAGTTGATTCAGTGTTGTTTACTCCATCAACAGCGAAAAGTGGGGTCTGTGGTAAAAGTCTTCCTTGGTTTCTCGGATTCAGTCCGTTGTTTGTGGTTGTCCATGACTATTAATGTATCGTAATTGTTTTTTTTTCACAAAAATAGACGAGATTGCGAGTTCTTTTGAATGAATTTGATTGTAGTCTTGGCAGTTCTACCTGCATATATTGCATCTGCATTTCCCTTTTTGTTTGGTTTTCCAGCCCTGCGTCAGGAATTTGCGAGGGTTGTAATTTGTAACCGAGGCTTGCAGGAGCAAGTTTTGCTGCGTTTGGTAAGCGGAAAGGAATTTCCGACGTCTTCTATCTGCGGAAGGGAAATGAAAGATCTTTTATTGTGTTCGGTAATTTGGGTAAAGTTTTTGCTCGCACGGCGTTTTTAATTGGGATTGTTAGGATTCATCTTTGGTCGAAATAAAGCTTCGGAAAATTCCAATTTGTGATAAATGGGTCGTAACTCTTTAAGTCCAAACAAAATGCAAAGCACAAAAAACCCTAATCTCAAACAGCGAAACGCCTGCCTTCACTGTTGTCGCTTCCTCCGCGAAGGAAGACATCGGCCCTAACTGAAAAGAGCGCCCGAACCAAAAATTATATTTGTGAATGTTGTGCATAATCAATCCACCAGGAACCACATCATCCATAGCCACACAAGCGAGGAAGGTTACAAAACATAACATGAGGAGGGGGAGGGCAAAGGGGTGTGTAAAACATCCTTGTTCCGACGTGAATTGTTCCACCCTTCGTCCAATTTTTCCGACAAGTCGGTTCAACAGTGGATTGTGAGTGTTGGGTCTGGTGTCAAGATAAAGCCCAACACTCCGAGATCTAATTCATGATTATGGGTTGGAAAAGATGAGGGGGAGCGAGGGAGAGGTAGGAAAGCATGGTGCGATGAGGAGGGAAATGGATCTGGCGGTGAGCGGCTATTGAGTGAAGAGAAGGGAGAAAGCTGAGACCAAGGCTCAAATGGCTGAGACAAATTAAGGTTCAGACAACTGCGACAAAGCTCAGAAGGAAGTATAGATGAAGAAATAGGGAGGAAGAGAAGAATAAAGCACAAAAATCAGGAGGCTGCCACCAACCCTAAAGCGAAAGGTTAGGGTTGATGGCTGTAGAAGCCTTTCGTAATACAAATTTTATAATCAAAATCAAAGAATGTATTAAATAAATAGACGGTTAACCGTGTTACTTGAAACTCAAGTTCGACGTAGTTCTATACGTTATATTTTTTATGAGGTATCTAAATACACTTTATAAATCATGTGCCAAGGTTTCATAGATCATACACCCTTGGAGGAATCTGTATACATTTAAGGCATCAGCTTGATGTTTAGGATTGGATTAGAATGGATAATTTACAACATGTAAAGTACATAACAACGTATATTTTAAGGGACTTAGAATGAGATTAGAATGAAAGTGATTAACTTATCGCTTTTAATCTATTTCAAGGGGATTGAACAGATAAGTTCTATAATAAGCAATCCATATTCTATCTTCAAGCTAAACACAATTTATTTATTTTTCATTTCTTTCTTTTACGTACCTTGAATTGAATATAGTGAATTGTTTGTTCTAATCCAATCCAATCCTAAAAACTAAACAAAACACTTCACTAATTAAGTGAATGGTGGTGCTATCCATACACCCCCTTTACCACTCACACACGCCTTTTAATTTCTGGCGGTTGGATCGAATGAAACAAAGATAAAAGGATTAGTTAAACTAACAAGGGATTCGTGGAAGGTAAAAATGAGTGTCAATAGCTCCACCGTAAATGAATACAAAGAAATAGTAGTCAATGTTCGATCAAGAGAGTGACTGTCAGATAGAGAGACATGCAAAAGGAGAGTTGACACATCAGGCAATCTCCTAGCTTGAATGATCAGAAAAAGTTTCAAGATAATGAGAAACTTCGTACAGTGAAAATGCAAGCTCCATCGACGGGCCAAAATTATGGAAAAACTGAACATAGTAATTAGGTGCATTTAAAAGTTCTGTAATACATGTTAAGGGTTTAATTAGGCGCTGTATCTTTTGGTAATTATTACACCTTCTCAAAGTACTTAAATTATGGATAATATATAGTTTTAAGAACACACACATTCAGAAGAGCACAAGTCGAGAGGAATGTTTGGAGCAACATATATGCAAGAACTTTTGGTAAATGAATGGCCTTCAAGTTTAATTATGATGTGATTCTGAAGGAAGAAAGCCAATGGCTGCAAGCAGCCTTGATGGTCAGTTATGGAGGGTGATGTACGTGCAGGAATGGAGAAAATATTGAGAAGTGATGATCACTAAAAATATCAAGCAAGAAAGAATAAAGGAAGAGAAAATGGGGCATATATTTCTGTGGATAATTCTTGCATTCTCTCTTGGGAATGAGCTCATTTTCTCACTTGCAAATAATGTATTTTCACTGTAAAAAATTTATAATCGGTACCATTCAATCTCTTAATCTTTCTTTGAACATCATCCCTACAAAAATCATTTGAATCGGTGATCGTTTAGTCATCCAAATGAATCAAACAACCCAATGGTTTATCATGAATATGCTACTTGGTACCTACAACTTTGAGTTGTTTGATACATTTGGACAATTAAACAATCGCTAATTCGAATGATTTTTTGTAAAGATGATCTTCAAATTTAAAATAGTGAACGATTCCGATAAAATTTCTACACTAAAGAGAAGTTATTTGTAAGTAGGGTAATGAACTTATTCCCTAAAGGGTGAAATACAAGTATTATCCTTTTGTTATTTGGAGATATTAGTGACTTTTTTTTTTGTAATCATTTTGTTTTTAACTAGTATTTAATTAGCTTTTAGTTTTTAACCTTTGTGTTTGAGATTTTGAAAAACTAAGTGGGAGAAAAATGGAGGAAGGATGCATGAATGATAGATGTTGAAGAAATGTATAAGAAAATTTACGCACAAAATTATTTAAAGTTGTTTTCACATTCAAAATTTTGTTTTCATTCATTCTTCTTTAGTTGTTCTTCAATCCCTCCCACCAACCTTCTTCATTCATCCATTCTCCTATATACTTTCTCCATATCTCAAACACAAAAACCTAAAAATAAAAAAAATAAAAAAGTATCCCTTAAGCAGACTGTATATCCCTGTTTTGTTTGTTTATCTAGCTAAGCAGATTGTATTATCCCCTTCGTTTCAAGTCAGTGTGTATTTTATAAATTTTTCATTTAATTAGTGCATGTTGATGAGGAAACTAGCTACTTACCCACCACAAATTGAAAAATTAATTACAAAAAGAATTGAAACTTCAGAGACAGATCGACAGGCAATATATATATTATTGGACAGCTATCAATCTCTGATGATATGAAGGTGTGCATTACTGCATAAGAAAAATATATATAAACATACCAGCGGGTTTTTTCATAGCTTGCTAGCTTCATGCATTACTGCATTATTAAGTATAGTCTCTTCTCTACATGTACGTACTCAAACCTTTGAGGATTTCATCAGCAGCTGCTTTACTGCTAAATCAAGAGTTCGTACTCCACTTCTCTATCAGAGATATATATATATATATATATATATATATGATGTCATCGCTGTTGCTTCGAGCTTACTAGTATGTACACTTTCAAGACTACTGTTCAACTCTTCTTCAGAGATCCAGAGATGCTAGCTACCTCCTCAGAAAAGATCAAAGCCTGTTACAATAATGAATGTACTTAATTATCGTTTAGCAACAAAGTTTAAACATTATTAACTATTACATGCCAGTGGGTAGCTAAACCCTGTTACATAATAATAACAATAATAATAATTATATAACAAGAAACGAAAACAATGTCTAGCTATTGCCAGTGGATAGTTAAATATATAAGAAAACAAACAGAAGGAAGAAGAAAATAGTCTATATCTACATAAGGTTGGATAGCTAGGAGATTTCGAGGATGTACAATTAGCCTTTTATGGTGAGTTCTCTATTGTCGTTTAATTTAGAGTTAAAAGAATAACACAGAAGATCTGATTTTTATATTCAATATTCTTCAAGTGCAAGCGCTCTTTCTTATTGTCATTTCTTCAAAAAGTCTCTATTTTTTTGTAGTGACTTACACGAGTCGGTCGTCTACTCTCTTTCGATCCATTGTCATCGAGCAGCTTCGCTTCCCTCCTCACTAGAACCTTCATTCGAGCAGTTTCGCTTCCATCTCCTTACTTTCAAAGTTTGTCTATATATATATATATATGTATGTATGTATGTATGTATGTATGTATGTATGTCTGCTAATTATGTTAAGTAACTAAAGTAGATATATTGTTGGTAGTCCACTCTATCTATCTATCTTATACAGTTTTAGCTGATATGATGTCCTTTTCTCAACCTTTGGCGCTTTTAAAACTATATAATTGAGATCACATCAAGTATACAGTATACGTAAAAATATTTTAACATTTATATTATCTATGTTTTTCCTTCCTGCTGGTTCCACGACTCCATATATTTCGGCCTTTTTCTTTTGAACCAATTATTTCACCTGAACAGGGCATGCATGCATGTAATATAAAGTGATGAATGAAAAGACTGATTTAATTATCAGATAAAACAACAAGCGGAAGATGGGAAGTTCAAATGAGTAATAATATTGCAAGGTAGTTGTTACCCTTCTTTTTATAGTAATCACATGCAACACTATATTTTTCTTCATAAGTTAAGTACTTATCAGACCAAAAGAACAAAAAAAATTGAGTGTTCCAAAGTACCCAGTATTTCAAATATTTTAATCGTAAAATTTAACGGTTAAAATATCTGAAATTCGGATACTCTGAAGCACCCAAAAAAGTCCCTCAAAGATCATAATAACTGGGGTTAGTTTAATGACACCAACGTAAGTTCTTCATTTCCCATCAGCAAACGAATGGGGATTTGATCTTGAATGGGGAAATTCTATTTTTATAACACCCAGCCAATCCCCCGCCCCCCAAACAAAACAAAAAAAAAACAAAACAAAACAAAAAAGAAAAAGAAAAAAGAGTTAAAAAAAAACAACAATGAGAAAAAAGAATAGAATTTTATGAGGAATAATTTGTATCCCGATGAAAAAAATGATAGTATACTCACCATCTAATACAACTTTTATGTAAAGAATAACTTACTGGAAACGAGATCCTTAGATTGTCGATGCATGTTTCAGATTAATTACACAATCTTATGTGGAAATTTTAAATTACATAGATACGCGTACGTGACTACCACATTTTTTATGCCCCGTTTCATGTCAGTCTCTTATTTGTATAACAGTATATGTACTCCTCCCAATTAGGTTTATTACGCAACACTAGTTTCTTATTACTTCTGTTAAATGCAAAACTAGGAACAGGAGTTATTCCTCTTATATATGTGCATATATATAAACTATTTTTTCAAGTATTGACAATAAATCATACATCTAGCTAGGGTTCAAAAGTTCAATTTATACTAATTGAATTTCCCATGATTAATTAGAGATGATATTTTCAGATATATATATATATATATGTGCATATATATTTTGTTAATCGCTTCGTTTTTCCTCCTATTGGTATATAAATGTGTTTTTTAATTTGTTTTTGGTATAAACATCATGTTCCTGGCTAAGAATATCCAAGACAACCAGCCAGATGGTTATTCATGGATGGATCCAATTAATTTAAAGGGTTAGATGTAGATGACTGTGACTAAAGGTGGCATTACTAGACAGGACGGAATGAATAGGGCAGTCGAGTTTCCTCTTTATTTACCTGCAGGTAAGAAGAAGAGCAGAAAAAAGGGCATTAGTATTGGTTCAAGCTTAATTGATTAACTAATACAAGAAATGCATAAGAGACATGGAGTTTAATTAACCTGGTGTTTAAATATTAGTTTTTGTTAATCTGAATAATTAGTGCACTGGAGGATCACAAATGCACCAATATTGTATTAAAAAAGCAGATAATTGTACAAAGAGCAATGTTAAGAAGCTCAAAAATGTAACTCTGTGTGGACTCTCAATCATCTTATGTTATTAGCACAATGTTTTATAATGTTGACATAAAAATGAAGATTAAACTGTTAAGCTAATTTTGTCTATTAACACCACAAAGATTGATAAAGTTTTTCCATTAATCCGTGTTTATCCTAATTGTGAACTTAATTAAGTATAACTGCACCAAACTCACTCAAATGTATATAATATACATGTATAGATATACAAACAAATGCAAATGTGTATACCTGAGATCTTCAGCCTTCCATTCCATCTACTGATAATCCATATAAATTTTAAACGGCTTCAAATCAACGACCTAGAGTTAGAGCAGCCTTGACGTCGAGCCTCCATGCAAATCCTCCACCGTCCATTCTCCACAAATCACAAGGCACAATTCGAGAGCACCTCTCCTTACCCACCGTGTACTGCAGCTTTACTTGGCACGTTAACGCTAAAGCATCCGCATACGGCAGCTTCTCTTTCACCACCAACAACACCGCTATCTCCGCCGCACACTTCTGCTGGCTCAGCATCTTCTTAAAAGCCTCGTTCAGCCACTGCACCCTGTTCTGACCGTCCGATATAAACCCCGGACACGTGTCCCTCTCCAGATCACTCCTCAGCCCCTCCACGTCCCTACTCCTAACACTTCCAAACGTACCGTGCGCATTCATGCATGTGCCTGTCACGCACTCCACCGTCACCCAAGACTCCACCGCCTCCATCTGCCGCATCCCCACCGTCGGATCTGATCCTCCTCCACCACCCATGTAATTCCTCAACCACATGGGAATTCCTAGGCGTAAGCCCTCATCTTCTTTTCCAGCAGGATAACTATTTTGATTATTTCTATCGTTATTACTGTCCGTCACCGTAGGATCTAAAGGACGCCGGGATCCACTGTCCGATGAGCTCTCTGTATCGTTCTTCTCCGGCAAGAGCTGCAGCGTCGTCACCACGCGCTTAGGATCCTTATCCTTCGCCCTACATACTTTATTCTTGGAAATCCTGACGTACTTTCTCTTTCTTCTTGCATTTGTCAAAACACTCAAACCCGAGTTTTTGTTACCAACCTCTCCGGCTCCGTTGGCCACCGGTTTCGGTGCAATCGGCCGGAATCTGAGCATGTTCCGGTTCATGCTTGCATGCTTATCCAGCTCACCCCCAGCGCATCTTAGCATGCGCCGCCCTTCTCCGCCTTCCATATCAACCGGCGCTACACCATCTTTCTCTCTCTTGCTTTCTTTCTCCCTCTCGTCGGAGTGGGAGCTCAAGCAGGTGATGATTCTATTAGTAAGCGTGAGAGGAAGCGCGTGTGAACAAACAGTGCACTTCCCCCACCTGCACCAGGAGAGATTTTTTAATGCTTCAGACATGAAATGTCATAATATAAATTGGTTAGAACGCATTTCAAATTATTAGAGAGACATGCTAAACATCAACTACGATAATATTTATATTAATTAACATTTTAAATAGTCCAACATGTGTGATTATCTCAAAAGACGTCAATATTAATTAAAGTAAGGTTAAGGTATTAAAACTTTTGTTTTTGGTCGATATGGGATATTCAACAAGCTCCTAATGTGAAATCCAATTAGTTAATCACACGTAAAAATTTCACACTCAGCAGCCACGTGGAGTAAGAGGACTCACTCAACGCATGGGGCCAAATGACCCACCATTATCGGGCAGAGCCAAGGAGATCCACTCATCATTTGGCAGTAAGGCCCACTCTCTTGCTCTAATATCAAGTCAAATTATTAGACAGACGGGCCAGAGATCGACATTCAACAACACTGATATTATTTTCAATTTGTTAATTACTACATGCACAATTCGACAAGTATGGATGTTACCATAAAAAGTTGGTCTTAGTAGAAATGGGGTTATTATATTCTTTCTTTATCTTGCCGCTGTGAAATAATCAATACCTAGCATGCTGAAACAATTCAATTATTGTATTATAATACTTAACGTAACACAACATATTCGTGACACAGTACATGCACAATTCGACAGGTATGAATGTTATCATAAAAAGTTGATATTAGTAGAAATGGGATTAGTATATTCTTTCTTTATCTTGCCGATGCGAAATAATCAATACCCACGGTGCTGAAACAATTCAACTATTGTATTATAATACTTAACGTAACACAACATGTTCGTGACACGTTAGGAAAGTTCTCCAAGACAAGGACGCGCGGGATTTCATTGGTTAAATCTTTTCCCCCAGTACGGCCCACTCGAATTCATTGTCCAACTGTCTTACCCAATGAGAGAGCGTTATGTGTCAGCCACTGCCGAAAGGAGATGAACACGTGGGGCAGATATCGGGGTTAGCGTAGTAATGTTACCTTTTGGGGAGGTTCGAGATTTCAAATACGTGGTCGCGTTTCATTTGGCACAGAACATCAAAATTCGGTTGCCAAACAGTAACGCTGAAAGTTTGTACGCGAGACACACCGCGTGAGGCGCACTCTCCCACGAACGCCTCCTCGCGCACGACTTCGAAGGGAAGGGGAACGACGCGAGCTTTGTGCGAGTGAAAGAGATAAATTTGGTGCTTTATGATATGGACGCGTGGTTGGTCGGATATGTAAGTGAATCTTAGGGCAAGATATTTGACGTCATACGAGAAAAGTGACATTTTCGTGTCCCAACTAATTAAAAAACGTTTGAAATTTTTTTCTTTTAACAATAAAAATAAAATAAAATATAAAATAAATAATATTATGATTAATTTTTTAATGTAAAAATATGATTTTTCGTAAAAATAAATAATACTACGAATTTTTTATTAAGGTTGTTTTTATTTTGTAGATTATTTTTCTATTTACAGAATGGAAAATTTTCTATTATGGAATGCCTTTCTTCACTCGCTGCCACGTAGTGAGGAGCTACTTTGGACCGGCAACCACATTGGACCGACAAAATACTTCTTCTTTTAACAACGTTAAAATGTTTGGCCAACTTTTGTTGTAAATCCACGAGTAATTATCTTTGGATTCCTTTCACTTAGTCTTTCTTATTAAATAATTTGGATTCTTAAAATTTGATGAAACAGTTAAAGTTATTATAACTTTTAAAGTGTATCCGTATTTTTAATTGTTGAAACAAATTTTAAGAGTCTGAATTGTTTGATGAGGAATATTAGGTGGAAAGGATCTAGACGTAAATCCATAGCATGATCTATTAGTTTTGAGTGAAGAGGTTTATTTAAATAAAAATTAATAAAAATAGTTTAAAAACTTTGAATTTTAACAATAAAAACAAAATAAACAGTAACATAAATAATACCAAAATTGATTTTTTATGTAAAAATATCACTTTTCGTTAAAGTCATCCTTTTATTTAATTGTACGACTCACCAATATATGAAAATAAATATAAATATATGGGTTAAGATGCTCTTCGGATTTTAACTATTCGGATCCTTTGGATTAAACAATCGTGACCGTTCGAAAGAAGATTGCGCGTCCAGGAATCAACAATAAGCAGCAACCCTCCACTGCGGAAACGGAGGGCCACACTGCAAAACTGGGTCAACGACGTCTCTCGGAGATGCCCGGCTGCTTTTCCGGCGAAGGTCGTCGTCTAGTACTGTCGCAAGATGGAGAAGCTCCGGAAACGGTACTAAACTGAGACCCAGCGAGCCAAGTCGATGCCCAAGTCCAAATTCATGTCAAACGGATAGATCTCCGCCAGCTGAGAAGAGGGAGAACGAAATGGGCATCTTTGTTAAGGTTGCTACATGCTGGTTGATCCACATGATTCGGACAAACAAGATGCGAAGAGGATCTTAACCCAACATGTATAACTTCAATGTTTCAATTAATTAATTAAAGACTTCTTGTTCTTATGCGACTCAAGGATAGAGCAAAATATTATGCTAAGAATGTAGGACAATATTTTGTGAATTATATTCAAATAGTATCCTTGCTTTTTTCAAAATAAAATATACATTTAAAATCTGAGAAAATTGTAGCAATAGTTCATCAATTTTAACCTAATTGGAGTAATGGTCGCTTAACTAAAAATTCATAACTGTTGATCTTTTAACTCCTCAAAACATGCAGCTGTGGTCATTTTCTTCAACTCCATTAGAATTTTGGTCAAAGTGAGTCACGTCCCACACACATGTAGCTGAATCGAGGGCAAATATAGAAAACCGAATGAGAAAAATTGTAGCAAATCTGCTTCAACTTTAACCTAACTGGAGAAATAGTCCCTCAACTTTAACCCAATTGGAATAATGGTCCCTCAACTTTAACTCAATTGTAGCAATAGTTATTCCAACATAACTCATTTTGATGGAATTCTGACGGAGTTAACGACAAGGATCATATCTATACATGTTTTAATGAGTTAAGAGACTAATGGTCATGGATATTTAATTGAGAGACTATAGCTCCAATTGGGTTAAAATTGATGTACCATTGCAATAATTTTTTCTTAAAATCTAAAACAAGCTTCATTATTTAATAGTTGCAAAGAGTGTATGTAAGCACTAGACATGGCAATGAAAATATAAGATTTGGAAGAAAAGGTTCATAACTATCATATCTACATGATACGTATTATTTTGTAATTGAAGGTTGAGGTTTGAGGGTTTACCACATTACATGTTTTTTGGAAGTGATTTTAAAATGAATGAAGAAGGGCATTTAGAAAAAAAATATTTTTTAGTTTCAAAAGCACTTAAAGTGCTTTTTATAAGGAGCATCAGTTATGTGCTTCTTCTAATAAGCACTTTAAGAGCTTTTTAATATTCACTTGCATTTTTATAAAAATGCTTTCAGACATTTTAAAAACAATTCCAAATAATACTCGTGCTTTATTTTATTTATTGTTCAAATAAAATTATATCTTCCGAGGTGGGGTCGGGTTGGGGCGGGGTGTGGGGTAAGGATCCTCTTCGGATTCTCTTTGTGAGGATCCTGGAGATCACTTCATCATGTTCGTTCATCGTACATCGTATAACTAGTTCTCATCACTATTTGTGTTCAATTTTAAATAAAAAAATTCAAATGATTTCTAACCGAAGGATGATAGGTGAACGAACTTGATGAAGTGACCCTCAGAATCCTCACAAAGAGAATCCGAATAGAATCCTATTCCAACACGGGAGGGTGGGGAGAGAGAGAGAGTATTGTATTGTATTTTATTTATGTAAGATTAATTTACTAAGTTGGAGAGATGCTTATGTTTGGTAGATCAGGGTGTATGGCATTACTTTATAAGCTATTGGAGGAATGCCTAGATGATTGTCCTTACAAGTGAAAAAAAATATCACTAAACAATAGTATTAAGCGACTACAAACTTATATATTGAACGCATAAGTTTGAATTACTCATTTTAAACTCAAATTTTCTGATCCACTATAAGAATTTGATTCTTATAAAACTAGAATCAAGTTCAATTACTAGTTAATAATAGGTGGGGTTCTAAATGAAAACTTCTCATAATAAGAAAATGAAGGTCGCAGGTCTGCTGTCCCTGAATTTTTTGTCTCTTCCGTTTTTTATCTAATTGCTTCACATGTGTCTTTCAACTTATTAAAAAGCTTGCACTTTTAAATTTATTAGTTTGTATTGGAAATTAAAAAAGAAAAAGGAGAAGTCGTCGGCGAGGGGGGTTCAACCATCAGAGACACATCCATTCTTATGTTTCGCCCAAACCCACAAACAACCCACCTCGCGACAACTTCTTCTTATCTTCGTCAACACTGACCAAGCCCCTCTCTCTGGGTTTCATATGGATTCAACCATCGAAGACACATCCGTTGCTCTTACAGAAACAAGATCGTTGTCTCTCCAACCTCATCAGCCCCAATTCTAATTGTCTGGCTCCGATTCAGATCGTAGCCTTCGCAGGCTATGAATCAATTCGCTTTCAATCATCGGCCGACTCAATTCCATTTCTAAAACGATGGAATTAATCCGCATGTATCGTTGCTCTCGATTTTTCGCATCTTAATTTTGTCCAGGTATAGACGCGCACACAGTTATAATGCTTGCGTTTTGTGAATAGAAGTTGTGTCTATATCATTGGCTGAAAATATTGCACTGTAGTCTCTGTGTCTGTGTGTTTGTGAGAGAGAGAGAGAAAGGATGTTTTGCCGACAGGGGTTAGGTGGGTGTGCACAAAGAATTTTTGGGAACTCTACTTTTAATGAAAACTTATGAAGTTAACAGTATTAACCCTTTGGTAGTTGAAAGACACTTGTTAAGCAATTTGAAAAAAAAAAACACGAAAGAGACACGAAGTTTGGAAAGCACACCTGCGACCGAAAATGCATGGCTCAACGAGAGGAGCCACGTTTTTCTTTCTCTCTGCATATTATTTCTTTGTTTGAACTTCTTTTCCTCTCATTTCTTTCCATCGTTTTAGTAGTTTGCTTTATTCAAAGATTAGATATATATAGAAACAAGAATTAATAAACATATACCTGATCTGTATTTTGTCCACTCCAGCTTTGCTTCTGGTTCACAGACCCAAACTAAGCGCCGCCTTGATGTCCAGCCTCCAAGCCAACCCGCACTCCATCCTCCACACATCGCACGGCACCATGTTCGAGCACTTCTCCTTCTGCCTCGTGTAGTACTGCAGCCTCACCCGGCAACTGAACGCTGGGTGAGTATACGGCAGGCTCTCTTTCGTAGCCAGGCACACCCCAGCCTCCGCCGGCGGCGACTGCCCCTCCACGTAGTTCACCATCCTCTTGTAGGCCTCGTTCACCCACTGCACTCTGTTAAAACCGTCAGATATAAACCCCGGACACGTGTCTTTATCCAAACTCTTCAGTTTCTCCACGTCCGTGCAACCTAAACCTCGTACAACCATGCACGTGTCTGTCACGCTTTCCACCGTCACCCACGAGTCCACCGCCGCCAGCCGAGGCACCACCGCCGTACTATCTGTGCCGGATCGTGTGTCCGCGTTCCAGACGGACCAGTTCATCTTAGGGTTTAGGGTCATCCACGTAGGCAACTCCCTGTTATCCGATGTTTTAACAACCGTAGGATCAACGGTAGTACACCAAGATCCACTACCTGAAAAATCTCTCGGGTCTGTTTTTTCCGGCATCAGCTGAAGAGTGACTACAGCCGTCGGATTATCTTCTGCGGAAGATTTACTGTTTATTATTTTTCTGGCGCTGTTATTATTTTTAGGGTTCTTTGCAACCCTAATGTACTTCCTCTTGACTCTTTTGCTTGCACTAAGAACGGTTTTACCATCCGCCGAAGTCGTACCGGAGGAAGAGCCGCCATCCGCCGGTTTCGGAGCGATCGGCCGGAATCTGATCATTGTGCGGTTGATTATCGCCTTATCCAGAGCACCAGTCTCACCATATGGCACGTGCCATCCATCTCTGGCGTCCATCCACCCTCCTCGCACGATCTTCCTCTCCTCTCCCGCGGATGCCAGATCTCTGTCTTTCGCTCTCCTCCTTTCTCTCAATATCTCTCTCTCCGGAGGGCAGAAGGGATAATCATAGCAGGAGCGTGGTGGCTGGGTGAGGAACCACCACGTGTCTAGGGCACCATTCCAACTGTGTTTTGACAACCCATTGGCTGATTCGTTTCCCCGTAGGGCCCGCCTAAAGTTTGGCGTATCTAGCAAGAAATTTTTATATGAAACGCATAATACGTGTGCTATATTATTCTACGCGTTGTAATAAATGTTGAACAGAAACGGTTGGTAATGTCTTATCTATAAGATACCTTAAAAACAAACACACATGTTAATACATACAATATAAAAAAACAAGTTAGAGATACTATATTTTTAAACTATATTATATAGACACATGACGAGCGGTTAATGGTTACATTTTTTTTAATGATTTAATAAAGAAGAAATACAACCAAACATCCATGATCAACAAAATAAAATTTAAGTAAATGATCTCAACAGTATCACCCCAATATATAATATACAGTGAAAACTTGCTCATATACAAGAAGAAAGACGATATGGAACAAATTTATAATCGCTATAGGTTCCTAATCCAAATTATATCATGTGTAAATTTATTTTTTTAACATAACAAGATATTATTAGATTGAAATTCCACGTGACGGTGAACTTGTTCATACATAAGCTTCTTTCGATACTCGTGGTGTAATTGATTTCTGAGTTCTGAAGTTGGACCCACATGTTGGCCAAGGAGGGACACGTGGAGTCAGGTTTGGAGAAAGTATAATTTTCTCGATTAAGGTTACACTATCCTTCTTGTTGTGTTTCTTTTGTGTCTCTTTTCTAATTGTTGAACACGTGTTCCACTAATTAACTAAGAAAGTAACACTGTTAATAAATAAAATAATAATAAAAACTAAAAATAGAAGACTGGGGAACATAGGAGCCATTCAAATCCCTCACACGACTCTGGTGGCCACCACACTTTTGTCATCCACTACCCCTTCTTTGTCTTCTAACCGAAGTCTAACCATCACATGACCCACCTTCAACCCCCATTCTGCTGTCTACCTTTTCTTCAACCCAACAAAATTCGTGAATCGTGTCCGTTCATTATATATTGTGCGATTAATTTTTGTCAAGTACTATTTGTGTTTAATTTTAAATAAATTAATTTAAAATAATTTCTAATTGTACGATGTAAGATGAAATGACAAGATTTATAAATCTTCGAAATTCTCACACAGAGAATCTGAATTCTTCTTCAACCACCACCACCTCCTCGTCCGTCTCCACCACATCTTCGTATATTTAAACTTAAGGATGTTAAGTTTCGATTTAAGGGGATGGACACATGCAATTAAAAAGGAGACACACAAAAATGATAACAACAGACCGGCGGCGCATTTTCTCCAACTGGAGTGGAAATTGGGGTTTCCTACTTTGTGATTGAGAAAGGTTGGGGAATGTGCACACGTGTACCAACCAGATTAGCCAAAACAAGTAAAATGGCCTTTCAGAATAGTTGAGGAATGTGGGTGGCACTATGGGCCGGCAGCGCGTGAGGTTGCAGCCTAAGATGTTGGTTAAATAGTGCGACTTGATTGGATGGGTGGTCGGAGTGGACCACATGCCTTTTCCATGAATTCATGATGTATCGACGCGTGTAATGTTATGAGAGGTGCCCCTATCTAAAGTCCCAGACAAACGCATCACCTTTTATATACCAAGTTTCAAAATTTTAGTAAAGGTTAGGAAGTTGCTATTCTTATACTTGTTTTTATTAAAGGATGTGATATTTACGTATTTTATTTTCTTCTTACACGTCTTTTTAATTTTCGATCGTAAATTAGATGAATTGAAAAAAAATTAACAAACAAAAATTATTAAAAAGCATGTAAAAAGTAAAATAAAATATATGGATAGCATAACGCTTTATTAATCAATGCACGTTCTTTTTGGTCGTATCGTCTTTTACTTTTCTACTAAGAATGAGTAGTTGTTTTTTTCTTGTTTGTTCGACTTCGAACTGCGAGCGAGTACATACAGAAATGCCACATGTCTTATAATTTAATGACATATTGTGTAATTTAACGTGTTTTACTTTTTTATTAGACCATCTCTAAAGGATATGTCAAATCCTAAGTAGAGTGCTATATAATTAAATTTGAAGTTAAGAGCAAACTCCAACCGATATGTCAATCCCATGTGGAATGACATATGAATTTTCATATGTCATTCATATGTCAAATTTGACATATGAGAAAATGTGATGTCAAATTATTTTTAATTATTTTATTGTGTGGGTCTCATTAATGCACAAATTATAAATCTTTGAAATTTATTTTAATTGATTTATTTTTAAAATGAATCCTACAAATATCATTTATAACAAAAAAAATATCAGTTGGAAGTAGAGAAAATCTAACATTGTCACGTTAGCCATCAAATTAACATTTGACTATCTTTTAACATCTCATTTGGAGATGCTCTTAACTACCTCAGTAACGAATAAGAAAACAATACAGAAAGTTTCCTTGTCTTACGATAATTGCAGTCAAAGTAACCCATTTTCCACATGATATTTCGCCACTTACAAACGAGGGTTTTTTTTTTTTTTTTTTTTTTAATATCTAAAATGGTCTCTAAGATTGGTTTAACTCTTCATTTTTGTTTCTGAGATTTCGAAATTGATAGAAGTGATTTTTGAATTTGTTCACCATTAATCATTTTAGTTATTCCGTAAAACAATTTCGTAAATAATGTTGCCATGTGGGTCATATGACCGATAAGGGCAATGATTCAATTGCAAGATTTATTTGATCTAAATACCACTTAACTTGATTATATTTAACAAACTCATCACTCAGTCAACAATCTCTTGCTTGTGAATAACCACAATCTCATCTCATCTCACACTAACTTTTGTTCAACATGATGCCAAACTTAATTTTTATCAGATACTATTTATGTTTAATTTTAAATAAATTAATTTAAAATGATTTCTAATTGCATAATATACGATGAACGAACACAATTTATAAATATCCGAAATCCTCATAAAAATAATCCAGCAAGAATCCGAATTCTTCTTCGACCACCACCACCGCCTCGTCTGTCTCCACCACATCCTCATATATTTAAACTTACGGACGTTGAGTTTCGATTTAAGTGGATGGACACATACAATTAAAAGGGACACACAAAAACGATAACAACAGACCGGCGGCGCATTTTATCCAACTGAAGTGGAAATTGGGGTTTCCTACTACTTGTGATTGAGAAAGGTTGGGGAATGTGCACACATGTACCAACCAGATTAGTCAAAACAAGTAAAATGGCCTTTCATAATAGTTGAGGAATGTGGGTGGCACTGTGGGCTGGCAGCGCGTGAGGTTGCGGCCCAAGATGTTGGTTAAACAATACAACTTGATTGGAGGGGTGGTCAGAGTGGACCACGTGCCTTTTCCAAGAATTCATGATGTGTCAACGCGTGTAATATTATGAGAGGTGACACTGTCTCAGTCTCAGACAAACGCAAGTTTCAAATTTTAGTAAATGTTAGGACATTGCTATTCTCATACTCGTTTTTATTACGTAATGCGTATTCTTTTATCGTCTCTTACTTTCGTACCAAGTATGAGTGGTTTTTTTTTCTTGTTTGTTCGAATTCGAACTGCGAAGGGGTATCTTCAAAAATGCCACATGTCATATAATTTAATGACGTATCGTGTAATTTAATGTGTTTTTCTCTCTTATTGACTCTCTCAGTATCGAATAAGAAAACAATACAGAAAGTTTCATTGTCTTACGATAACTGCAGTCAAAGTAACTGCGATTTGTTTAATTTCTCATTTTAGTCTCTAAGATTTTGAAATTCATAGAAGTGATTTTTGAATTTGTCGTCCATTAATCATTTTAATTGTTCCGTAAAAAAATCCAGTAAATAATGTTGCCATGTGGGTCCTATGACTGATAAGGGCAATGAGTCAATTGCAAGATATATTTGATTTAAATACCACTTAACTCAATTATGTTTGACAAACTCATCACCCAGTCATTAATCTCTTGCTTGTGAATAACCACCATCTCATCTCATCCCACACGAACTTTTGTTGAACATGGTGCCAAACTTTTGAATATTGAATTGGGATATATAAAGACTAAAGGCCTGACAGAGTTATGTGTGTCCGTGTCAATCCAATCACATCTTAAAACCCTAATCTCATTTAACCCATCAAACGGACCCTAACATCTTTGTAAGTAGGGAGCCCATTTTCGCCAAAGCATTGGTTTTATTGTTTTTTTGGGTATTATAACCGTTCTAGCTAATGTAGTTGCAACCACGTCTGTCGGCTGATTTTATTGTTAATTTTATGTTACATGTGGGACATGCTATGACCTTGATTTCCAATGCACTATTAGCTATCTAGAACGAAAGGGAGATGACCGGGGTAACACCGCCACTTAGTATCAAGGGACAAAGATACATTAATATCAAGATACAAATTTCGTGATGAGTGAGATACCATCAACGTCATCAAGGTAGATACGAAAAAAATTATTCAAAATTACATTTATGCCCATCATTTTTTTTTTTTCTGATATCTTTAATGAATTGTGAATAGAGGTCTACGCTCTTTCGGTTGACAAAATGAGTTTTGTTACTAAGAGAAAATTTGATCAAAATTCACATGCCCATGGAAAAAACATAAATATTCCATCTGTATGGAGTAGCTTTATTATATCTC
This sequence comes from Pyrus x bretschneideri, assembly GCF_019419815.1. Classification (NCBI taxonomy): domain Eukaryota; kingdom Viridiplantae; phylum Streptophyta; class Magnoliopsida; order Rosales; family Rosaceae; genus Pyrus; species Pyrus x bretschneideri. Next base: position 867,462 of record NW_025999424.1, on the reverse strand, counting down.
TTAAAATGACACTCCTAGGGTCAACTCCATCACTAATTTCGGATTCGAGCCAATTTGACAAGGAAAGAAACGAAAGCCTATGATTACAATGTGAAAAAATTATTTCCAAAATAGGTCCTCGCCGGAAGCAAAACATTGAAGGAAACCAAAGTATGGCGGGTTGGCTTAGTTCACAACATCAAGAACCAGCTTGCGGGACTTGAGAACCGACCACTTTAAGCGCCGGTAGTATGCAGCTTGAAGTAGCGCCAGCGAGAGAACAAAGATCCATTTGAATCCCATCTGCATTTTCAAGACTCATCGTGTCAGGATATAAAATAGTTTCCGGCTTTCAACAATGTCAATAAGGGAGATTGCATAATGAAACTTACGAGTTTCCTCTCTTCCATTTCTGGTTCTGCAGCCCATGTCAAGAATGATACAACATCTTTCCCCATCTGCAACATAGCAATATTCGATTAGTTTGGGCAACCATTCAGAAAATAAGACTCACACGCTATATATACAGATACTTCTATCGTAAACCAACCTGAGCCTCAGTTGCAGGAGTACCATCTTCGTATTCAACAGCACCATCGTTAAGCATTTTAGGCATGGCAATTGCTCCACCAGGAAAGTATGGATTATAGTGCAGGCCCTCTCGGATCTACAAAGACCAGAGAAAATTTTGCAGTTGATAAGAATTACATGACATCACCGCCATTTCATAGAACCACAAATCCACGGACTCCATACACAAACATAATTCTCAGCAACATGGAGCTAAACACCAAATTGATGTTCACCGTTCAAATCTAATCTAATTACTCCCTCAAAGAAGAAAAAAAAAAAATCTAATGAATTACAACACTGACATTGATGCAAATACCAGACACTCACAGCCGAACAACAAATTAGCAATGACAACAGTACAACAGGGACCAGAGGGCCAACAAGCATACGAAATGGTATTTCCATTTTAGTCATAACTCAAAAATAGATGGGATAATAGTTGGGTCCGTAAAAGGCTAAATATACATTTTGCAATAGTAGTACAAAATCAGGATAGTGCAAATTCATATAAACATGTAAGCTTTCATGACATCCACAATTTTTTTCAGAATAAATATATGAATAAAAATTACCTGAACACCAGCTGGAGGATCACGGTAACCGGTGAGAAGGGCAAATACATAATTCTGACCATTGTGACGAGCCTGAAAGGACATGGGTGAGATATTTCCACGGGAGATAAAAAATACAAATCAATAAGAATTCATTAGCAGAAGACTGCAAGTACCTTTGTAATAAGACTCAAATCAGGAGGATATGCTCCACCATTAGCAAACCTAGCTGCCTGCTCATTTGCATATGGCTCCGGGAATCGATCACTAAGTTTACCAGGGCGAGTAAACATCTCACCCTCATCGTTAGGCCCATCAGTTACCTCAATTTCAGCTGCCATAGCCTTTGTCTCCTCTTCGGTATAAGCAACACCCACCAGATCACGGTAAGATATTAAAGACATGGAATGGCAGGATGCACAGACTTGTGTGTAAACCTGATGACCACGACGAATCCTGCAAGTAGAATTGAACTTGAACCATCAACAACCCACATTATGATACAACATTTCAGATAGAAAATAAGTATGGGATTCTTGCTTGGGGGAACAACAGAGTGCAGGGCCAGACATATAACCCAAAACATTTTGCAAAAACCAATGAAGCTCAATATATTATAAGATTTGACGCCATTAAGCTTCAGTTGCATCCTGTAAAAAACTTGTATTCACAAGAAATAAATAATTGAAAACACACACACACACACGTGTCATGGATTCTGTTTGAACTTACGAAGCATGATCATATGAGCTAAGGATTCCTGCGTGAGGCCAGGGGTAGTGTGGGCTGTCTAATCCATGTTCAGCCTCATCCGCAGATGCAACAGAAGTTGCAAAACTTAACAGTCCTGAAACACCTGCTCCAAGGAGCGCAAGTGCTCTGAGAGACCTTGTCCCCGCAGACCCAGCATCATCTTTCTTATGTGTTAGGGAAGCCAATAATGGAGAGGCCTGCAATCAAGTAGCATACAACAACCATTATTATGCTAATCTCGAATAGAAATTTACGATATTTCCACAAAAGAAAAGGTAAAGAGAGACTTAAATGATTGTTTTCTTTCTCTTCATTAAATGTGAATGTCATTTACTCTAAGAAGCAAACATGACTCACAAATGAAAAATCATAAGCCTAACTATATCTGGATGTTATCATAAAGTTCCAAGTAAGTAAACAAAAAGGACTGGAAATGTTGAATGCCCAAAAAGACAAACGAAAAGGGCACCGAGGCGGGACAAAGATTCTTACAGTAGATTGAGACTGAAGCTTCCTCCTCAATAACTGGCGGATCGCTCCTCCAGCCATTTCAGTCAATATTCCTGCCAGTTACCAAAACAAAAAAAAAAAAAAAAAATCGACTCATTGGTTAAAACAAAACATCCAATTGAGCAATGGGAGGCACAAAAGTTCTACTCTTTCTCAACTGCTCATCCATACTAGCACAATTACGACTACAAAAATAAGTCCAAAGCGCTACAACAACAAAAGCCTTGTCTCCCATTAACTGGGGTCAGCCGTATGAATGCTAGAACGTCACTGGGCTCGGTTTTGCCAATTCTAAGAGTTAATATGAATTAACACAACCGTAAGATCAATCACCGAAACAGAATCCCGGCGCAAAACGGAAATCAAATTTTCAATCGTAAGCTTATCTTACTGATACTCGTAATCGACTACCATTTCTCGATTGGAACAATCACAAAGTTAAAAGCTTTGACCGGCGCAACGATAACAAAGCATAAATACATACAGATACGAACCCTAAGTCGAGAGGAGAGCGCAGATCTGAGGAGGGTTGAGGGAAGCACAAAAATGAGAGAGAAAGAGAGGGAGAGATTGAAGGAACTCACAGTCGGACGGCGGTTGGATTCCGGGATGGGAAGGTCAAGGAGCCGCCGGAGCTCGGAGATCCAAAGGAAGAAGGAGAGGAAGAAGCAGCTGAAGACCTTAAGAAAATGGGGAACGACGCCTTTGTACCACACGCCCTCTCTCTCTCTCTCTCTCTCTCTCTCTAATCTCATTCGTTGTAGCGTGATTGGTTCTGGTGGGCTGATTGGCCCATTTGTGGGACCCAGCGGGTTCTGTTTTTGGGGTGGGCTTTTTTCGTAATCGTTGGTTAATTCCGCGCCACGGTTTCCTGTTTTTCGGCCGCAAGTCTTCGTTTCTCTTGAGAGACGGTCCTTTTCGAATTATAATTGGGATTGACATCTATTCCGGGTTTTTTGTTCGGAGTCCAGAATTCGCAAATTGAGAGATTCGGATTACTTAATTTCAATTTTATGCTCTTTATTAACCCATTTTACTGGTTATTTGTACAAGTATCTAAAAACTTGAACATCTCGTATCTCTTTCTCTCTGTTGAACAGTCCAAATTTCTCGATTTGCGGGCTCTAGAATCTCATTTCCTTATAATTGTACTATCATTTCCAAACGTTGGGCTTCGTCAATGTCGAATATGGACTTGAAGTTCGACTGGACCTATGCCTATGGTACAGAGTGGGCTTATTATGGATGGCCTGTTAGGGCTTTGGACGTTGCTTGTAAGAAATAAAACACAATGTAGACCAACCATGAGAAGAGAAAAACTTGTGTAGGGGTGCTTCCGTCCGTAGCCGTCTCACGTCAAAATATGAGATATAAATAGTTGGAATCGGAATAAAGGACCTGAATAAAGGATCTGAACCGTTAAAATTTGATTCAACGGCTCCAAATAAAGAGTCTCTCTAAAAGTTATAATAATTGTAACCGTTGGATTAAATTCCAACTGCTTAAATTCTTTAATCCTTAGACTCAGTTTATTTGGGTCCGAAAGGAAATCCAGTTCCTAAATAGTCAATAAAGAAATGACTTTTGTACACAAATTTACATTTATGCTCACTCTTATTTATTTATTTAAATTTTTTTAGATACATACGATGTTATTTATCTAAGAAATAGAAGAATAGGCTAATTTAATTCGAAAAATGAAAACCAGAAAGAAAGAAAAAACAGTTAGCCAAGGGGCCGCCAAGGCACATGAGAAAGTGAATGGAAACCATTGGCGCCCAACTCTTTTGCTCCTCAGAATCTTCGACGATTTTCTCCTCTTCCAATCACTCCTTTACTCTCTATAAATATTTTCCTGCGCATTCATGGCTTCCGATGAAAAATGACAAGATTTACGGCCCCAGATCAAACTCATCATTCTCCTTTTTCCGCGGCCAAATGGGTAGTTCTCACATCTTGCGCGGTTCTGCTCGGAGTGGCGCTCGCTGCAGATTTCCTCTGGGCTTCTTCTTCCTATTCTTCCTCTGCGTATTCCTTGATTGCTTCTAATTTGGTGCTTGATAAAGCTGGGACCTTTGTTGTACCAGATGCCACCGCCAATGAAGCTAATGTGGTGAGCCAATTGCATCAATGCCCATTTTTCTGATACCCATTTGGATTTTTTTTTTTTTTTTGTGTTTTTGAAGTTTGAATTGAATTTTCAGCCACATTGTTTCGAATTGAATCTGGGGTTTTGGGAATTTGGAAGAAAAAGATGGAAAATTTATGCTTGAGACATTTAATTTATGTTGTTTTGGAATTTGGGTAGTTGGTAAATATCTGAAATTTTACTGTTTCCCATATACAAATGGGTTTTCTGGTTTTGTATTTTGGTAGTTGCTGGATGGTTATGAATTTTTTACTCATATGCAGAAAGGAGTTGTGAAAGAAACAAAGGAACGTGCTCCGCAGAGGTTATTGTCTGGAACTTTTGCTGATATAGCTGCACCTGAATTACCATGGGAGCCTATGCCACCAGCACCCGTGCCTCGTCTAGACGGAGCTTCAGCTCAGATTAAGAATCTCTTTTACGTGTTTGCGGGATATGGAACTATTGACTATGTGAGGATCTTTATCTATCTTGCGCTTTTCTGTTCGAATGCCCGATGAATTTAAACCGATTCAATAGTGCAATGTGATGTTCCTTTCAAATTTTTGGTTTTGTTGTTCATGTTGTGTGCCTTGTCGTTATAGGTGCACTCTCATGTTGATATATTCAATTTCACTGACAACACATGGGTGGGAAGGTTGGATACTCCGAAAGAGATGGCGCATTCCCATTTGGGAGTGATCACTGATGGAAGATACATATATGTGGTATCAGGCCAATATGGTCCTCAATGCCGAGGGCCCACAGCTCGTGCATTTGTGCTGGACACGGAGACAAAGAAATGGAGCAGTTTGCCCCCATTACCTTCCCCTCGGTATATATATTTTGGTTAAGTCTTGTGTCAATCATGCTACGCCGTACTCGGTCAAAATACATTGGTTTATTGAGTCGGATGATATCTTCTTTTATCTGCATATGGTTAATTTAACAAGAGAATTTGCAGGTATGCTCCAGCAACTCAACTGTGGAGAGGCAGACTCCATGTGATGGGTGGCAGCAAGGAAAACCGCCATACACCCGGCACAGAGCACTGGAGTCTTGGTGTGAAGGATGGAAAAGCATTGGAGAAAGTGTGGCGGAAAGAAGTACCCATACCACGCGGGGGACCTCACAGGTTTCTTGAGTACCCCTGATATTTGGATTGCCATCAATTTTAATCACCTCAAAATTTTCCTCTCAGAAAAACTTGAATCCCGTGAGTTCGTTTTACTGTCTTCTAATCATGATAATCAATCTTCTAACAGGGCTTGTGTAGTGTACAATGATCGCCTTTTCGTAATTGGTGGTCAAGAGGGTGATTTTATGCCCAAGCCTGGGTCACCAATTTTCAAATGTTCACGCAGGCACGAGGTATTATCGCGTGTTCATTAGACCATCTACCGTCCTTGGATTTTATCAGCTAGCCATAATGTTCATGACTTAATCCATGCTACTATCCTCTTACAGCCTCGGTACTTAATGTTTCAGGTGGTTTACGGTGACGTTTATATGTTGGATGACGAAATGAAATGGAAAGTTTTACCTCCTATGCCAAAACCAGACTCTCACATAGAGAGCTCTTGGGTACTTGTCAACAATTCTATCATCATCACCGGCGGAACAACAGAAAAGAACCCGGTGACCAAAAGGATGATCCTCGTAGGCGAGGTCTTCCAATTTCGCTTAGACACCATGGTACTATTCTTCTCCCATCACTAGAAACTTTACATCACAAATCATTCATTGTGCTTCGGTCTACTTATATGTTGCAGACTTGGTCAGTGATCGGAAGGCTTCCCTACCGGATAAAAACCACGTGCACCGGTTTCTGGAACGGTTACTTGTATTTCACGTCTGGACAGCGGGACAGGGGACCGGATAATCCACAGCCTAGGCAGGTCCTTGGAGATATGTTTAGGGCCAAGTTGCGTTTGTAGTCCAATTTTGTCACCTCAACCATTCACACCTCCTTGGTTGCTAATCGGATCATTTTTGTCGATCTTTTTTTCTCTACCTAGATCGTTGTTCGATAGATGTTACTTTCGAACTTGTGTTCGCAATTATATACGAAAACTGTGAGTAATCAAATTTGCCTTTCATTTTTCATTCACTAGGTGAGTAGCTATGACAATCGCATTTACAGTGTATTGGCTATTTTTATATTTATTTTTTAGAGAAAATTGGAGTAATAGTCCCGAACTTTGATTCAATTTGAGCTTTGGCTTCTGAACTAAAAATTTGTGAGTACTAGTTCTTGAACTTGTTATAATGTGGAGCAATAGTATTTTTTTGCTAAGTTCGTTAGAACTTCTGTCTAAAATAAAGAGTTTAAAGGAGGCAAAACATTGATGAAAATTCTAAGAAAGTCAAAATGATCATTGCTCAACATTATTACAAGTTCACATAATCATAAAAAAAATTAATTCAGAAATTAAATTTCTAAAATTGAGAAATTAAAAGACCATGGCTCCAGTTACCTCTATTTTTTATTTTATTTTTATAATTATAGCGGTTTAGAGTTATTTTGCAAAGTGGACTGTGCAATGTTAGGACAAGAGAAGTTCGAGGACTTGGGTTCGTTTGACATTGTGTTTATTTTTATTTTATTTTATTTTTTTGGAAACAAGGGAAAACAGCCAAGGCAAAGAAGCCAAAAGAAAAACAAGAAAGCCCACAGAGAGGCAAACACCAAGGAGACATACAAGTAGTGAAAAGGGGTAGGACATTAAGACCCCTTCACCGAGTGGAAGCGTCACCCCAATCACCACCACAACAAACTTAATGTGGACATGGCAGACCATCATTGTTCAAAACAAAGATCAACGAAGATGGGGGCCGATCGACCCAAACAACATCACTTATCTTCGAAAAACCAACTGACGCAAGCTCATGCGCCACACCATTAGCTGATCTAGGCACCCAAGACCAGCGACAGTTCTGGAACTTCTCCCACCACCCCAACCCCCCCCCCCCCCCCCCCCAAAACCCAAGTTGCTTGACCCGAGCCAACAAAGGGTAAGACTCCCAACTGCCCATATCCAGAGAATCTGACATTGCGTTTATAGTTATGGACCTTATGACACTTTGCATAGGTTTATCAAGAGTTATATGTGTGCTATCTTAACGTGTTTGACTTGAGATTGGCTTTTTATTTAAAATGATCTTTGAGATTTGACATAACTTTCTACTTCAGTCCTGATAATGAATATTGATAGAAGTGGTTCATGAGTTTGTCCAAGGTGAATCATTTTGGTATTTCTATGAAAATCTATCAATATTCTCGTTAAGAGAGGAGTTGATTTGACAAAAAATACTCTTTAAAAGGTGGTCATGTGATTCACGTGACAATTAACGAGGATATTGACAAATTTTTCACGAAATGATCAAAATGATTTACGGTGGATAAACTCATGGACCGCTTTTATTGATTTTCATTGGCATGGATCAAAATGAAAAGTTATGTCAATCTCAAAAACTATTTTAGATAAAGCCCTTTAAAATTAGAACTTTTAAGTATTAGAGTATGCAATACTCGTGTGAAGTCCAATTATTACAAGACGCAAATGCTTGGTCACCTAAAAAGTGAATTTTAGAAGTGCTAATGGTATTTGAAGAACTTTTATTTAGGGAAGATAAAACATTTACCTCCTCTAATCATTTTAATTAATCAAGCTTAAATAAGACAATATTTAAGATCTTGAGACAAATAAATACAACAGTAAAATATCATAGAGATTGTTCAGTATGTTCGAAAACGAACACACGTTATATGTTATTATATAAAATTTCTTTAACTTTTATTAATATAATAGACGTACTCTTCTGTTTTCAAAATTTTCAAATAATAAAAATTAAATTGTTTGTTCATCAAATCGTCCTATGGCAAGTTCCCAGCTGTGAGTGTGAGACCACAAAACACCACCAAACGGTATCTTCGTTTCCCTCCAATCGGATTTACGGTGCCAAATTCCGTGCTCTTATCCCTCCAATTCCTCCTCAGTCCCTCTCTCTCTCTGTGAATTGTTCAAATCCCACCCCTCCGCCATGGAGCTCAGTCCTCGGCACCACCGGTGCATTTGCTTGGAGAGTGTTGGCTCGTCCTCCTCCTCTCACCGCCCTCTCCTTGTTTCAATTTCGCCTCGGAAGACCAGGCTCCTCAGGTCCGTACCTTCTTTCAGATCGATTCGCCAGAGAAATCTGTGCTCCGCCTCCAGCTCCGAGACGTTGGTTGGGTCGCGGAAGGAGGACGGCGGCAAGCACAGTCAGGTCGTGAGCAAGAAAGACGAGGAGGAAGACTTGAAATCTTGGATGCACAAGAACGGGCTGCCTCCTTGCAAGGTCGTGCTCAAGGAGAAACCTTCGTACGACGAGAAGCTCCGGCCCATTCACTACGTTGCTGCAAGCGAAGATCTTGAGGTGATGAGACTGAAATTTTTGAGATTGAAATTCTGTAATTTAATTCATAAAGTTCATTGGGTTTTAGTACTTTGAGTTTCTTGGGGATGGGTTTTGATTCTTGTGTTCTTTGAATTGTTGTAATTGCTAGGTTGGTGATGTCGCATTTTCGGTGCCGGATTCCTTAGTTGTGACTCTGAAGAGAGTGTTAGGGAACGAAACACTTGGTAATGTGCGTTGTTTATTGTTCGATTTCTCGACTTTTCTAATGAATGTTCGTAGTCAATGGGATACATAATGTGTATTTTGCTTGTTTTATTTTGCAGCTGAATTATTAACTACGAACAAATTATCGGAATTGGCATGCTTGGCATTGTATCTGATGTATGAGAAGAAACAAGGAAATAAGTCATTTTGGTATCCCTATATAAGAGAGCTTGATCGTCAGCGAGGGAGGGGTCAGTTAGCGGTGGAGTCACCCCTTTTATGGTCAGAAGCGGAACTGGCTTATCTTACAGGAAGCCCCACAAAGGTATCTTATGCTACAATCGCTGTACATGCTTCTGTTAAAGTTATGGAATTCTTCCGTAATTCAAAATGTTCTAGCTTACTTTCTTGTGGTGATGAATCAGGCCGACGTTCATGCAAGGGCCGAAGGAATTAAAAGGGAATATAATGAGCTTGACACGGTCTGGTTTATGGCTGGTTCCCTATTTCAGGTATTACTCAAGTGTCTTTGACTGACACTAGTGTTGTTGTAGCCAATGATATGGACTTAAATTTACTTCATTTTACAGCAATACCCATATGACATTCCTACGGAGGCCTTCCCATTTGAGATATTCAAACAAGCTTTTGTTGCAGTTCAGTCTTGTGTAGTGCATTTGCAGGTAAGTTCTTCATTCCATCGGTAATATATTTTCTTGTTACAATTAACTCACACAAAAATAAGAAAAAGGGTATAAATAGTTTCTTAAGGGCTACACATCCCTCTTGGTGCCGTGCATTTCTAAATCAAGCCCTCTGGATTTCTTACATATTTTTCCCCTTTCCAACGCAGAAAGTTAGTTTGGCTCAGAGATTTGCTTTGGTTCCTCTTGGGCCCCCATTGTTAGCTTATGGAAGCAACTGTAGGGCAATGTTGACAGCTATTGATGGCGCTGTTCAACTAGTGGTCGATAGGCCATATAAGGCAGGGGAGTCTATTGCTGTTTGGTATGTTATTTGAATTTTTCAAGATTATGTAGCTATAGTGTGGCCTTATCATGTTACTGCCATGTAGAAATCATTAAAATGTAATTTGGTGAAATATTGCAGGTGTGGACCACAGCCCAATTCAAAGTTGCTTATAAACTATGGTTTTATTGATGAAGATAATTCTTATGACCGTTTGGTGGTTGAGGTAAATTCTGGACAATTTCATAAGCTTGTCAGTTCTGTTTATGTCAAATGTGTGTTTGTTTGAAAGATCCCATATTTCCTATGTGTTCCAGGCAGCTTTGAATACCGAGGACCCACAATACCAAGATAAAAGAATGGTTGCACAACGAAATGGAAAACTATCAGTACAAACTTTTCAGGTGTGTACTTAAAACTATTTCCCTTAAGAAAGTTATAACATGATTTTCTGCATTAGTTCTTTTATCTGCCTCATTGCTTTCAGGTATACGTGGGAAAGGAAAAGGAAACGGTCTTCGATATACTTCCCTATCTGCGACTGGGCTATGTTTCAGATCCTTCAGAGATGCAGTCTGTTATCTCTTCTCAAGGTCCAATTTGTCCGGTAAGTTAACTTTTATGTCTTTTGTCTTTAATGAAGCAAAAGCTTTTATGGTGATAAATGACATGTCCTGCTGCTGGACATAATAAACTTCTAGGTGAGTCCTTGTATGGAACGAGCAGTGTTGGACCAACTGGCTGATTATTTTAGAACGCGGCTGGCTGGCTATCCAACTACATTGAGTGAAGATGAGTCTTTGGTAATCTTGGCTCTGTCAAATTTGTTGCGATACCAGGTTATTGCTAGGTGAATTCAAATTAATATTCTCACTCCTGTGCAGTTGGAAGACGCTAATTTGAATCCAAAGAAGCGAGTTGCTACACAGCTTATCAGACTAGAAAAGAAAATGCTCCATGCATGCCTGAAGGTGGTAGTTGATTTGATAGACCGGTTACCAGATGACACTATATCACCATGCCCAGCTCCTCATGCCCCTTCGTTGAAATAAAAAGGTGTGCACGTTGCTTAATGCTTATGTATTTGTCTTTTGCAACTATATTTGATATGGACGAACTGCGTGCAAAAACAACTAATTTCTTTTTTGTGAAAGACTATGGAACTTCTGTGCACTACGTGATTTAGTTCAAGTGGTAGAACATAATGCGGTTAAGTTGACGGAAATTTGTGAATGTGCTGGGATACGGGCAAAGAAAGAGAGTGCGTGGGAACAAATGTTACTAAGAATCTTAAAAGCAGTGGTATTTTTTCAAAAGATACATGGAAATTGAATGACTTTAGTTGAATTATGTTGGACCGAACAATCTGCAACCTAGCGTGAGGAACCTAAAAAACTATTCGAACTCTGTTTATCCGTATCTTTCTGCTCCACAACATATGATGTCTTGTTTCCTTGAGAGGTGATCATTACTTGTGTTAGTTTCCTCGACAAGATTTTACTGCGCTTGTCTGTTTAAATCCGTTGTCGTTAGGGGATTTCTGGAGTTTTAGGGCTTGTTTGGATGTGCTTTTAAAATAACTGAAAACGCTTTGAGAGTAAATATTTTCTGCAAGAAGCACATAACATTACTTGTGTTAGTTTCCTCGACAAGTTTTACTGCGTTTGTCTGTTTGAATCCGTTGTTGTTAGGGGATTTCTAGAGTTTTAGGGCTTGTTTGGATGTGCTTTTAAAATGACTGAAAGTGCTTTTAGAGTAAATATTTTCTGCAACAAGTACCAGTTATGTGCTTCTTGCAAGAAGCATTTTAAGTGTTTTTTCAGGATTTACTTGCATCTTTACTAATGATTGATTCTAAAAACATTTTCATTAAAAGCGCTTAAAATCCAAACGAGCTCGTAGCCTTATTGCGTTTGCTTTAACGTTAATTTCTGATTGCTAACAGAATAGAAACATTTCGTAGTTGAACAGATGCAGCCTACAAAGTTCCTTTCCAAAACCATTTATTTTTGCAGATAGATCAAAGGAAGTGGGCAACGGACAGGGCAACCAGGAGAACCGTAATATTTGTCTGTCCCTCCATCAGTCAGGCATCAACGAGGAGAGAATCAGGCATATTTGTATTCAGTAAGCTGTAAATTCCTTTCCACTTGCTTGTCAGCATACAATATGATCCCACCCGACAGTCCCCATCGTATATTCCCCCGAATTCATTTTCTTCCTACCTTCAGATGAATGCGGTGTCAACAGAGAACCGCCTTGTAAACGGGCAAAGAACGAAGGGAAACAAAAATGGAATGAAGGATCGATGCCTTGATGATTTTGGTAGTAGATGTAATCTTGGTCATTCTCTGTAAATGTGAATCGGGATGACCACCCTCTTGGTCCAGTCCAGTTGCGTTCAATGTACATTACTGAGTTCAGAATATGCATACCTTTCATGTAAAATATAAGGCTCGTTTAAATGTGCTTTTAAAATGACTAGAAGTGCTTTTAGAAAAAATGTTTTTTTGGTTTCAAAAGCACTTAAAATACTTTATGTGCTTCTTCCATGAAGCACTTTAAGTGCTTTTCCAGAATTTACTTGCATTTTTACTAAGAATTGGTTACAAAAATGCTTTGAGTCATTTTAAAAGCATATTCAAACAAGCACATAATCTGTTGATTCTCTTACCACTGCACATGCATAATTTCGGCCTTCGCTCAAAACTGATCAAAAGAAAAGTTAACATAAAGCATGTTCAAAATTGGTTCCATAAATAGACGGTAGCCAGAGACACCTCTGCCTCGTTTGGGAGAAAATGACTCAGAACCTTCCGTCTCTTTGCACAATAAGTAGCCAAAAAAAACAATTTCAGTGCTGCAGCATCTTTGTCCATCTCCATTCTCAACTTCAAGTCGATATGTTGAGTGATACTGCTTGATTCATATAATGAACTTCTGGGGGACGCCATCAAAATCATCGAAGTCAAATCTCTGCCGCTCTCTTCCAGTCTGAACATGTATGCAGGTATTAGTCTGATTAACCAACTACTAACTAGTTTAGTAACGCTACGGAAACAATTCACTCACCTTTGACATGAACAAAGGATCGGTTGAGATGTTTTCATCAATAGCAGTCAGCTTCCTTGACAGTGCCATTATCCTGGATGGAGAGGAGAGAAAAATAAAATGGTAAAAACGATGTGCCACCGCTTCTCCCACAGACAAAAGAAAAGAATAATGCAAAATTTTATTGATATCCAACCAATTTACCTCTGTATTGATGAATCAATATGTTCAATCATGTGACAGGTTTTATATTGCTCAGGATCCTCAAGAAATCTAACCATTCCATCCTTCTGGTTAATTGTAGCGAATATCTCACCATCTTCAATCTATACTTTGATAAAAGATAACATTAGTGTACAATACAAAGATTTGTGATTCCGATACTTTATTGCTAATACTTTTGATTTACCATTCGTAGCACATGCATTTCTGCTTCCTTAGCGCTGTTTAGTTGAACGCTGTTGGCTATGTCTTGAAGGGAAAGAGTCAAGTATGTTTGAGTCAGTCTCTGAATGTTTCGCTTATACATGGAAGATATAACCTGCTTCACCAGTCCAAGATTGTTGTCCTAGGGAAAAAAAAAAAAAAGAAAAAAAAAACACAATTCCAAAGCCTCGTTAAGAAGACTGAAGAATTCGAGTCAGAGACTCGCAGGTTACAGAGAGATCATGTTGCGTCATCTTTTTCTTTGACATCATGGATCCAACAAACAACCAAAGTGAAAAACAACAGGATGAAATCATCATAAAAAACTCACATTTTCATACTTTTCCCTGTATTTGTCAACCAAGGCCTCCAAATCTACAATTTTTCCACTGACATAGCAGTTTGCCAATTCAATGTAGGGCTGCTCGAAAGAAAGTTAAAAACCAAATAAAGTCATTAGAGTGGGTAAGTTTAAATGCTAGCCTACAATGGAATGAATGATTATATCAGGGTTTAAATAATAAAGTAATCCATTAAAGAAAATACATGTAGCAAAGAGCAGCGCTCAACTTTTGCATTACCTGAGAAAAGTTCTTTAGATTCCTCTGAGCTACTGAAGAGGTGTATTTAGGAAGACTGGTAGAGAACTGTCACCAGGAAAAGAACAATCATCAAATTATCCTCAAATAAATTTACAGCGCAAACAGATGAACTCGTCAAGTCAAAACGATGTCAAATTAAATCTAAAGGTAGATGGATCTATGAGAAGAAAAGGCATACATTCCAATTGTGAATGAGTGAAACTAATATATGCTTTTTGTACGCTTCGACAGCTATTGCATTAACAACAGTCATTGGAGATGTTACAACCTGGGAAATATGATTTGGGTTTAGAATGGACAAGTAAATCAAACTTCTTATAGAAGATAACTTAAATGTATAAGAAGGAAAACTGAATATAGATCACAGACATTGTGAAGAAGCTCCAACGCTTTGCGAAAACGCTTTTGTCCTATGCATATCATCCCCCTACAATGATGTCAAACATGAAATAGAGTCAGAAATATCCTGAGCAACACAAAATCCTCAAAGTGAAACATGACAACAAAGCAAGGACACTTCCATGAAGAAAATGAAAGTAATTTCCTCAAGGACTAAAAATAGGGGCTGGTTTGGTATTGTTGTGCTTTAAAACAAAAAAGTCTTTCTGCTGTGCTGTAAGAATAAGCAACAGCGTGTTTGGTAAACTTTTTTGTGAAAGTGCTTTTGAAAAAAAAAAAAGCAGTATTATGGTGTTTGATCAACTTTTAGGTAAAACAGACGTGAAAAAAAGCTGGTTTTCAAAGCTGGGTTTTGCAGCTTCATGTTTTTGGCTTTTTTTCACCCAAAACTGTGAAAAAAAGCTGAAGCTGAATGTTTATCAAACATAAAAAAGCTCCCAGCTTTTTTTGATAGCCAATTTTTTCGATTTCACCTCAGTACCAAACTAGGGCTTAGTGAAAGCAAACTGAAACAAAGATAACACTGCGTAGAAAGAGCAACCAACCCGTAATAGCAATAGAGAAAAAGATCCCTTGGCTGATCAACCTCAAATATGTCATCATCTAAAATAGAATATCCAGCTTTATAGGATTTTGACAACAAACAAAGAAGAAGAAACTCTGGATGCAAAGAAGTCAAGTGTTCTGAGGAGGCCTGAATTTTCCGAATGGCTGTCAGCATCGGTGCCACGCCTCGCAATGGTGCTTCAAGCAGCATAACTTGATCCTTGAACCTCTTGCAAACAGATATGACTACAAACCACACAAATCAACGGAAAGAGAAACAACAGGTGCAGTTTAACAGCATTTACGCAAGTCGAATAAATAAGTAAAGATGAATAGTGAATACATACATTTATCAGGCTGCAAACGAATCTGCTCTGCAGCACAGGAATTGATAAATCTGGCAATGGGCAAGACCAACGCACTCGCCTGCTCCTTTGAAATCGAACCAGATGAGCATGCCTCCCTGTCACCGCATTCACAAACCCATGACACAGTCAGTTTCACCGATTTTCAAATGCTGGTAACTAGTAACCACGCGGAATTATAAACAAATGAACCACACGCTATAAATGCTTTCGACAATCAAACTTGTGATCTCAAATGCAATTTCAAGCACTGACAGAATTCTTAATTCAGAGTTCGTAGAATTTATTAAAAGATGCATCTAAAATCGTTTACTCAATCACCAAACAGTGGATTAGGTCACAGTTCCCGCTCTCTCTCCCCCAATAACCAAACACATTGCACATGACGCTGTCTGACTGATCCTAGGGCATCCAATACCGAAAACGAAAAATACAAAGATAAAATTCGAAAACCAGAAGTGTTAAGAGTGACGAAGAGGCTCACAGGATGTAGAGGTATCCGAGAGAGTGCTTGGCAGGGTCGAGCTGGTCGAGAACGGGAAGCAACCGAGTCGACTCGGCGTAGAGCGACTCCTGCGCTTGCTTCAGAAGGGCGTGAAGGTGCGGGATGTCGTCTGAGCTCGAAAGCCCTTGGATGTTCGCCACCAGAGCTTGCACGGGTTCCATGGTTTCCGGTCGAGTTTCCGATTTCTGAGAACCCGGGAGCGGAGACGAGAGAGAAAGCTTCGGGAGCTCGCTCTGGGTTTGGGTGTGTGTGTTTTTGGTGTACGATTCGATTCGAAACACGATCAATGAAACACGGGGATCGATTCGCCCATTTAGCTGAGTTGAGCGGGGAAGGTTCGAGGAGTAAAACTCGGTTGTACAGAGGTCGGGTTTTATGACAAATGCTCCTGAAATTGAGTTACTCCGGTCTTTTGAAATTGAAATTATAAATGTAACATTTGAATATGATTGTCGCAAATTAATATGCTTATGTTAAAGTTTTGTCAAAAGTTTTGTTAATACGTTGATGTGGTAAATCTTGATTAGACTTGTAAGGGCTTTTTAATCAAAATGGTTATTAAGATTTGCATAACTTTTTACTTTACTCCTTAAATTTAAAATCAATAGAATTGGTTCATGAGTTTGTCTACAATCAATCATTTTGGTCTTTCCATGAAAATTCTCCTTAAAATAACAAAAATGCCCTTAATTTTTTTTGTCAAATTATTTTGGCCTACGGTTTATTAAATTGAGGATATATTTGTTATTTTGATCCTTGTTTAACATAATTTTTTACCGAATGACCAAAATGATTGATGGTGGACAATATCATGGACCACTTTTATTAATTTCAAATCTCAGGGACCAAAATGAGGAGTTATGCAAAGCTCAAAGATTATTTTGGTTAAAAAACCGACTTGTGAGTTCATATATGACACGTCAACACATGAATAGAAGTTTGACAGAACTTTAACAGAATGATTGCATTGATTGGCGCCACTCATATTCAAAAACTAGATTGCTTATCAACAGACAACCCGCATTGCCCTCTTCACGTTGGACAAAATATAGAAGTTCTCATCTATTTCTGCTTTCAAAATATCTTTGATATAATGAATATTCTTATTCAAGTTAGTCCTTCCTATCAAACAAGCCTTAGAGTCACGTTTTAAAGAAGTTATTCACAGACTATCGTAAAGTGAGACGCAAAATATAGTCAAGAGAGAAGGGAGGATTATCTCACTTTAATTGAGCCTATAAAAATCACCTTCCAAACTAAAGCCCATTCAATAGGCCTAGTAATTAAAAAATGCCCATTTGTTCGGGGCCTAAAAATCAAAGTAGGCCCAAAGTGAAGGGATATCTCTCTCTTTTTCTCTCACTGGAAGAACTGGATCCTTCTCTTCCCGCTGTCGCTCCTATTTCTCTCCTCATAGTTTTGCTCCCTCTCTCTCTGTCTTCGAATTTGAACCCCAATTCGAAATTCACTCCCAAATTGGTCGACGCCATTGACGACCACAGATATCAATTTCGAGTTTTTCTCATCTACTTGTTTGGTGACGAATACCGGAGAGTGAGAGAGAGAAATGGCGGACTATCACTTTGTGTACAAGGACTTGGAGGGAGCATCGACTCAGTGGGACGACATACAGAGAAAGCTCGGGAACCTTCCCGCGAAGCCACCGCCGTTCAAGCCGCCGAAGTTCACACCGGCTCAGGACGAAGCCTCCCTTCCCAAAGACAAGTCCTGGATCGATGAGAAATCCGAGCAGGACCTCGAAGACCTCGAGGACAATCCCGATCTCGACGACGATCGCTTCCTCGAAGAATACAGGTCCTCACAGTTCAATTTTTTTTTTCTTTTTTTTTACCTAATTACTGCTTTATTTACTTGAAATTGAGACCGTAAATGTGAAAAATTTGGCGGTTTGGACAGGAAGAAGAGGCTGGCGGAGCTGAGAGAAGCAGCCAAAGTTGCGAGGTTCGGATCGGTGGTGCCGATTTCGGGATCGGATTTCGTGCGGGAGGTGTCTCAGGCGCCGCCGGATGTTTGGGTGGTTGTGATTTTGTACAAAGAAGGAATCGCCGAGTGCGGGGTTTTGATGCAGTGTATGGAAGATTTGGCAACGAAATATCCCGCTACAAAATTCGTCAAGATAATATCGACGGACTGCATTCCGAACTACCCTGATCGGAATGTTCCGACTGTTTTAGTGTACAACAGTGGGAATGTCAAAGCTAACTACGTCGGCTTGCAGAGCTTTGGCCGCAGATGCACACCTGAAGGTATTTCATATTTCTTTTCTTTATACAAGTGATATTTACTTTAAACCAATCTAAACGGCGGGATAGAGTTCGGACTCTAGTGCATAGAGAAACATATTATGTAGTTACGCTCATGTCTGCAATGAAATTTTAAGCTTTTAACTCGATTAGGTTAACACAATGTGTTGTTTTGAACACGAATTACTGTGAGAAATGGATTCAAGTTGACATGGACTGTGAGGAAGTAGGCATTTTTGGTTTGAGTACTTGGCGCCAATTGAAATCCTTGGCGCAAAAGAGCGCAGTGGCGTTCTAGGATTCATACAGTCAACCCTGCCTAATGGGATAAGGCTTTGTGTTGTTCTAATCTACGGGGAGGGGGATTGGAACTTGGGTGACTGGAGCAGATACACTGGAAGTTGTGGCCTTTTGCTGTAATATGAGATCGTTTTGGTTTGGATCCCGTCCATGATTAGTATGCTGAGGCTCTTGATGTGAACCATTGTTCTATTGAAACGCTTAAAACTCATTTTAACGAATTTTTCTGTGCTGTGCTGAAATATCAGGTGTGGCATTACTTCTGTGCCAATCAGATCCTGTACTTAATGATGGCCTGAGTGGAAATGATCGGTCGAGGCAAGCTGTGATCGATGGAGTTCGCAGGAGGTTTATAGAGAAGGTTGTGACAGAGCATGAAGACATTGATGATGGGTCCTCGAGCGATTAGAACCCCGGTAACTTTATATTGGTTTCTGTAATAGTTTGGGTTTATAACTTTTTGCATTGGTTTCTGTAAGAGTTTTTGAGTTTACAAGTGAATCAGATGACACTCGTTTGTGCTTCTTTCTTGTTCGTGTACGGCGTGTATGGTTGCACTGTTTGTGAAAGGTTATGATTCTGATGTGTTAACTTGAGTGGAAGAATTGAATGAATTTGATTTTTAAGAATCGTTAAGCAGGTAGATTAAATCAAACTCATCCGACGACAGAGCACAAACCAAAGAATAAGCTTCAAAGAAACAACAAATTCGTGGCGAATAACTGAATCGTTTTTCATTAGAATTCGAAACTGCATCCGAAGAATCACCTGAAAACATTATTACTCGAAAAATGCCGGCCAATTTCCACAAGACAACTAAACTTTTGACAGCTCTAACAAAAAATTAAAATTCTGACCAGGCAATGATCATCAAACATAGTTATAGTAAAAGTGCTCCAAATAAGTCGTGAATCAAGCCCCATATATGGTAGCTATACACCAACAGCTTTCGAAACAGGAAATAAGCTCAAATACTTCTTCATGCGGTCACTTCCGCTCTATCTTTCTTCCTCCCCCTCCGTGGATCACCAGCATCCAGTTGTTGCTGTTCAGCCTTTTTCTGCGCACGGACCATGGCTCGTCTTGCACGGGGTCGCATTTCCCTTACATTCCGAGGGGGCATCAGGTATGGTTCAAGGGGCCTATCAGCAAAGGGATGTTCATCGCCAGCAAATATCCTCAACTTCCTATCTCTATCCTACATCCATTTGAAGCATCATTGAGAGAGAATTCAGTACGCCAGCAACAAATTCTATGATAAAAGTTAAATATAACAGACAAGAAAATCTACTACTATAAAACTCACATCGCGCAGTTTGTTCCTCGGCAGCATGCGCATAACAGCTTTGCGAATGACTTCTGTAGGATCTTTAGCAAACTGATCCTTCAAATTCCTTTGCTTGAGGTGACCCACATACCTATACAGGCCATAAATGATTCAGTACCAAAACCAACGGATATCACGGATATGACTTTATTTAGAGGGTCTCAGGAAACATCGGGAATCAATTCTACTGATATCCTTCACTCGTTCATAGAAAAACTGAGTAAATTCGATGATTCTCAGAACTGAATTAAAAAGGCTAAATTTTTTATTTCAAGGTTGTTTTGGTGATAAATTTACAACTACAATGAAGACATATATTTATCATATCGAAGGACAGATCGATCGACCGTGCACAAGAATTGAATGACGTTAATCCCATGAAGTCCCTCCATAGTTTTAGCAACTAAAAATTTTCACAATAAGTAATGGTAATGCTAAAACAATGGCACTTACCCAGTATGCCAATAATAAACCTTATCGGTCATTTTTCTCCCCGTGACACAAACATCCTTCGCGTTAAGCACGATGCACATATCGCCATCATCTCGGTTTGGAGCGTATGTTGGTTTATCCTTTCCTTGAATCACAGTAGATATTTGAGCTGCTAATCTTCCAAGAACCTAAAAATACGCTTACGTTATCATTATCCGCTGCAAAGGCTATTACTTCAAGTATTCGATTCAAATTCATTAAAAACTGAATGAAAAATTCACCAAAATTAATTCCGTAAACAAAAATACAACACTATCTCCCATTCCTACAAGTAATGCTACCGTAAAAATCGAAATAACTGTAAACATCAATCACCAACCTGGCCTTTCGCATCGAAAACTTTCCACCGCAGACCGTCAAGATCAATACGTCTCAGGCCAGCAAGAGCTCTCTGTATGAGCATCAAAGCACAAATTCCGTTAAACACAAGGTCTCTCTCAGGACATCCCACAAACAGTTGGTGGGCATTCATTGATATACTAATTCACACTCCCACGAGGTTATAAAATCAGCATATTAAGAAGAAATTAACAATTAAACACAACTTAAACACGATTAATCAACGTAATTAGAAGAAAACATTGCCTTCATGTTGCCACTAAATGCGGCAGCTGCTTGGCCCGCCATTTCTCTCTTTCGTTTTCTCCGATTCGGGCTTTTTTCAAACGCGAATCGTCCACCTGGGAAAGCAGATCAAAGATTTAAGCAAACAAGCAGAAAGCTCGAGAAGATTTAATCACTTCAAATTCTCAGAAGAAAGGAAAGAGACGGACCTGTAAAACCCTGCGGAGGTATAGGGTTTGGGCAAATGAATACAAGATGTTGGGTTGCTTCGACCGGGTTTTTCTCTATTGCTGCGGGAAGCCTCTGAAGTAGACCACGATTGCTGGAGATTAATATCAGCCGTTGGATTGATCTGACGGTTTATTATACATCCAGTTTAAAACATATGGACACTGTTACTCAGTACTACAGTCTAGTGATATTTCTCTTCACTTGGAAGTGATAGGTCTTATGTTCGAACATTATGGATGGTAAATTCGATACCAAATTAGGTTGCCCATTGTATGGCTTAACTGAATACCCTTTTTCCCTAGTATAAAAATATATTGATGTACTCAAAAAAAAAAAAAAAAAAAAAAAAAAAAAAATGGACACTGCATATGACCCAAAATGAAAGCCGGTATATTTTCGTGTCACGCATCTTTGTTTTTATTTGATTTATTCAATTTAATACAAATGTTTGTGTGAGGCTAAACAAGATTGAGATCCACTCCGGATCTCTGTGTTCGGAGTATGCGAACTTAAAGATCCAGATCATTCAATTTCAATCTTACTTTACAATAACCGAAAATGTTGAACGATTCAAATCTTTTTCTCTTTGAATGGTCTAGATTCCTTATTTCGGAAGCTTCGAACACAGATCGAGAGTGGATCTCATTACGTAAATGACGTTAAAAACCGGCTCCCCAAGATCTTTTTCAGATTGAGCACGGTTCGAACCGGTTCCATTTTTGTTACAATCATTCAAGATTTTTCTTAGCTGGGCACGGTTCAGGCCGGTTCGATTTGGGTTACAATCTTCAAGTAGTGATTTACAAAGTAAATTTGGATCTGAATTAAGATGAACAAATTCAAATAACTATTGAATTAACATTTATTTGTCAAAATCCGAAAAATTGGTGATGTTTACAGAATTGGAGATTCAACAAAACTAAGCTCAATGGTGGGTGCTCAGAGTCCACCAGAAAGCTTTAAAACTTGAACCAACAACTACTGTACCCTTTCTATCTAAAATTCTTCTAACGAAAACTTCGAAAAACACTAAATTTACAACTAAAAACTTGCTGCAAGGGGACTGTACGACTACGAAAACTTGCACCATCTACAATGTATGCAGGACTCCGTATGCTACGCACACAAGTACATAGTTTCCGAGGTGCCTTTGTTGTCCGTATCGTCGTCTCCCCACGTTTGGTCCCATTTCGGACGTCTTGAGATCAGTATATCACCATAGGCATCATGTTGCTTCACATTCACATACCCTTGAGTTTTCAACACCTGCAGAAAAAGAAAAGATGATGATGTGCTACGCATGGTTTTGCATCGGCATGTTTGGAAGTTACAATTTCGGTTCATGAATTCTAAAAGAACTGAAAAGAAGCTGGCTTGTGGACGTAGTTAAACGAAGATTCTAAACCATGTAGTACAGACAGATCATACCAGTAGCTCATAAAACAGCCTTGCACTTTCTTTCTTAGTTCTTCTATCCGAAACCTCCAACAAGTTCACTTTCTCCTCTCCTCGATTTTTACAGTTTGGAAAGTGTCTATGAAAGTACATTGCGACAATTCTGTATACACAAAGTTCAACATGTTGAAGAAAAATTTGTATAAGAATAATTTAACCCCGGGGGAAGGGGGCGATCCACCATACCTTGTTCTCGCTGACAATCCCTCTGCAACAAAAATAAGTTTCAAGATTCAATTATTGCAAAAAATATACAACTCAAACAGAAGTTTAGCTTAATGAAATCAATTTGAGGCTCTTACCCAGTTGTGGGTTAACTCCTTCGTACGAATCAATGTCCTGAGGCAAGATACAACTAAAAAAGTTAGGAAAAATAAGGAACAACGAAAGATACGAACTAGTTCTATTCAGGAACCAAATGAGATGCAACATAATAACGTGTAGCAGCATCAATATCCTACATACTTGTTTCCGCTCTTTTAATTTGGTATGTGCGAGCTTGTTACGAGCTCTAAAGATGTTTGTGGACAACAAATAGAAAGGTTTGGCTGTATGGCTATGCGGTATACTAGCACAACACAATAATCATTACTGTACCTCATTCAACAAATTGAAATCATGTTCCTGATCCCTGTCCATAAATCGTACTTCTTCTGCATATCCAGATGGTGCAGCTTGTTCACTGTCAAGGGGTGGCTCCTCTTTCTCTACCCTTCCAGATGTCTCAGGTGTTACGATATCCATATCAGTAGCATCAGGGCTCTTTGGACTCCCAAATGATTTCATTGCTTGTGAGCAAAGAATGGGTGTTTCTGGTGCAATTTCTATTTGCTCTGACCTAACAACACTTGGAGATTCAGGCGCATCTAACTTTTCTGGAGGGGCAACTGGTTTGGCAGGTACTGTAATCTTTAATTTCTTTTTGCAGAAGAGGGATACAAGTTCTTGCGAAACAGCAGCTGAAAATATATAGTTAGCAACGATTCGACAACTGGTGAACCGTAAAATAAATAATGATAGAAAATTACCAGGTATCAATGGCTCTGAGAAATCACAGCAAAGATTTACAATTCGACTGGCTTTCCAGACAGCAAGGGCAGTTTGAGGAACTTTTTTTCTTTTAGAAACCAAGTCACTTGGATCATTTATGCTTTTCCTGATTATCCTGTGAAAATTTTTGTTTCAAATTTACATTCCATGGTCAACTTATAATCCATTAAAACATAATTAAAGTCCAAAGCGTCCTGAACGATTTTATCATCAATGACAGCGCTGTCATATCATCCCTGACACATTGTTCTTCCTAACATTTGAGCAGACACCTTAGACAAAATACAAATGATTCATAGCCTGGGTTTCTATCAATATGTGAAACAGAAACACTTCAACTAACACATGTAAAGGGGAAGTAAACTGTCACGTACTCATTAGGCAGGACTGTCATATCATCCATGACACATTTTCTTTTCTTAGAAAATCGAGCGAACTCCTTAGAGGCTGGTGTACGAATAACCATAAACTTTGGTGCAATAACACCTGCATTAGGAGAAATTTATTTAGGACAAAAGAACACATGAAGGTTTTTGCAAAGTATAAGAAAGACCTTCGAAAAGTGACAGACTACGCCAAATAATGTCCAACTGTGTATGTTATGGTGCAAAAGCAGCCCTTTACCAGTACGAAAACAACTATAGGAATTGAAGGATTAAGAAGTTATAAGAAACATAACAGTAAATTCCTTTATTGACTGTGTTGTACCTGCATCGGGGATTTTGACACCAGGAGTTCCATCACATGAAACAGAGAGAGGATCTGGATCTTCTTGCATAATAATTTGACATTCTTTACTATCTGGTGAAATCATCTCGGGTAGTTTTTTTGGCTCTCCATCATTATGATTTGTTTCACCAGATGGACAAACAAGTTCTCGAGGTTGCTTCACCCCATTAAATGTATCAATGTCCATGTAGTCTTCTTGAGATACTGTACAACTCTGCAACTTTTCCATGCCAGCTTCTACAGTGATTAGATTATGGTCTTGTACTATACTCGGACATGTCTGACTTTCTGGTTGTACCGACTCTGGTTCCATAACCTCCTCACGATCAATCTGATGATCTTCACTGGATGTTCTAACATGGTGGGAAGGTTCTCTCTCAGTCCCATCGAATGTCTCAAGGTTCAAACCTTCATGAGACAACCTATGGTCTTCAAGTTTTTCTGCCGGGATTGCTTCTCCTCGAATAGCATCTCCAAGAAGTGCTATATCTGGAGCCCTTAACTGCTCTCCATGAGTTTCTTGACCTTCACCAGATGATTTAACTTGTCTTGGAGGTTCATCCTCAACTCTACAAAATCTTTCTAGGTCAACGCATTCTTCTTGAGAGAACCTATTCTCATGAAACTCCTCCATAACTGGTGCTGACTTGGCTCCACTACTCGATGCTCGTAGCTCCATGTCAAAGTCCAACCAGTGAGATGAAAGTACACTGAAATAAGATATACTTATCAAACATACGATTAAAAGATAATATTGCAAAACTAATCTAAAATTTCAGTATCGGAATGATTTTGCATACTCTTTGACTGGGGTGTCGCAGGCATCAAATTCCTCATAATCATACTGCACCAACACAAACACAAACACAGTCTTACATGCATGTTCGGAATACAAATTAATCAAGCCTATGAAAATGCGTATCAGGAAATTTTGCAATCATTAAGAACTAATTGTTATATAAGAAAATGAATAACATGAAAAAGATAAGCATTAGAATCTTTAAGTGACGTAAATCTTAGAGTGACGTACCATTCCTGAATAAAATTGTCCTCTTCCATATGCACTATCTGTTTCATATCATGCTGAATCAGGTAAACTTATACAAATAGACTAAGTAAAATAGTATTCGGGATCATATACACAATACCTTTAAGTGTGATATCTTCATGGGACACCACATTGCCTCTGTGAATTAAGGGAATCACACATGTTAAATATGAATACTAAATACAGGAATATCCTCACACAGTTTTATGAGTTACACAGCTTACCCACTGACATCTTCAAATTCAAGGATCCCCAGATCGAAAGCATCAAGTTCAAACCTATCAGGTAGGGTAACAGCGTAATAAGGTGCACGCAGCTTATCTGGGCCTGCATTCTTTTTTGTACTGACTACAAATTTGTTGATTTTAACCAGCACTTCATTGCAGTCATTATACAGATATTCAACTTTCTTGGAGTATATTCGAACAACGCCAAGAAGAAGGTAGGCCAGCACCCTGTAAGCAACAGCATCCCATTCATCCTGCAAAATTTTATCTGCAGCAACACAATACGGTTTAGGATATTTCCCAACACTAAACGGTCTAAACCTAATAAATTCGAAGCAAATGTCCTCAACCCATATGAATGTAACTCTTTAAAACGATATGAATACCATCTGGACAGCATCCGAAAAATAACACTCTAAATAAACATGATAAAGTTGAAATAAAACTTTACTTTAGAAAATGTAATCTGTTAATCATCCAAGTTCTGTTCCAAAACTCCAGATATCATATCCACTTCCCCCTGGCATTACAAAAACCCGAAAAACGCAAGTAAGAAGCAATTCGAATTTTTCTTTTCCCAATAAGTGAACCAATCCTACTCTTCTGTATATAAAATTTGGTTTTCTCTACTGATCCTAGTCACCCAATTTCTCTCACAACAAAAAAGCCAACAAAATCTTTTCTTTTCGAATTAAATTCAAATTTCAAATTTAAAAAAAAAAACACCTAAATGTCAAAAAAATTCCCAAATTTTCTGCCATCTTTTTACAATTTCTGCAACCAACAACAATTACTAGAGCAATAAAATTTTCCTAGATGGTTGATAACATTGGTTAATGGAAAACCCAGAAACAAGATAACAAAATTGATCAACGTCAATGCAAATATACATAATACAGCAACAAAATATGAGTACCCATGAACAGGAAACACCCTTTCAAGAACATAAATTAAATTAAATTTTCAAATTTCCAAATTTCCCTCATTTGTTATCAAATGCCAACCGAACGGAAAAAAGAAGAGAGAGAGGAAACGAAACGAAACGAACCGACGGAGGAGGAGATGTCGGTCTGGTTGACCTGCGACTTCTTGAGCTTTTTGAAAGAGTAGGCGGCAACCCAAATGGCGCCCAACGGCCCTTTTCTCGACAGCAAGCACTGCGAGTAGAACATCTTCGCGTTTGAAAAGCTTCAAGCTTTTCAGTCTCTGCGATTGGTTGTTGTACTCGCTTCTCTCTGGGAGTCGGAGAGAGAAAGGAGAAAGAAAACAGAGGAAAGCGGTTATGTCAGCAAACGGCTGACAAATTGTATGTACCGGACACGGGAGGGAGGAAGTTAAAAGGAGAAGAAACGGTCGAGTGGCGGTGTAGTGCGCCTTATAAGCCTCAGACCAAAAGAAAACAAAATTACTAAAAGCTTTTTGTATTTTTCAAAATTTAAATTTTAGATTTTACTAAAATCTTTTGTTTACATTTACCCATTTAGGTTATTGGACAAAAAATGGGTGTTTAGGATTCGTATTCGTGAAATCGTCGGTGCAGTAGTGGACGTAGCGTTATGGTTAAGACATATGTGTTTCAAAATGAGTTTGAATCTTTATGTTTCAAAATGAATGAGTTTGAATCTTTATGTTCATAATTTGAATTGATTTAAATAATTTGTATCTTGTACAAAATAAATAATTTACATTGGTAATTAGTTTGGTGGGATGCCAAATTTGGTAGGTGACAATCTAATTCCCATGTTTGGAGGGATGCCAAATTTATGTGATACACCATTACATTCCAAATACATAAATGATTTTCCTCAAAAAAAAAAAAAAAATTATAGAGTAAAGGCAAAAAAAAAAAAAAAAAAAAAAAACTTTTATAATCACTAAATCGTTTAATTTTCAATTAATACCCGCGTATGTATGCGTTGACAGGAGACTAGTAAATGATAGAATGAAAGGGAAATTAGATAAGACAATACCATATTTAGATTAAAAAAATTCAACGTAGATTCTTTTCTTTTTGGAGTAAAAAGGTGTAATAAGTGATAACACATTTTAAACAAAAAATGGAAATGATTTGAATTTGTAAATCCAAAGTTAAAACGTTATGCAAAAATGGGAAAAGACAAAACATTGCCAGGACCGAGACGATAAATAGATAAAGTTGTTTGAATTGAAAGATCCTGTTCGGATCTCTCTTCAAAATCTAAGATCAAATGATTCGAACTTTTAAAATTTAATCTAATAATTAAAAACAGATAAATTAGTAAACAAATATAATGATTATAATAATTTTTAACCATTAAATTTAATTTTAAAAAATCTCAATTACTTGATAATAATCTTTTCCATATTAACCGACAGAAAATGCCAACTCATGCACGTCGTGTCATTCCACCTTCAACTTTAACCAGACCAATCCAGAAAAGACTGCATCTTTGTGCGCTGACCTCGAATTTGAAAAGCAAACTTAAATGGCACAAGTAATTTATAAAAAGTACAGAAGAGGTTTTTTAGTGTACAGAAAATAAAAAAAATTTAATGTGTCAAAATACTGATCAGTATATTAAGTGTAATGATATAATTAATTGAAAACTTAATTTCCAACCAATTGTATTATAATACTTTGTGTACCAAACATGGTCTGACACACTGAAAATTTTCTGAAGAACTTACACATTTCATCAATTATAACGTGACATCACCCTTCATCATATTATAAGCACGGAAAGCCACAATGACAATTGTAAACACGAAACATCGCGAAAACATTAATATCTGTATCATGTAAGTACTTCGTTAACTATAACACACAATAGTCCCGCTGTGAAACGAGAATCTAAAGAACGACCGTTGAAAATGTGTCGACGCAACTGTTAGTCTGTTACTAACAAAATGTATTGACATCAATGCAGAACCAGCCTTCCTACAGATATTGCTGGGTGCAATGTACATAAAAATGCAAGCAAGGGAAACGTTTTACGACGGCAGATGATTCATTTGGAGGATGTCAATCAGCAACGCATGATCAGCTCTCAAGTTTTTAACGGAAAGTTGACAAAACCCCGAATAACTCCGGTCTGCAGACACAGCTGAGAAGAATCACATAGATTATCCGGGTTTAGAAACAATGCACTGACTGTATTGCTCGGTGAAAGCATCCATTTTTAGCTTCGATGTGGCAACTGAACTGCATCTGCGTTCATATTGCGCGTGTGCACCCTGTATTGTTACCATATCATGCTCAGGAGTTTCATTCTTCAACCTCCGATTCATCGCTGCTTGTATTTGGATCTTTCCCGGCATTCAATTTCTTTATCTTCTTTGCAAGAGCCTTATCAAAGTTACTACCTGACAGTGATAACAATTGGTTCAGCAGCAGCATCACTCCACAATCCTTCATTAGTGCATATCTTGGTTTGATCCTGTCTTCCAAACTGTAACCGAAATACTGAGGAAATTTAACCAGCTCTGATTTCGAATAATCCATGGTCAAAAAGAACTCCCATTTCGGTATCAGATTCTCTGCCAAGCTGAAAGTATACAAAGCTCCGTATCTTGAAAGCATGATCCCAATTTCACCCATACTGTATCCCCTCTCAACGAAAAATTGTGTTACAGGCTTCAAGTTGGCCTCAATACTAAGACCAAAAACCGTGGGAGATCGATGGAGCAGAACACCAACATCCACCCCCAATGAGACAATGTACTGAGCTGTTGGCCGTAACTTGTCCTCTACACTGTAACTTATAATATTCGGACAGCGCGTCAAAACCTTACCTATCATCTCAGCTGAAAGTCCCATTTCATATAGGAAATCTATAGTTGTCTTCACCTTCTGCCTACTGTAAGTGAGAAGCGCTGGAAAGCGGTAAATAACTTTTGCCCATTGTTTCTTGTCTACACCCAGGCCTTCTAAGAAACTCATGGTAGGTATAATATTCTCGGATAGACTGATTCCACACAACTGTGGCCTCTTGTTAAGGATCGATGGGATATCAGATTTTGGGACCCCAAGTTCGAGAAGAAACTCAACAATCGGTTTTATTTTCCCCTCCAAACTGTAATACGCAAAAGATGGAAATCTGCGTGCAATTCCCTTGATTTGATCAAGATCCATGCCAAGCTCTAAAAGGTAGACAATGTGAGGTGGGAGCGTCCCAGCTGTGCCTATCTCACTTACTCGAGAAATGGCCTTTAGCTTCTTCAAGTTCAAATCCACAGGCGGTTGAGATTTAGTAACTGGTACAATGGGCTTTTCTTTTACAGGTTCATCTGGAAAGCTTTCCACCACATCTACCAAAAACATTCCATGCTCCTCAAGAAGGGCTTCAAGGTAAGGGATTAGGGCCTCCCTAATCTCAAGAGTTGTTAGCTCTCGTCCTACAAGAATATTTGATCAAATAATTTAGAGTTTACAATATATAGGTAAGCTGGATCAAGGGAGAAGAAGTAACATGTTGAATTCGAACCTACTAGATACCGGGATTTATGCACAGAATGAAGTCTATCAACCAGGTGGTCAACGAAATGCTCTGATTTGTTTATGGTTCTCGCAGCAACTGTAGGGCTAAGCCCTTGTTTCTTTAGGAACAAGGTTAGGACAGCCCTAGCTTCTTCTTTTTCAGCTGCCAATAGAGCTGGAGATACCAATTTTAAGCTAAACGAGCCATCTACACCCGAGTCAGCTGTACAAATGTTGATATGTATTGGTTAAAAACAGAACTAGATAAATTGTGTGCAGAACTGGTTGCTTATATGGTTGTTACTACAAAAGCTGCATTAGAGGAGTGTATAATAAGTTGCTTACCAAACCTTGCTTGACAGAAAAAGAGTTTCTGAGGGAAAGCAAGTCTGGTCCTGGAGAAAAAGTAAATAAAATCAGTATCCATCATGACAATTATTTAAGAGAACAGAGAAAATAAACCAAAAAACACCATAACTCTGGCCGACCAAAATCTACTTAATCTAACAAATAACACCAAAATTCCCGCCTATCATGACCTGCTTAATCACATTGGATGCTTCCAGTACACAATCTGGAAATATCAAAATCTTCCACCATATACAAGTTGGTACTGAGCACCAATAACACATTAGTGTTAACTTATGACCAATATATCTTCATTTTTCTTCCTCTCTATCCTCAGCTTGCATTTCTACACCTCTTTCTACTGGTGCCAATATACTAACCATCCCCCAAGTCCTACTTTCAACTAAACAATTATCCCAATCTCCGTTATATAATCCACTTGAAAACGTCTCAGTCTGCAAGTAGGTAACTTTAATTTTTTACATCATCCTAGTTCCCTATTACAAAGGGTTTGAGACTTTGAGTTGACATATGAACAAAGATTAAGCTTTAGGACTCGTTTTATGACTATTTCGTTTTTAGTTTCTAGTTTCCCCATCACAAAATTATAGCAATTCACGATCACAATGAAATCTTTTACTCCTTAGTCTCCATTCAACCACATCTAAGTTGGTGGTGCACCAATTCACCAAGGCAACGAGCAATACATTACCAATAAACCTTTCACTTTTTTTCTCTTCCCCTTCTCTCCTCAGCTAGCATTATTACAACACTTCTTTTTACTGATGACAGAATCACTAACCATCCCTCTAATCCTCCTTTCAACCACACTAAAGGCAAACCCAAGCAAACAAGGCTCCCGCTTAGCAAGGGTAGGGAGAAACGTCTATCATATGCAGCCTTACCCTTACTTTGTAAAGAGGTTGTTTCCACGAATCGAACCCGGGCCTCCTTCAACCGCACTACTACGACAATAACCCATAACAAAATCCACTTAAAAATGTCTTAACATGCAATTAATCACTCTAACTTTCAATTTTTCCACCACCCCATTTCCCATTACAAGGCTTTGAATTCACATATTTAACAAACATTTAAGCTTTATTAACCTAAAGAAGATAAAAAAGTAAGCTTTAACCTCACAAAATTTAAGCATAAATAAGCTGAGGGAGAGTGGAGTGAAAACCTGGTGCTGATGAACGATACTTTCAGTGGAGCTGCGAAGTGGGCAAAGCGGATGGCGCAGAAAGCTTCCATTTTTCAACTTAAATCCAACAAAAAAATCACCAAAATTATTGAATTTAGAGGATTTGAGCTCAAGAGAAGAAGAGAGAGCGAGTGGATTTCTCGGCCTCTCTTGTTGTTTGGATATGCTGTGAGAGTAGTTTGTTGCCACGTGCAAAATCTGCTCTGATTTGCTTCCAAAACCTGATTATACAGTTAGTATTACGATCGTGATATTTCATTTCTCTTGAAAAATGAAGTGAAATATCTTAGGTTCAAATTTTATGGATGATAAATTCAATACTAAATTAGGTTGCCTATTATGTAGCTGAGCCTGAAACGAACTCTCTCTTCACTTGTTAAAAATATGAAGTATTCAAACAAAAAAAATAAAAATACCGAACCACCAATACGATGCCGTTCGAGTCTCATGTCAATGCGTGCAATATTCGAAGAACAATTCCGAATGTCTTTTCAGGTTCGGTAATTTATGCCGAACGCTTCGTTAGAGAGTTGGTAAGCTTCTTCTTTTTACTGTTTTACCCTTTAGAATTTGGATATTGATGCTTTCCCATTTCTCTTAAGGAAGGGCATATTAGTCAACATAGTGCACCCAGAGGTTGACTTAAGTTCTTAGGTCATCTCCAACTGAAGAAAAGCCAAAAGACCTCCTTTAACCTTATAGTCTTACAAGAAATTATATTTTAATGAACAGTACCATATCATATTTTATATCATCTCCAACCAAGATAGCCAAAGAACCATAGGCCAAACATAGTCATTTGACAAAAAATTATCTCCAACCGAAGTGACCAAAGGATCATACGCCAAACATAATTTATTATTTTAATTTAATTAATATGATTACTTAAATTAAACTACCATATTAAAATAAAGTTTTCGAACATATTTTGAGTGTCATTTGTCACCAAAGGAATAAGTCTCTGGATTTCTTATCTTTATATAATCTCAATAATTTTTTTAATAGGATTTTGAGTGACACATGTCGCCAACGTGAGTAATCTCCTGATTTATTTTCTTTATGTAATCTCAATAACTTTTCAGATAGGATTTCGAGTGACATGTGTCGCTAAAGTGAGTAACTCTCTAGATTTCTTATCTTTATGTAATCTTAATAATTTTTTGGATAAATTTTAGATAGGATTCTTATTTATGTGGTACTTCTTATCTTCAGCTTCCATTGTTAATAAATTGGCTAGATATTGGGGTAGAATTCACACACCTCCAAACACCTTCACTTGTTTGAGAATTACCATTGACACTATCTTCTAAGACCCATCTATAAGCCCTGCAAAGAGCTTCATTTTCTTTTCGGGTCCAAGCCCTTTCTTTCATTGCAGATGTGGCCATTTGAAAATTATTGCAAAAATTAAAGGAAATATTATTAGAAGAGGTAAGAGAATAGAATGTGAAGAATTGAAATAAAATGAGGTAAGATAGTATGAAATGGTGAAAAGTATGTGATAAATGGTGTAGGAATGGCTTAGGTATTTATCGGAAAAAAAATTTCGTCAAAAAAAAAAAATTCAAATTCCAAAGGTAACCTAACGGCAGATTGACGTCAGCTAGTCGTTGCTAGCTGGCGTCATGCTGACGCTAGGTAGCCGTTGGCATTCAAATGAGTTAAGCTTGAGGGCTGGCAAAATATCAAGCTTGACATTCTGGCACTAAAGGGTGGCAAAACGTCAAGTTTGACATTCTGGCGCTGGAGGGCTGGCTGCTTGGCCATCCATTTGGCCAATTCTCCCATTTTTGGCTGGGTGGGGACCACGAGCCCTTTGGTCTAGCCCTCGGTTGGAGACGATTTTCATGTCGAAACGAGCTATTTTTAGCCTTATTACCTTGTTAGCGGATCGGTGGGAGATGTCTTACTATATTATATGGCCCAAATCCCAGGCTTGGAGGCCCAAATCTCAGGCCTCACTGCGCGCGGGGGTTTAACAAAAATCTAAAACCCTAGAGAGCTCCACCCATGGCGATCTTTCTGAGACGCGCGCTCTCATTCCGGAACGTCCTTCTCCTCCGTAGCTCCGCGCTGCTCAGTCGCGAGCTCCGGCAATGCAACTCCGCGCCACCGCACAGGGTTTTATCTCTTCCCGCCCTTGAATTCGTCAGAGAAAGCCGCAGAGGCTTCGCCAAAGGCCGCAATAAAAGTACCTTCTCTCTCATTCTCTCTCTCTAAAATGTAACTTCTAAAATTGCACTCGTTTGATATGATATTTCAATTTTCTTGCACATATTCTGAAAAAGAAAAAGAAGATGAATCGGCTGCGAGTACAGTTGAAATTTTGCCAAACATGGGGCCGACGATCAAGGCAAATGCCACCTCGCATATGGAGGCGGCGATCGCAGCGCTAACGGCGGAATTAAGCAAACTGCGCACCGGAAGAGCATCTCCTGGTACACTTTCAGTCTCTCCGGTGCCAAATCGTTGTTCATTTGCTCAATTTTGGTTCTTATTGTTCTAAGTTGTCTGAAATGTTTATGCAGGGATGCTTGATCACATCATTGTGGAAACCGGCGGTGTGAAGTTGCCCTTGCATCAGATAGCCGCTGTTTCGGTCATTGATTCGAAAACTTTATCCATCAACCCTTTTGATCCTACGGTAATGAAGCAATGCAAGCGCGTTTCAGTAACATTGTGTTGTATTTGTATGTAGTCACTTTTGATTTTGGTAAATCTTAATTACATTTTCTGTTCTTCGGGTTGGATTAAGCGAGATCCTTACCATACCTATTGTCTGCAGTGATATATCTAAACTCAATTCTGGTAAAAATATTCCAATAACGTGACGATCTTGTGCAGGCCTTATCGAACTTGGAGACTGCCATTGTTGAATCTCCATTGGGGTTAAATCCTAAAGTTGATGGGGACCGACTGATTGCAGCTATTCCTCCGTAAGCAAGCATCTGATTGTCACTTATGCTGTCATGAATTTTTGGTTTTCATGGTTTTTTAGCTTCTTAGTTCTTAATAATAACTCGAAAATACTCGCCAAGCTAACTTGGATTCAGCCGTGTGTTTCATTACTTGACTAATTTTATATTTTTCTAATTTTTATGATGTCCAGATTGACGAAAGAGCATGTTCAGGTGACGTACAACTGCTTTTCCCCTCTTCGTTTTTGCCTTGTCTGATAATTACCATACCTTATCAGTGAATATATTCTACCAGGCTATTTGTAAAGTGGTTACCAAGTCCGCTGAAGATGGCAAACAAAGTATTCGAAGAGGTCGCCAAAAGGTAACAGAAGTCAATTTTGTTTTTTATAAGGTTCTAAAAGATGCTAGGCGCTAGTCAGGCACCGGGCTGGGGCCTAGCGTTTAAGCAGCTAGGTGGGCCTAAGCGGGGACCTAGGCGGACTAGGCAGATTTAAGTAGATTTGTTACTTATCTTATAAATAAGTGTCTGCTTATAGTTAAAAATATATAATTGCATTGGGATACATAACTTGCAAAACTATAGATTATAAAGTATGAGAACACAATGAATATATGAAGAACAATCTAAACATTCAACAGGTCTCTTACAATTTATGGAAAGAAAAAAAAATGCAAAATGAAAGTTATCTATTTTCTGTCTAAGTGAGAGTCTTTAGTCGTAAAAGCCATAAGGCCAGGTCATTGATTCTCATAATCGTTGCACGATATCCGTCTAACAAATTTACTAGACCATCTTCTGAACATTTACCGTCACTTGCTTCAATTGCAAGTTTATTTATGGTAAAACTCGAAATACTTTTTTTGTAAGATATGAGTCTTTATAACGATATCAATTTTACCAGTACTATTGGATGATAAGTTAAATCTTTAGTTTCCTGGTTTCTAGTCTCGTGGTCTCAGGAAGAAATGTATCATTAGTAGTACTGAAGACCAAAACAATGAGGGGTGTAGAACGATCCAACGTGCTTGATATGTGAGTACGGACTCTAAGTTTGGTGGCTTTGCACCACAACTAACTAGACTGTTGGTTTCTTTTACAGGCAATGGATACGATAAAAAAGTTGACCAAAAACTACCCAAAGGACGACTTAAAGAGATGGGAGAAAGAGGTGAGCTCTAACTTAAGAACTAACTGCTCTTAAATTAATATGAAGTTTCGCTACAATACTACACCAGAGTATGGCATACTCTGGCACCTAGAGCCGTTAGATCCAGTTAGGTTCAGTTCACAACTTGGATCTAACGGTTCTAAGTGCCCCAGTTGATACGATGCAAGTTTTTGTATTGCTCATTGGTTGTTTGGAATGGCTACATTTTGCAGGTTGACGAGTTGACTAAAAAGTTTGTCAAGACAGCAGAGGACTTGTGCAAGGCAAAGGAGAAAGAGATCAGATCTGGCTAAAAGGTGGTGTTTTGTCAGAGTGTATTTTGATTCTGGTTGGCGCTCGATCCCACTCCTTTCCGAAAGATGTCTATCGGAGTTCCCTTTTGTAAAAGAGTCCTTTAGTTTATCGTATTTATTTCAATTTCATTCTCCGTTCCAGAAATATTTATAGAGTGAGCTCACTTCGATTCAAATCAGCTAATGGCCCGCTTGGTAATCATTTCATTTCGTTTTAAATTTTTGGTTTTCGTTTTTAAAATTTGGAATCCATATGGCGAACAAAGCTAGCTATCGAATGCTCAATTTTCGTTGTCCCTTTAGACGATAACAGATTTACAACTGCGGGATAAAAACCTCTACAACGAAAAGAAACCGACTCTACTTCTAAATACTTCAAGACGAAGTATTCCCGGAAACCTCTCTATACACCATCCTACTTCATTGACGCTATTCTCGTCGGTCACCAACGTTCATGACGCTCCGATTACTGAAAGAGCCTCCTTGGTCACAAGCTTTATACCCCTCACCCAAAGCTCGGCGCTTTCACCGCCTTCACACACAAAATGCACCTCCTTGTTCTTGGTAGTCACCACCCTAAACACTCCGGGTTCATCTGCATCGCTCTTGCTCCTTCTATTCCTCCTAAAGGCTGGACTAGGCCCCACCTCCGCCTCCCGGCATATCACATTTCTCCGGTTTGATTTCCCCCAGCAGAGCACCCCTACAGTTCCCACCATCCTCATCTCTTTCCCATGAGGGCTGCCCTTCCCTCCCTTCGTATGCTTCTGGACACGCGCCCCACCTAGCACCAGCTTGCGAGCTAGCTCATCTAGTATCACCTGCTCTGCCTCATTTTTCAAACCACCGCCGCTTTTCCTCGCAAGAGAAAGCGGTGTTTCTCCTTTGGCATTCTTGATATCCAAGTTTGCCCCGTGAGATATCAAGAGTTCACACATGAGACCGTAACCTTCCCTAGCCGCTAACATGAGCGGAGTGTAACCATCTCCGTCAGGGACATTCACATCATATCCCCTACTTGTTAACAATTTGACTGCATCCACATCCCCACGGCGTGCTGCGCAATGCAGAGCATAGAACCCTCCAGCGTAACGATTGCCCTTTTCTAGTGCATATTCGAGCATTACCTTCTCAAATAGGTCACGGTTTTGGCTTATTTCTGATAGAGTAATTGCAGTCTCACCAGACTTGTTACACAGTTTTACATCAGCCCCTGCATAAACCAGAAACCTGAATGCTTCCACGTGCCCCTTCAAAGCAGTGATCATAACGGCCGTGAAACCTTTATCATCTTGATAATCGATGTCAAATTCTCCTGAACCAACTACGGCTTTCAAGGCCTCAATATCGCCGGCTTGAGCTGCAAACATTAGGGGAGAGAAAACAGAAAAGTTGCTGGATTTTGGCATCTTTCCGCCACTCATTATACACATCAACGCCTGCTGAAAACCAAGTGACCACCTAGCTGCCCTGGCAATCAAACTAACAGACTGACCAGCAGCATTAACCAAGCCAAAATCAGCACCAGCTGCCGCCAATACTCTGAGACATTCTTCATGCTTGTATTTTGCGCAGATCATTACAGCTGTCTCACCAGAATCAGTCTTGGAGTTCATATCACATCCAGATTCAGTTAAACATTGAACGATTGTTGGCAAACCAAGGCGGGCAGCCATGTGTATCGGATTAAACATGGTACCACCAGTTGCTTTAACGGGTGATTCTACATTGGCACCACAACTTAAGAGCACACGGACAGCTCCTGCATTACCGCATAGAATAGCGTGGTGCAGGAGAGTTCTTCCACAATGAGGGGTATCCGGAGAAAGGCCTTGGAGGAGCATGTGCAAGACAGAACCGCTTGCTTCAAAATACTCCACTGCACACCAGGTAATGGGATATGGCTCCGCCAACCCTGCCCCAACCCGAAACTCTTCCCCCGTAGTTGGGTCCCATGACCATGCTCCCAACCTCACATTGACATCCGTCCTCACACCGGCCTAATTTTTAAATTTTGAAACAAAGAACAAACGAAGGTTGTTAGTCATGTGGAGTGAAAAGTAAAAGGATACAAGGAGAGTAGTAATTACAGAAGATGAAACAGTAACAGTACTATTGTCCTGTCAGAAAAATATAATCAGAATCATTTTCTGTTTAGATCTTACTGCAATCATAGAGATGTGTACCACTCTATCCCTATGGAAGGGTACAAATCCAGCTGTCCAGGTTAATGCACCTCCTTAGAGGGGACCTACAGTTGGAATCTCAGTTGAAATTTACTTCTCTACTATTCCTAAATTATGGCTTTCGGGGTCGTATCTGATCAATCTAATGATACATTTTAGGCTTAAGAACGCAGGGTAATTGACAGTCAAATAACCGGGCTCCCCCCGAACTTGTACATATGTCTGCATCACCATTGATTTAAGCTAAGCAAAATTGTATGTGATGTGGGAATCACCTGTAGCAGCAAACGTACGATTGGGACCTGCCTACTCACAACTGCAGCCACAAATGCACTACAGTCAACATTAGTGTGAAGAGCGGGCTTAGACGATTGAAGCAGCATCCTATCAGCTGCACTTGCATCCACACCACACTGCAATTGAGCAAGACGAACAGTGTTATTGTGCTAATAAAACTCATTGAGTATCGTAACAGATATGATTCGATATTTGTTATCTTGAGCTTAAACAGGCAGATTATCATTTTTTACTGATGTCAAGTACAAGCAATTATTAACTGTTGAATCCTATTTTACTCTAATGCTATCTGCTGCGGGATTCAGAAAGTTGTTGAACAGATCTTACTGGAAAATGAATACGATGCTCTACCTTCATGAGAGTGTCCACCACATCAGCAAACCCCCTGCAGCTGGCTGTGACAATAGCATGCACAGCAATATGGGGCCGAATCAAATCAGAGGCCATAAGCCGCTCAATGAGCCTAGCATGTCCATGACAACTTGCCTCCAATAGAGCTTCCTCACAGGCTGGTTGAAATGCTCCAGCTTTCAGTAGGATCTCTAGAATCTCAAGGTGGCCCTCTCTCACCGCTGCTGTTGTCGTGAAGCCCCTGAAGAGTTTCTGATTTACATCAGCACCAATGCTCTGTAATTCAAGAAAACGCCAATCCTTAGTACGTTATAAAACCAGAAACAGTAGTAATTCCGCAAGCAGACATAATACTATTCAATCTACCACTTCTTTTCTTCACTTTAATTTCCAAACAAACTTTGTTAAGGCCAGGAAGAAAAGATTAAAGCTAGTACACTAGCAGGTACATTGTTTTTTTTCGTCGGAGACAAAAGGTCAGAAAACACATTCAGACGAAATGGGGCAACAAATATGACGTGATAGGCATAGAAGCATGGAACATTCAACAAGCAGTTCACTAATTTGGGGGAAGGGGGGATGTTTAATTTTAGCATAGCGTTATGTCCCTCAGGCTCAGAACATATAATTTGAGAGAAGTGATGTGGGATCTCCAGACCATTCATTAATGTAAGCTATCTTATAAAGGTATATGAGCTTGCTTGGAAGTGCTTTTAAAATGACTGAAAGCGGTTTTGGTGAAAATGTTTTTAAACTATTCCTTAGTAAAAATAAGTGTTATAACTAATATAGTTCTTTTGGGAAGAAGCACCAGATAACACTATGATTGGTTTAAAAAACATTGCTTTCAGTCATTTTGAAAGCACTTCCAAACAAGCCCTATATTTTCAGCAAAGCAAGGCCCAAAGTAAGAAAATCACAAACTTTCGGCTCCAAAAACTAGAGAACGAATAGTCACCTGCCCTCCAAACATCTAGGATCAGCAGTGATTTAAAGTTAAAATCCATAAAGTAGTACTAAAAAATAACATACAACAACAGCAACGAAGCCTTATCCCAATAAGTGGGATCGGCTGTATAAATCCTAAATACAAAAAATATGGTTTAGCAGTTATTTCTTGAGTTTCTTCCCTTTGGGCGAGCAATTAAGCATATCGAAAACAAAACGAGATGAATTTCTTCCGGCAATGTACTGAAAACAGAGTTACAGTTGAAACAAAAATTCAAAAATGCTGGATCATGAACTAATTTGAAAACGTAGATAACATTTCACTTTCTAAACACATAAAACATGCTTCGCAGATCATCAAAACTCGACAATGTGATTAAGCCGAAAACACTTCAATATTCTTTAATTAAGTACTAAACACCTTCAAAATCAGTTCTAATTCTATGCAAACAGAAATAGCTTCAAATCAAACAATATAATCGTAAAAAAAGCATAAACAGTTCAAAATAATTTAAATTAAGCACAACATGCTTTCAAATTCGGTGAAAGATCAACGATGTGAGCAAAAAACATTCAAATCTCAACTTCAAACACAGTGATTTGGCATCACACGGTTTAAAATCAAAGATTGAAGTACACATTACCAGTAATTTCTTCACCAAAGCGACGTTTCCAGTATGAACGGCGAGGAACAGAGCCGTGACGTCGGTTTTGAACTCCTCGTAGTCGACGCGGACTTCGCTCGGCGACTCGTCGCGCAGCAACAACTCACACTTCCTCGTTTTGAGGAGCACAGCGCCGACGAAGTTAACGTCCACGAACGGATCGGCGACGCACTCCAGCGCCGATTTCAGATCGCCGGAGAGCGAGGCTTCGAGCAGTCGCTGCGAAACCTCGGCCTCGTAGTCCACCGGGAACACCTGTTTGCCGGAGAATACCATTTCCGGCGAACACGTCGCGGAATTTGAGCTTGGAGAGTGGCGGTCTTCTTCTCTGGTGCTGCAAACTCGAATGAGAGCTCGCATGCGTTTAAATAAGACGCGAGTTTCGAGAGGGAGAGAGAAAGTGAACAGAAAACTTGAAATAAGTGAGCGCTAGAGGGAAAAGGTAGAGGCTGCAAATTTATCCGGACCGTTTTAACTTTAAATTTTTATTTAACCATGGTTAGGAAATGGGTTAAATTATTTAACTCAAGGGTCGTGGGGTCCGAAGACTACTGCAGTATTGTGAATCGGTCAATCTATTTGAATTAAGATTCATTTCGAATTTCTGTGTTCATACTTGAAAATATAATGATTTGAATAACTTAATTTTAATTTTACGGTCTCTATTAGTACATCCCATTAGTCTACTAAAAACTCAAAAATTTGAACGACTCGATTTCTATCTCTCTCTTGAATGATGAGGATATCTCGTTCCTCGGGTTCGGACACAAAAATCTAGAATGGCTCTCATTCCAATATTTTTGGACTTGGACTTGAGTTGGGAATGATTTTTATGGCACAGTTACAAAGTCACAATTGGTGACTTGTGCCTAAAAATTTCAACACATGTTTTCTTTTATAAGGTGGTTTCATTGGTAATAGTTGTCATGGTGACAGTGTATCTGTGTTATACAAAGTTGATTTTCTTAAATTGTGTCGGTGTTACTAGAAATAAAACTTTGATGCTTATACCCTAGTCAAGATATTGTAGGCATATCTTACAAAAGTAAGAGACTGTATATTTTGTTCTATTCAACCCCATAGTTATCCCACTATAGCTTGCTTACTTACAATGATTGAGAATATAGGGTAGGAATATCATTCTTTCACACATATCTAAGTGAATCTCACATTAAAATCCGCATTTCATTCTTAATAATTCAACCATGTATCCTTATAAAAAAAAAGACGTCTTTATGTTATACATGAAATATTGTGTAACATTCTCATATCACTCTTATACCTTAAAAATATAAGTAAATGTTCTTTACAGTGAGTAAGCAGCTCTGATCAAACAGCCTTATCGAAGATTTACTCATTACTTTAGGGTTGAAGGATACACTATTTGACTTTAATCATAACTAACACCATAGATACTAGATATGAAGGGCATATCCCATACATTTAATATCCATTAATATTATTCTCTTAAATTTATTAATAAACTTATATACTGTGAAGAAGACAAAATTCGCCGGTGTGGTCGCATGGCCTTGTACGAGTATCCGATGCAAAATTGAATATGTAAATATATACATGCCAAAAATATGAAATATAAAAATACAAGTCGGTGTCGTCTAATACGGGGACAAAGGCACACACAGTCCATACTAACACCGTTATGTACGGGACACGAAGAGATATTCATGTATATATACATTACAGGCAGCCCATGCAATGTCCAGAAGATCTTTAACAGCATCAGTACTCGACAGTCCATGGTCTTGGGTAGTCCTCATCCGAGTAGTTGACGAGCTGGTCAGAGGTCTTAATTTGGGAACCGGATCCCTTCTGGATCCAAAAAATCTAAGCCTAAGGATCAAATGATATGAGCTATTGAAATTTGATTCAACGGTTACAAACAAGGGGTTCTCTAAAAGTTATAATAATTGTAGCCGTTTGATCAAATTTTTTAGGTCCGAATCATTTGATCTTTGAGTTCAAATTTTTTAGGTCCGAAGGAGATCCGGTTCCTTTAATTTGACCTACCTGAAGCCATGTAGAAAAGAGAGTGAAAGCAAAAGGGCAGAATAAAGTTACCTCCTGCATGGTTCTGTATGTCTCCCATGCAGTCAATTCAATACGAGTACTGGAGAAGCCACCTATCTCAATTAAAATTGTCTCCCCCACCAAATTTTCCTCTCCTCTCTTCTCTTTGTACAGTAACAATTAAGTTATGTTAATATTTTGTGATGATTTTTTTATAGAAAAAAAAAACAAAAAAAATGAGAGAGGAGGAGAAAAAAGGTGATTTGGAGGAGTGATAATCCTAGTTCACCCCTCTCACTCTCTCTTTATGTTTGGAGTCGCATTTTCACTTTATTAACCTTGAAGACTCACCACCACATTTTTAAGAGATTTAGATTCACCCGTCAAATTTATTAGAATTATTCAGCGTAAATCTAACCGATATGTATATATCATGCATTAGAGATGAACTTAAACAAAATACGTTCATCTCCAGTGTAGTGTATTAGATCAGCGATATATGTACGTATAAAGGTCTTTTACATGCATGTACGTATAAAAGTCTTTTACATGCATGACGTGGAATTAAAACACCACAATAATAGTGACCCTGCTACATACAAGAGCCTCTTCATACATTAACGTAAATTGTACTCTTGTACAAGACTGACCATCCAATTAGTTAATTTAGAAAAACTACATTCTATGTCTACGTGGAAAAGCACTGTAAATTAATCCTGACAAACTAAAGTTGCTCTTTCTTTTTTGGGTCAATAAGGGACATGACAAAAGGTGAACCGAAAACTGCAAATTAAGAAAACTAAATAAGATAAAATTCTGTGAATATATATTTGATAATTTCGATGGAGGCATCTTTGATCTGATCCATGAGGGAGGAGGGTTTTTTTGTAGTTTCAACTATTATATGTATACACACGTGCGAAGCAACATGCAGTGTGTGTATTAGGTATGGGGTCTTGTTCACATTGAACTTCAACGACAAACTGTTTATTTTGTAAGTCTCGATTCATAGATCATTCTTGCAAAAATTCAATTCAATCCGAAATCATTTGCCTATTTAATTATCAAGATAAAAATTTCATTGTTTCTTATATAACAAAATATTCATTAATTTTTTTTAACTCAGTTAGATGTCTTAAATATTTCCGATTTGGTTAATATTTTGCAGCGATGATCTATGAGGTGCAACCTAAAAAATAGACGGTTTGGATTGTTAAAATTCAATATGGTGTGTATCCCACAACTAATCTAAAAAATAGAAATCTCTTCTCTTCAAGGCTTCCCTTATATATATGTGTGTGTGTGTGTGTGTGTGTGTGTTCAACGCCTTGTCGCATACAAAACTGCTCGCGAGATTAGAGACTCGGAAAATAGAAATTAGGGATATGAAATAATTAAACTGAAAGTTCATATGACAACTTTGACACACGTTATACTTTAATTAGAGAATTAATCAAAATCCGAGACCAGACGTGGCTGTCATGCAGCTGCTTGTGGACATTCCAGGATCTGCAATTACGTACTAATTTACTACCAACAAGGTATAACTTGATCGGAGGAGGTGGAAGATTTCACGTACAAGGGACACTCTAAAGTTCTCATTGATTCAAATCATGGATATTCAGTTCAAGCATGTCTTTCGTGAAGCAAATTTCGTGACGGATGCAACTGCAACCGGAGGACATGCTACAGATGATTTGCAAGTTTCAATGTTTTGCCTCATGAAGCTTTGCATGCCTGACAATTTAACTGCTTTAGTGAGAGTTGCCGTCGTGGTTTCTTCTTGTAATTTTATTCTTTTTTTTTATCAAAATAAGATCTAACTTATTTGGACCGTCGTCTAGCTTCCTCTCTCTTTCTCATGTGATCTTATTTGATTTATTGACAATAATTAACTTATTATTTATCAATTAGTATAATCTAATTAGTCTCGAAATATGATAAAGGGATGCTTCCACGAATGAATCCAACAATGTCCTTATATAGTTGTTAACCATAGCTCCTCCTTGGTACTGGTGACAGTTACAAAACAGTTTACGGCTGAGCTGATCTACTAGATAGTACCAACCATGTAGAATTACATAAATTTCTTTTTAATTAATCTTAATTAAAAAAGAAAGAAATTAGATTATGGGTCGCGCGCGCGGGGAAGGGAGCAACTTATCACGTTGAGAGCAGCAAAACCGAGCCCTCTCGCGTGGCATGCAGTACCACACTAATATAATAGCGATAAT
This sequence comes from Pyrus x bretschneideri, assembly GCF_019419815.1. NCBI lineage: Eukaryota > Viridiplantae > Streptophyta > Magnoliopsida > Rosales > Rosaceae > Pyrus > Pyrus x bretschneideri. The sequence goes on along the minus strand of NW_025999424.1, from coordinate 822,713 downwards.
CACTCGTACACCTCTTTGAATTAACTTAACCTAATTAACCCTGATTCCCTGACAAAGCAGATGAAAGCATACGGCTCATTCCGGATAAAATTCTAGCTTCCGACGCACAAATCACGTGTCTATATGGCTACACATAAAACTATCGATTCGGTGTATTTTGTACCACCTAAGTCCTAGTGTGCATTTGTCTCAAGAGTTTAGAAAATATACATGTGAACGTCTTTTGAAGACCCTCTGAAAGTTTTGTATGGGTTCGTTTGTGCATATTAAGTATTTGATGTAATACCTGCTAGGCATATACTCAACAGGTTTCGTGGGCAACATTTGATAAATTCTCTCATATAATTCATCAAGTGTTTGATGAAATGTCTCAGTGAATAAACTAAAATTCTTTTTGCGTGCTTCGTGCTCTATTCATATCTAAAAAACTTAGATCATTAACACTGAGATCACCCAAAATTCAAATTATGGATCCGTCATTGTGTGGGACTGTAGAGATTTCTTTATTCAATACAATTATACAAGGGTAGTGTTTTTTACTTGGAAGTTGGAACAGGATAGTGTTTTTTTTTTACTTTGTCTGGAGAATAAGAGAAAGCTTATTCAATACGAAGAATGGGTTAACATGGTCGACCCATGCATGCTCAAACACTAAATTAATTATTTAACAAAGTCGACCCATATGCAATATATGTGAGACGCATTTGACTACTAGGAGTAAATATAAAATCTAAATTTTTGGCCGGTTGTGTCTTCAAATACGCAACAATTCAGCCGCATGATTCGATCTAGATGATTTAAATCCTCGATGGAGGGTATCAAATCAAAAACATAAAGAAATTAAAATTGTTTGAATATTCTAAATTTATGAACAAATTTTATAAATTTAAGCGTGAACTAATTAATGTGAACCACTAATTCTTTTATGAAGATCGACGCAGATAGTTGAAATATGTGATAATACATGTGGATGGAAGGGTTAATGGTAGTACGAAGTTTCCTGTCTATGTTCGAATTTTGTAACATTACGAGTTTTTCTTAAATACTATGGTCCAAAACTATTTTGATCAACTACAATTTGATCTTAATTAAATGGTGGTAGAGAAAGTACAAAATCGAAGTTAAAATGACCACTTATTGTTGAATTAAAAATCAAACAACGGATGACTACAATTTCCTTGAACTATAGGGTATAGAACGGGTATGATAATGTGCATATATCCATAGATTTTCATGCACAGGAACCTACGTTTCCTTAAACTTACGTCATTATACAAGTTGAGGAACGCTGAAAAAAAAAAATACTTCTTTGTACTTATGTAATAATATACGACATGTTGTTCTATATTTTGAACACATTAAAAAATCTCTCATATCAATAGCTCCTTAATTCTCTTCCTCCGAATTTCGTTGAAGGGACGTACGGATGTAATAGAACATACTTGTTGCGTGCATGGACTGCCAACTTAATAGCTGTAGCATAAAAAAAACAAACCTTTTCTGTCCACCTTATAAATGCACATTGAGTGCTATTCAATTGGCAGAGACCCTTTATTTATTCGATGGATAAACTACAAGAACGGAAATTTGAAATTCGGGTGCAGAGCATGGAGTGTAAGGATATAAAGGTAAAAAAATCTTTACATCGGTGAAATAAGAAATCTTGCAAAGGTTTATAAGTAAGTTGAGATATTCTTCATATTACTAATTGGTTTTAGGATCCAACCTTTTTTTTTTTTATGGTATTAAAGCAGGTTGACTTAAGTGTGAAGCTCAACAGCTACATATGTTCTACGTCACTTAATTTGTGTTGTTTCATGTGTTTGGCTTGAAAATTCTCCACACGTTAAAGGGCGTGTGAGGATGTGAAAGTAAAAAAATTCGAACTCAAGTAGAATGAAGTTACTCTGCATATTGCAAATTGTTTTCACAGTGAAACCTCAACTTACAATATTTTAGTCATCTTATCTGTAAGCTTACAATTTTTGTCCAAGTCTGCAAGTAAGTATTTCTTTTAGTTTACGAGTAAATTAATTCAAAGCCAATTTTGAGATTAAGATGTTAAGAAGTGTTCAAACTCAAGTAGGATTAATACAAAGGTTCTAATTAATGGGGCAATCAACCACATTATTTGGAAGTACTTTTAAAATAATTGAAATATTTTTTTATGAGAGTGTTTTTGGAACCAATCTTTAGTAAATATACAAGTAAATCATAGAAAAACACTTAAGTGCTTCCTTATGCAAGTAAATCATGAAAAAACACTTGAAGTGTTTCCTTCAAGAAGCACATAACTAGTATTTCGTTCAAGAAGCACCTTAAGTACTTTTAGAAACCCAAAAAGACTTTCATTAAAAATAATTTTGATCATTTTAAAAGTACTTCCAAATAAGTCATGAATTTGTGTTATTACAACATGGAACTTTTCAAAATTCAATTTTCCACTAGTTTGCTTCGGCCCTCAAAATCCTGGGCCGGCCGGTGTGTCGGTTGTGGAGGCTGGACATCATTCAAGTTGTCTTTCACAATTGGGACAACAAATGTCTTGCTTCTTTACCAATTCATAATCCCTAGCTTTGCTCCTTTTTAATTATTTCTTTTTCTTCCTAACTAAGCCTAACCACTGTCCACCTGGACAAATCAGTCTCAACCTAACATTTTTTTCAGTGCGGATTTTTTAAGAAAAGTGTTATTAACACTCAAAAAATTTCATTCTACACTCCTCACAAGTGTATTTTTCTTTCTAAATATAGAAAGTTTAGAGTTTAGAATGAGAATTTTGGAGAACCAATAACAATTCTCTTTCTGAATTCAAATCATTAGTTTTCAAAAAATCATCGGCGCCAAACTTTTTGGGGACCATTTTGTTCTTGGTGTGTACATCATCTCACTTGCCAAAAAGGCACAAATGAATATCATACAAACTCTTTGTGACCTTTTCAAATGCCAAATGATAACTACATTTTTTTTTCTTGGTAGTGTTATCTAACACACTTATTTTTACTTTTCACACATCTTTTTCAATTTTTTACTGTCATTATCGAATGAATTGGAGAAGATCAATGACAAAAAATTAGAAAGGGTGTGTGAGAGGTAAAAATACGTTTGTAAATAACACTATTCTTTTCTTTTCCACATTCACTTTAATTTTGTCTGTTGTTTCCGTTTAATTATTTAATTTAGTAACTATAAATAAACATGAAAATGCAAGAGAAGCAAATAATGTTTGTTATAGTAATTTCTATTTCAAATAACGAGTTTAGTGTTTGTGTTTTTCCTTTTCAATTACAAATGATGTGCTACACTGCAAAAAGGAAATATTGAACTTGAAATGCAGTATGTTGAAGATGAATATTCTATCCACCAAGGCAAGCCACCAAAGGCAGCTTCTTGTTCCCTTTCCTTGAGTTATATTTAATCAATTTGCAAGGAACAATAATCTTGATATATCAAATTGATCAAAGAAAAGAAAAAAACAAAGCAAAAAATTTGAATCAACTAAAGGGTGCGATCCAATTCAAATATGAAACGACAATCACCTCCAACTTTGCATAAGTAAGAGTTGTCTTTTTTTTTCCTTCTTAAAAACTAAAAAGGAGATCAGCTGGTGGTTTTATTACGGCAGTCCACCTTTATGAGAACCGAGAAAACTTACAGAGGCATTACAGCCTCCCCCTAGCCACATCATGTGATTCATAAGTAAGAGTTGTCTTGAAGCCACATATCTCTTATTACTAATCAATCATAACTATGTAAATGATGTTATAAGTCGCTTTGATTTGCTTTGCTTATGGTTCAAAGTTCACGTCTAATCTCAAATGTAATCATCTCCGGGAGAGCATCTTTGTCTTCTTTTAAGAAATTAATATTGGGACCAATTACCACCAAATCATTCACTAATTGAATTAACATGCTTGTTTATTTTCTATGGCCCACATATCGTTTTCTATACACAATCTTAGAAGCAATAGCAAAAGCGATGCTTGAAGGAGCCGAAATCCTTAATGAATGGTCCAAAAAGTGGAAATGAATGGATAATGATTGTTTTGGTGGGGGGAAATGTTTGATAAAAGAGAGATTCTGTCAATCGTGTATTTCACCAGCAGAGCACATTTTGAATATTTGACGAGTGTTTATTAAACTGTTACGCTATTGTGACTAAAATTTGATTGCAACATCCAAGTAGGAATCGTTTCATCTATACCAACGTAATGATATCAATTCTTGTGTCTTCCATGCACTATTCTAAAAATTCCCGCCTAGAGCCATCTAGGCGCTAGACGGCTGATCACTGCCCTGATTAATGCTTAGGCGTTTGAAAATTAAAAAAGGGCGTCTACCTAGACCGCCTAGGCACCCGCCTAGCCTGCCCAGACCCGCCTAGGCACCTGTTTAGGTTGCTACTCACTTAAACAGAAAATAGATAACTTTCAATTTGCATGTAATTTTTTTCAATAAATTGTAAGAGACTTGTTGAATACTTAAATGAGCACACACTATATGTTTGTTCCCCATGTTTTCATTATGTTCTAATACTTCATAATACATATATCATTCTATTTTGTAGTTTATTATGAAATTATATATATTTTAAATATAAACAGACACTTATTTACACGAAATATAATAAATTTACTTAAATCAACCCAGGCACCCGCCTAAACCCCGCCTGGTCACCTAGGCGTTAGGCTTCAATTCGCCGCCTGACTAGCGCCTATCGTCTTTTAGAACATTGCTTCCATGTTTTCTTTCAACTTGTAATGATGACAACGACGGTACACATCCAAATCAGTCTTAAAATGCATGCTATTGATATATTGGAATATTAAGTAGATGAGGAAAGCTTGGCGACGGTGTCGCTGCGGATGGGGCGGATGAAGGCGTGGTCGAGCGGAGACTTCTTCGAATTTGTTGGTTTGACGGATAACTTAAGGATACCAGAGAATTGGTCTCGTTTCTCTGCTAAACAAATCTCGAGCTCGAAATAGCCGAGAATTGGTATCAATTTTCCGCCAAACAAGTCTCGAGCTTGCATTATACAAAATCTTATATTGAAGCTTGTTTAATTATTCGTCATTAGCAAATTGGAAGCTAATTAGTTTGGGGCTAACACAAAGTCGCAAATAGAGGTAGTTCGTTTTGAGGGATAAAAGGGTGGAAAAGGGAGGGTCAGCCTAAAATGGAAAGCCTGCTGAATACAAATGAGAAAGTGATCCAACGTGAGAAAGGTGTCCTAATCCAAAAAAAAGGAAGTTAGACCAGCTGTTGGCTTCGTCACGACAATCTACTCTTCTGGAGGTCAGCCTCCCCTAGTCATTATCGTGTGATTCACCAGCGTCAGGAATCAAACCTAGGACATGGCGTATAGAATGCGAGCCTGAAATTCGTCCCCAACCACTAGATCACCCTGCTTTTCATAAAAACAACTTTGTTCAATTCGATGATTTATGAGTGTGACAAAATTGAAACCTATCTTTGATATAGATAATTACATGATAAGCTAATGAGTTTGAAGATAACTAGAGGCGTAATGTTAAGGATGCGATGACATCGCAAACTGCAGACTAAAGAAACTTGAATTCTATTCGATCGAATGGGGTGGGCAAAACAGAGAGTACCAGAGTAGGAATTAAGGGCAGATATATGGATTGATGGTGTACCACAGCTGAAATTGTGCGCAAACTTCGGCCAACAACCTCATACCAATCGTCTCGTGTTGCCACCAAGTTGTTGAAATTCTCCCTATATAAATCCTCTAAACTCCATTGGCAGGATTGGCAACATGAAACCTATAAACTATGTTTCTCGTGTTGACTATCATTTGGCTTTCATGTCACATTCCTTAGATAATCATTTAGGGCTTGTATATTCCGTAAGATCTCACATTTTACAAACAAGTGCGCAACCTCTAAGTATGGAGCCGTTTGCGGAGAATAATGTTGTGCACGTGTGCATGTAAAACGAAAGCTTCTCTGGAACATACATGCACTGAATGATTATCTAGGGAATGCGACCTGAGGTCAAATGATAGTTATTGATTTTGGTTAAGTGACCTCGACGCGAGAAATGTAATTTATAGGTTTCATGTTGAAAATCCTGTCAATCTAGATGGTAGGGTTTAGAGGATTTAGATGGGGAGAATTTCAACCGGTGGTGGCGACATGACATGATTGGCACGGGGTTGTTGGTCGGCATTTGCGCAGAATTTCAATTTGCAGTTTGCGAGTATCCCATCGAAGATATTAAATTACGTCTCCAACGACGATTCGTTTCGTATTTAGGACCTGTCAGTTTTCGAAATTGCTTGCACTTCTGCCAAATTCTGTCGCACAAGATTCTATGTGACATTAACCGCTCCATGCTGATCATACCACTCCGCTATAATACTTGCAAAAAAATCCCCAATGTTCCTGCACTGATTTATCCAAACAGTCTCAACACACAAACCGTTATGCATTAGCGTATTTGAAAGAAATTATAGTTATCTCTAACCACACATCTCCAAAACATTATTTAACCCTTCTTATATATGACGAAGGTATAATATTTTTTGACAAATTTCGTATCCACCAAATGAGAATAAAGTACATAAGCAGACTATAATTCTGGACAGAATTATGTTTAACCCATTTAGTTGGAGATAGGCTAAGGGTTGGTTTGATATTGTTGTGCTTTGAAAAAAACTGCTTCTAATGTGCTGTGAGAATAAGTAGCAGCAGAGTGTTTGGTAAACTTTTTTTTAAAAGTTCTTTTGAAAAAGAAAAAGTAGTATTATAGTGTTTGTTAAACTTTTATGTAAAACAGATGTGAAAAAAAGCTGGTTTTTCAAAGCTGGTTTTTCAAAGCTGGGTTTTGCAGCTTTGTGTTTTTGGCTTTTTTCATCCAAAACTATGAAAAAAAGCTGAAGCTGAATGTTTACCAAATATAAAAAAGCTCCCAACTTTTTTTGATAGCCATTTTTCTTTTCAGAATCACTCCTGTTCCAAACTAGGGCTAAGTGTGTTTAAATTGGTTTTGGGCTGCAATTGAGAAAGCACTTCATGTCGTGGAAACAGAGAGATGGCAGGAGTCAGCGGTCCAGGTCTGCGATTGCCCAGTCCAGTCCAGTCCAGTCCAGGTATATTCTAGCTCAATAAAAAAAACCATTAGCCGGCCCAGTCTGGTTCATTTATTTTCTCTCTCTACGATCGTCGATAAGTGCCCAACTCCTCTTCTTTCATTTCTGGAGTGCCAGTCTCAGAGAGCATCACCCCAAACAATGAGCTCACCCACCAAACAAGATCAACAGAGTCAGTAATCTCTCTCTCTCTCTCTCTATATATATATAAATGCAAAATTATTCGGAATTTCTTTGCATTTTTTTATTTATTTTGTGGAATTTTCATTTTTCAGGCTCTGTTAAAAGAGTAGCTGTTGTTGGTGCTGGTGTAAGGTAATCTTGTTCAATATTTGCATGCAGATTTTGCTAAGCATGATTAATTCTCAGATATAATTTGTTTGTTTATTTTTGGTTGATTTTTTTTTTCTTCCGAGAATTTGACTTTGATTTTGTGTTGCAATTGCTCAAGCGGGCTTGCTGCAGCCTACAAGCTGAAATCACATGGTTTTGACGTCGCGGTGTTCGAAGCCGAGGGAAGAGCTGGAGGGAAGCTCAGAAGCGTTTCGCGTGATGGTCTTATTTGGGATGAAGGAGCAAACACAATGGTGAGTTTTGTAACCAAATAGTTTGAATCAATGCCGGGCAATTCTGAATTTTCGTTATGATTTTATACTGACATAAGTTTTTTTCGCAGACCGAGAGTGAAACGGAGGTCCAAACTTTGCTTGATAATCTTGGACTAAGAGAAAAACAACAATTTGTAAGGATTTCATTTGTAATAGTTTCACATGTATTTTAGTTTTTTTTTGTGCTGTGCTATCGTCGGCTGTGCTTTCCGTTATAAAGCAATGTGCTTTTAGCTTCAAACTTATCTTGGAATTTAATGGATGGAAGTGGCTGATGCTTCTATTAGTCTAATGATTGAATTGATTGTTTTCCGATGTTGCAGCCGATTTCACAGACTAAGCGTTATATTGTAAGGAATGGGTCGCCTGTGCTGGTATGTCTTGCTAGTTGCATCTTGTTATAGTTATATAGGAAAGCATATGAAATACATTTTCATTCGTTTTCAGTTTTTCTTCCTTACGTAGTTGAATATTTCTGATTGTGGTGACTGTCACTTTTGCTCCATTTTTCACATCAGTTACCTACCAATCCAATCGCGCTGATCACGAGCAATTTTCTTTCAGCACAATCAAAGGTTTGTTTTCTACAATACATGGCATGTCTGACGAGTTAATTTCCTAGTTTTTTAATCATGTTGCAATGCTATTTAGTAATGACCAGTATCAATGCAAAATATCGTGTTTGTGCACGTGCATAAACCATTTACATTGGCATCAACTTTGATATGCATTTCTGTATTGCAGCTTCAAATTATTCTAGAGCCATATTTATGGAAGAAAAAAGGAGTTTCCGACGATAACACCCAAGAAAGGTAGTAGTCTTCTCTGTCTTAGGACAACCACTGTCTCCTCTTTCTTTGTTAGGTTTTTAAGAAGTGATTTCCTTAGAATTCTTCTTTTCAACCTATCGTTTGCAGTGTGGGTGGGTTCTTTCAGCGTCATTTTGGGCCAGAGGTATATATTACATTGCAATATTCTAGTAAACAATAAATCTTTTGAATATCAAAATCCTCATATTATGCGTTTTCTTGATATTTTCTTATCATTTTTGCTTGGAAGGTTGTTGATTATCTCATTGACCCCTTTGTTGCCGGCACAAGTGGTGGAGATCCCGAATCACTTTCTGTGAGTAATGTCTCAATCTTTGTGCATATTTCACACTGAGTGGCTAATGGGATTGTTTCTTAACTAGTCAATTGTTACCCAAAATCTGTATTTATGCCTTTTCCATGCATTTATCTCATGAATCTTCTTATGTTTTCAATAATTCTTTTGTGTTGCCATGTGATTCTGTTTGAAGATGCGCCATTCTTTTCCGGATTTATGGAACATGGAAAAAAGGTATCTAAGTTTTCTTTTTTCATTTGTTAACAAAGACCATTTTTGCTTATTATTTTCCTTGCCTATCCTACTTTTAGTGTAGGTTGTGGGAAATTTTCCAAATTATTGCTTAGGACTAGAATAGGCATTGTGATTCTTTTAATTAGATTAGTTGACACCTTTTTCTTTCATAAGTTTATGTTCATTCGGAAAATAGGCCAGTGTTTTCGTTATCCACTCATTGTGGATAGAAATCCATACTAACCCAAGGGTTTAGAGTCGTGCTTTCTATGACTTTTCTGAAGTGAACAGAAAAAGCTCCACATTCAACCTGGTTAGGCTTCAATCAACGAATCACTTTAATGCCCTGTTTAGTGACAAGCCTATGCCAGTAGCTAAAAAAAAGATTGGCGTTTTTGAAAGTTGAATGTTAAATAGGGAACTTCTGTGTCAAGTTTTCTTATCCTTCAAATAAGACATAATTTGTTTAGCCTGTTTGACTTCTTTTCTTGTGTAGTTGATGCTTGTTGCATGATCTACGTTTGATGTTAGGTAACACTATGCTATTATGTCAGGTTTGGTTCCGTTATATCTGGGGCAATTAAATCAAAATTATCTGCCAAAAAGGAAAAAAGTGGACAAACAAAGGGTTCTGTAGAAAAAGGGAAGCGTCAGCGGGGTTCATTTTCCTTTCATGGTGGAATGCAGGTTTCAATTTATTGGTTGCTTTTCTTATTCATGGTTCATGACTCATGACTACTTTTGTAGTTCATGTTTTCTTTTTGATACCTTATGTAGAATGTTCCTCGTATTCTGTTATGTTTTCCCTATTAAATTTACAACTTCAGTTGCAATAACATTTGGTTTAGATCTTAGAGGCAGAGTCTATTTTCAAAACTAAATGTTTTACCCTGTGTTCTGTTTTTTTGTGCAGACACTCACCGATACCTTGTGCAGCCAGTTTGGCAAAGATGAGCTTAAACTGAACTCAAAGGTTTTGTCGTTATCTTATAGTCATGATGGGAAGTCTGCATTTGAAAATTGGTCTGTTTCCTCTGCTGCTAAGGATGACAAGCATTCACAAAGTTTATCTGTTGACGCTGTAGTCATGACGGTTAGTATATTGTAGTACTCTAAAAACATGGCCTTGGTGGTTTATTTACTTTCTTGTTGGGGCACCTGGTGGTTACCATATCGTTTTGCTTCACAAAATGTGCCTTCTCTGCATCTGGCATGGTTACTGTCCGAAAACAATTATGTTTTGGGAAGATCAAGATAGAGCTAGTAGATTAAAAGAAACATATGTGCTTAAACTGCTTCATTGCAGTTGTTAGATGCTTGCACAGGTGCCATGACCAAGTGGTACCAATAGAATAAATATATCTCGCATGGTTCACCTTGTTCTACATTTTGACATGCAAGCGAACTTTAGCTTTACCATTTATTCGAGTTGAACTGTAACTGCTCTTTCTGTCTAGTCTATGCATACACACACACCTGCCCTCCTATACTCCATATAATGTTTACTTTTTTGGAAGGAATACTAATATTAACTGACAAGGTTCTTCTCTGCCATAGGCTCCACTGTGTAACGTCAAAGAAATGAATATCACGAAAAGAGGAACTCTCTTCCCTCTTGATTTTTTTCCTGAGGTATTTGTGACATTTTGGTTCTTTACCCAAAAAAGAAGTTGCTGAAGTATTAGCAACATCTTATTTTTTGCTGTCTATTGCAGGTGGCTTATATACCACTATCAGTGATAATAACGACCTTCAAGAAGGAAGATGTTAAGAGACCCCTTGAGGGATTTGGAGTTCTTGTGCCCTCTAAAGAGCAGAAAAATGGCTTAAAAACTCTTGGTAATGCTTGGCATGGCCCGGTGACATTGAGTAACTAATACATTCTCCTAATATGCTTGCTACTGCTGCACAGGCACTCTTTTTTCATCCATGATGTTTCCAGATCGTGCACCTAGTGACCTGCATCTTTATACTACCTTTGTTGGGGGAAGTCGAAACAAGGAACTAGCAAAAGCTTCAACGTATGGGAAATCTCAATAATTTTTCAAAACAGCCATGTTCTCTGTCCTTGATATTGTGTGATTGGTTCTATATTATTTATGCACACATTCATACACATAGAAGGACGATATAACTTTATACAGCTAATACTCTTCTACTTCTAACTATTTCTCTAGGGATGAATTGAAGAAGATTGTTACCTCTGACATTAGGCACTTGCTGGGAGCAGAAGGCGAGCCTACATCCGTGAAGTATGTAATCCTCTCTCTTTTCGCATCTAGTGGTTTAAACAAAGCAAATAATGGAAACGAATATTTTTAGAGCCTACGTGTTTACCATTGATTTGAATAGTCATCTTATAGCTTGAAGTACACTTAATGGCAGCCATTACCACTGGAGCAAAGCATTTCCATTGTACGGGCGTAACTATGATTCAGTTATAGAAGCAATTGAGAAGATGGAGAAAAATCTCCCCGGGTTCTTCTATGCAGGTAATTACTCACCAACTGGGTGTTGTGGACGCAGTAACTCGAGATCTGGATGAGTGATGCTGTCCTTATGGTGGTTAATTATTTTCCTTTGGTATATGTTGGTGTACAAATTATGAATATTGCAGGTAACCATCGGGGCGGACTCTCAGTTGGCAAAGCAATAGCTTCTGGATGCAAAGCAGCTGAACTTGTAATCGCCTATCTGGAATCTCCGCCGGACGAGAAGACGCGTCGGGAATGATGATTGTTTTAGAAACAGAAGGTGTATCCTTTGCTCTTGGATGTAGGATCCAATACTGGTTTATGAATTATGCTGGCAGAGTTTTAGTTGTAAATGTCGAACATACTACATTTGAGCTTTCTGATGTAAAATGCATGCTTTCGTGGATTTCGTTTTCAACTTCATCTGTTTATGCGACTACCAAAACTCGGCTTTCTTTTAATGTTAGGCATACAATATAGGTACGAGGACTAACATGGTACGGGTACAATATCACGGTTATGTCCTGCGCCAAGAAATAAAGATGTGTAACATTTTGTATACATGTTTTTATTTCATTAGCATGGGATGCCACATAACGATGTACTCGTGTTATGTAAATTATTCTAATGAGAATAAATTATAGCATGCAGATGTATGTTTGCAGCACTTCCACGTGTAAGGTGGGCGCCCACACATGGGTCCCATGCGAGCGTCCTATCAAGAACTTCACCTAATATAGAGCTATGATAGTCCTCTATCAACATTATTTAGAATGCAAACGTGACATGTCGAACCAGTAATCCGACTTTACATATTTTGAGTTTTTCATATAGCATTTCATGATGTACTTGAAACAGTGTTACCTTAGTGTTTCCTCAATTGAAAGATAAGGCAGTGGAGTTGGGAAGATGGGCTTACAATTCAATTGATGCATGAAATTTACAGAAAGTTTGGAATGAACCATGTCATAATATGTTCATGTGACTAAACACCATCGACCGCTGAATGTGCGGTCAAATATCCAACAACTAATAATCCAACGATCAAAGATCCCAATGCATATAATGCTCCGGTGTATGCTAGAAAAACAAGAAATTTGGGTTGATGAGTATGGTTGTATTGGGTATGGGAGCATAGTGGCCACTTTCGTGCGTTCATCGATGGCTTCCAATCTGGTCCCCCTCCTGCCTGAATGTCTTGGCACTTGTCTTCCCTTCGTGCTTTTCAAAATCCATCATTTTCATATTAATTATTATACTTTTTGTTGGTTTTTGCGGATTTTTCCTTAAAAATAAATAAATAAAATTGTCGTTGCCTCACCTTCACATGCAGTGACTTCCCTTACTGTTTTTGTAATTATAATTATTGTTTTTGTCACACCTTGTGCCCATAAATGGAACCGAATATGTCTTGCTTTACTTTGGACTAATATGCATATGGTTAGTTGTATAAGAAGGTAGTGACAAATTGACAAATCAATTCTCAAAAGCCACATTAATATGCTAATCATGCCGAATGTCCGAGAATTCTACGGATTTGTTTGGAAGTGCTTTTAAAATAATTGAAAGTGTTTTTTTGAACCAATCATTTGTAAAAATGCAAGTGAATCATGGAAAAACATTTGAAATACTTTCTGCAAGAAGCACCAGAACATTAATATACTAATTATGCCAAATGTCCACGAACTCTATGAGTTCGTTTGGAAGTGTTTTTACAATAGTTAAAAGCGCTTTTAGAAAAAAAAATTTAACGAAGCGATCCTTAGTAAAAATGCAAGTGAATTCTAGAAAAGCACTTGAAGTGATTCCTGCAAGAAGCATATAATGGAATATATGCTTCTTGCATGAAACACTTCAAGTGATTTTGAAAATATTTCTTATTTTTTCTAAAAATATTTTCAATTATTTTAAAAGAACTTCCAAACAAGCTCTATATTTTTTGGTACCAAAGCGATATTTTATATTACTTTGATTCACGAAGAGCAACTGGGCTGTAAAGGGATGGTGCATTGTCTTGACTAATACTTGCATACCCGTTGAAAGAATAAACATATTCTACCCCTACGGATAATCACAAGTTCACAACATCTCAAGGAATCATCTTTTAGATAAACTTGGTCAAAAATTCAAAAGTTGGTCATGTTCCAAAATATACAGATATAATTATTTGCTTTCCATGGAACTACTTTATGCATTATATTTTGCATAAATCATCCTTTAAATTAGCCACAGGGAATTCCATAGTTCTGTACCAATTTCAGATTCATACTTTACATGATATATTATGGGTTCAATTTCTGACCCGTGTGGATCACATGATAGTAGCTAGAAGAAGGTTAAATGCATCTGTGAGTCTTCCTAACTCCACACGATAATAGTCAAGGAAAGACTGAAATGCCTTTGTGAGTTTTTCTAGCTCCTAAAAAAGTAAATTGCGGTGTTGGTCCCCTTTAAAAGAAAAAAAAAATCCTTTAAATTAAAATACACTGTTGTGGATGTCGAATCTCCAAGTTGCTTTTTTTAGGGTCCCAAAGAAATGACATATATAGTTGTAAAGCAAAAGTTTATCATGTTATGCAAAATGCACTTGGGATTGACTGAGTGAGATGCCAAATCCAAACACAAAAAAGAAGAAATTCAAATTCCAAAGGCAAAGCCAAAACCCAACCAACATGCCTTTGCCTTCCTCTTCCTCTTCCTCTTCCTCTTTGTCTGGCCCAACGACAGCATACAACCATTAGCAATGCTCCAACTTCTATGCGCCTTTTTAGGCGCTCGAGTGGGATCTCCATAGTGGAAACCTACCTCCACAAGTACAAATTCCTGAGATTAAATATTCTGCATTTAAAATTAATGTTTTCTTTTTGCCCTTCATTGATTGATACGCGTTTATAAACTTAACTTTTTTTAATTTTGTTGTCATAAACTTAGTATGTGTCAAACAATAAGAGATTAGGTTCACAAGGAGGCCACACCTATATTTTGGGTGAAGAAGAATTGATCTCACAACGTCCAGAATGGTTATTGTTATTGAATCTTAAGTCAATAACACATAACATTGCATGAGTTATTTTAAATGACCTCAACACTTCATAAGTACATATCTCTTCTCTAGTAAAAGTGGAGAGAGGCATATTGGGGAGCATGTGTGGAAAATGAAGCCTACCACCACGAGAAGTATGTCTAGACTTGTTCTGATGCGTTATTGACTTAAAATGTCACATTAAATAAGTTTATCTACCACCACACACCACAGAATGTGGCGGCAGCATAAGAAGATAGTTTTGGGTTCAGAAAATTTGAACTCGCCTCTTGATGGGTAAAATTTAACTTTAGTCAATTCTTTCCTCTTTATACTAATCATGCCCTAATTATAATTATAATAATTTGTAATCAGAGTTTCATGGGATTCTAAAAGTGTACAGCTCTGCAGAGCAACGTGCTGTGGCTGTGCAACTTGCTCCAACGGTCCCATTGCCCTACCAATTCCTTTCTTCCTTTTTTACACTAAATGCTCCACTTTAACTCTAACTCTCAATTTCAGAGCCTGTGATTTTCCTTTCGACATGCTTACTATTATTTTTTTTACTAAATTGCCCATTTAAACTCGTTTAGGCATATAACATTACGTGATTAGTTTGATATATCGTAACACATAGCATCTTTTAAGTATAATTTGTAATTAGTTTGATATACTGTTACAATAAACGGGGACAGTTTGGTCATATCAAGCACCGATCAAATGGCAGTATGGCACCACCGAGAGAGAGGGAAAAACCATGTGGTGCCGCTACTGCAATTACCAGCGGAATATTAGGCAGTTCACGAGAATCAACGAACTAAATTTCCCTGAACACCAATAATTGAAAGAACCCAAAGTTTTTCTATTAATTTACAGATTTTGTGCCATTTTTCCTCAACCTTCGAGCCTTTGCTTTTCCACTTGCATTTCTGTCTCTCAGACAAAAATCGGCCCCATTAATGGCGCCTTGTCAGTTTCCACCCTCACAGAAAAACCAGAAGTAAATGCTTCGCTGCTGGCCTTTACGGCCTTCTCCAACTACCATTCCATTATTTCCTCTCTACACAAACATTCACTGACCAAGAACATCACTGTGGGAGCTACCCTTTAATGGTGTTTTTGGTTCTTGCAACTCCCAAGGTTTGTCTCTTCTTCCTCCTACCTTATCTGCATTTTATTTCTCTCCCCATTTTTTCTTCTGGGTTGTGCTTTTTTCTCTGTTTTTTTTTCCCAGAAAATTTCTTAAAGATGCTTCCTTTGAATGATTAATCCTTGTTTTTCACATGGGTTTTTAACTTTTTAACCAACTTGTTCATTCATTCAACATTATCCAGGAAGAAGGAAACTTGCTGTGTGAAATTTGCATAGAGGGATCACAGAATTTTGCGCACTGAGGAACTTTCATGAAACTTTGAGAGTATCAGAAAGCTTAGAATTTAGGAATTGAGCTGTAAGAATTTATACTGCAATGAGATACTTTTACTTGTTAGTTTCAGTAATTGTGTCATGGGTTTTGTTCCTTCCAAGAACCCATGAATTGCAAACCTCTCAGAGCCAAGTGTTGTTGCAGTTGAGGAAGCATTTAGAGTACCCTCCCTCATTAGAAATTTGGGGAAATTACAGTGGAGACCTCTGTAACCTGTCTTCCACTGCTCATGTGAGCATTTCATGCCAGGGCAATTCAGTCACTGAGCTCAAAATTATGGGAGATTATAAGCTTGTTAATGTGAGTGGTTTCAATGGATTTGCAATTCCCAACCAGACTCTGTCTGAGAATTTTGAGATTGATTCTTTTTTCACCACATTGTCAAGGTTGCCTAGTTTGAGGGTTCTTAGCTTAGTGTCTCTGGGGATTTGGGGTCCGCTTCCTGATAAGATTCATCGGTTGTCTTCGCTTGAAGTCTTAGACTTGAGCTCGAATTTCATGTTTGGTTCCATTCCGGCGAAAATATCTAGAATTGTGAAACTTCAAACTCTAACACTGGAGGGCAATTATTTCAATGAAACTGTCCCTGAGTGGTTGGACTCGTTGTCGAATCTCACTGTTTTGAGCTTAAAGAGCAATCGGTTGAAAGGCGAGTTTCCTTCTTCGATATGCAGAATCAAGACACTCACTGTCATTGCTTTGTCTCACAATGAGCTTTCTGGAAAGTTACCTGATATGGCTACTTTAAGCAGCCTGCATGTCTTGGACTTGAGAGAAAATCAATTAGATTCCGAACTACCAAGGATGCCGAAAGTGTTGGTTACAGTTCTTCTTAGCAAGAACTCATTCTCCGGAAAGATTCCTGCACAATTTGGTGATTTGGGTCAGCTTCAGCACCTTGATCTCTCATTCAATTATCTTAGCGGAGCACCGCCCTCTGCTTTGTTCTCTTTGTCAAACATCAGTTATCTGAATTTAGCATCCAATATGCTGAGTGGACCATTCCCAGACAAGCTAAATTGTGGTGGAAAACTTGGGTTTGTTGATATTTCTAATAACAAGTTAATAGGTGATCTTCCGTCTTGCCTAGGCAGTCCTTCAAATGAGAGAGTTGTTCAACTGAACGGAAATTGTCTGTCGGTTGATTCTCAACACCAGCATCAAGTTTCATATTGCAGAGAAGCTCTTGCAAGGAACAAACAATCTAGAGGAAGAGGAACCGTCGTGCTAATTGCTGTTATCACTGGAGCTGTTCTTGTTTTACTACTTTTGGTACTCGGGGTTCTTTTCTTTTGTAGAAGATACCGTTCTAGGAGGACAGTTGAGCACAACATATTTGCAAAGGCCGTGCCAGATAATTCACCAAATGGTTATTGCTCTGAACTCGTTGCAAACGCAAGTAAGTTATAACTAATCAGGTTACTTTGTTATTATTTATGTTGCCCCAAACACAAGGCATGACATTTCATAACGAATAATGCATATCAATTTTATGCTCTGAAATCTATGAATACAGACAACAATCATGTTTGAGTAGCTACGAAACTTAAGATGGTAACATTTGTATTATACCCTTTGTAGGATTCATATCTCAAGCAGCGAAGTTAGACACACACGGTACCCCAGTGAGTCGTATATTTTCGCTTGAACAGTTGAAGGACGCAACAGACAACTTCGATTCATCTATGTTTATGGGTGAAGGCTCAATGGGAAAGGTACCCTTCTGATTTAGAAATGCTGTAGATATAATAGTTTGCTTGAAACATCCAATTTTTTAACTATCAAGCTCAAAACTATGAGTAGTAACCGGGATAAGAGTTTAATGGGCTTGGAATTATTTATTGATCACTTAAGCTCTCCAGATTCTTGATTTTGATCTGCTATTTTCATTCTTTTGCTTTCAGCTTTACAAAGGAAGGTTGGAAAATGGGACCTATGTTGCAATCCGATCTCTCACTGTATTGAAGAAATATTCAATTCAAAACCTTAAAGTTCGGCTGGATTTGCTCTCCAAGCTTCAGCATCCTCACTTGGCTGGCCTCTTGGGTTATTGCATCAACACTGGTGGACATGATGATTCCAGCGGCAACAGAGTCTTCCTTGTAAATGAATTTGTCTCTGGTGGGAACTACCGTACCTATCTGTCAGGTCAGTTTGCATGTGTGCGTGAAAGCGTATTTTTAAAGTTTATCATAGGTTTCGTATTGAATTCTCTCAAATTCTAACCAAGCAGTGTGCATACGTGTAGAAAACTATCCGGAGAAGGTTCTCAAGTGGTCTGATAGACTGGCAATTCTAATGGGAGTTGCGAAGGCCGTGGACTTTCTTCACACTGGGGTTATTCCAGGTTGCTTCAACAACCGACTGAAAACAAACAATATATTGCTTGATGAGCATCGGATTGCAAAGTTGAGTGACTATGGAATGTCCATCATCACAGATGAAAGTGAAAAACTCGAGGCACGTTTCTTCACTCATTTTACTTTTTGACTTTGCATTCGTAAGTACGGTTCCAAGTTGTTATTCTGATGCCATTCTATTTCTTCTGCAGGCAAAGGGAGAAGGCCCGAAAACAAAATCGTGGTACGAATGTAACCTATTGTCTACAAAGTAGCTTTCCAGCAGATTACTGCAGTTTTAACAATTCAAAAGTTGAGTATAAATAGTTAGTTCTGTTGTTCCATTTTGCAGGAATAAAACAAATATGGAGGGTGATGTTTACAACTTCGGATTTATCCTACTCGAATCACTAGTTGGGCCTATCGTGAGCGGAAAAGGGGAAACATTTCTGCTAAATGAAATGGTATGCCGAAGTAAAGTTTCGATTTTTATAGAATAACATTTCGAAATGTTTCATGTGGTACTGTAATTTTGATGTGTGTTGTGATGAACCGAAAATGCAGGCATCGTTTGGCAGCCAAGATGGTCGAAGAAGAATTGTGGACCCGATTGTGTTGACGACTTGCTCGCAAGAGTCTTTATCGATTGTGGTATCCATAACAAAAAAATGCATATCTCCAGAAGTGGCAGCTCGTCCCTCGTTCGAGGATGTTCTTTGGAACTTGCAGTATGCAGCTCAAGTGCAAGCCACTGCTGATAGTGATCAGAAATCTGATTCTACGTCTTAAGACTCCTCCTAGTCAGCCTATGCGACAGCTGAGAAGCAATATCACGTTAACATGTGGCAGTGTGACGGTCACATTGAGAAATTTCTCCAAAATGCGGGGATTGTAAAGATAAACTAGGCTGTTGGCTGCATAGCCGTGTGAAAATGTAAAGGTTGTTGAATGCTAGGTTTGGGCTTTTCATTAGTACAAATAATAGTGAAATCGTTAAGTTTAATGTTCGAAAGTAATGGGGCTTTGGCCCTTGGGGTAATATGTAAGCTTACAAAATTTTCACGACTTATTAATGCAAAACGAAATGATATGAAAACAAGGTTTGAAACACCTTGCTAACGAATCGGATTATTATTGGGTTACTCGTTAATAATTCATTTATGAGTCAAGTCGTTATAGAATTATTTGTTAAGAACTTGATAAGATATATTTTTTGAGATCTGGTCATTAGGTATGTCAATTTCTTACATGACTCGTTAATCTGACACGAAAAGAATGAACCGTTTGAGTCAATATCAAATCATATGTTACGAACCCGTTGAGATAACAAGTTTGACACAACACGACCCGTTAAGATAACATGTATGAAACAATAATGACAAACACAACCCATTTGCCAATTCTAGTGATATAGGTTAAAGTCGGTATACGAAAGCAAGCAGATTTGTAACTCAGTTAGTTACGAACACCCGCAACTAAACATGAGGTCGTGTTTTTATATTCTCCGAACACTGCTTGTATCAAGGAAAAAAAGGAGTCAGTAGATATTAACATGGTAATCTAAGATGCACGCTAATTACTAAAGAAAGGTCATTGTTAATTGTATGATTAAGTTAATCAAGGTGGGGAATTAAACAAAATATATAATAATAAAAAATAAAAATAAAAAGAATGGTGGCTCTCACGTTACAAGGACAGGTGAACAATTTCTCCACTCACGTGCGTTGCTTTCTTTCTTATTTCAAAAGAAATCTGCAGGACTGTGTGAAGAGGTAATGTGGGATACTTACAAAATAAGATTAAGGACGATGAAGAATTCGATTCAACAAAAAATAATAATAAAAATAATAAAGAATTTGAATTTAATTTTCATGCACATTGTTGTTTAACAAATTCAATTATCGTCTAACTTTATTTAATTAAAAAATTAGACATAAAGAGAAGTATGCATGAAAAGAAAAATGAGAGTTATATCTAGGGGTGTGCTATCCACACACCTTATTTTACTTCTCACACACCTCTTGATAATTTCTGCCCGTTGATCTTCTTCAATTCATCTGATCCGACGGTCGAAAAGTAAAAAGGTGTGTGAGAAGTAAAATTGGTGAGTGGATATCACACCCCTGTGTCTATTCGAGAATAGGATCTCATATGAGTCAAATGACAAAGTAATATATAAGTTACGGGAGTTTACACTCCTAATTTCATTGATGCCTTTTTTGATAAAACTGAACACCTAGTAACAGGTGGTTAAGTTGGAATAATAACTGTGATATTAGTGGCAGACCATGCTTGGGCTTAGGCCTGACAATTTATTGCACGACACGTTAACCCGATACAAACGACCAAATAATAAGTTTCGGGTCAACCCTTTAACATGCTGGTTCGTTCTGGGTCACCTGCTAAAAACTCGATAAGATATCATTTGCCAGATTTAGACATTAAAATGACAATTTCTTGCATTACCCGTTAACCTGACACGACCCATTGATGAATTGGGTTGTCATTGGGTCACCTATTAAGAGTTGTTAAGAAATTGAGTTTAACACGACTTGCCTTCTTAAGATAACAAGTATGACATGAAAACAATACGAACACGACAACCACGACTCTTTTGTCAGGTCTACTTCGACCTACAAGGTTTATCATTATCTTACTCTAAATCATAATCAAACTTTATGAAAAATCATTATGAGATTATTAGAATATTAAATATGAGAATCCAACCAAAGGTTGGTTGTGTTCCCCAACCTTAATAATAAAAATTGACTACCTTGAAGTGGACAATGTGTTCTTGGTAAAAGTGGACATTTCAACCTACTCCTAACTTAGCTCCTCCTCCTTCTCTAGATACTATATATTAATATGCCTTGTAGCATAATATACTTACATTTTAAGCACATACAAACTTGATTCCATTAGTAGGCAGTTTGGTGACAGACTGACAAGTAAAGGGTCCAATTCTAGCTCCAGTTATATGATACTTACGCACTGATGATCACTTATTTGAGTAGGCCGTTTGGTTGACCCGTCAGTTGTAAAATTACGCTATCTGTGAACATGTTATAATTCGCAACTCCAATTTTCTTTGATCAAACTTCTGCAATCCAAGACAAGACCATAGAGATGATGATTAAGGCTAGGAGAACTGTAAACGAGAGAGACTACCAAAGCAGAATCAACCTCTGCATAAGAAGTTTCTAACTTTAGTTATTTTCAACGTGTAAAACAAAACCCAAAACTCAGCACAAAGAACTTTCCCAACTCCTTTTTCTAGCAACAAAACCAATGAGCCAGTTACCATGCCAATCTCTAATTCATCCTCCACTTCCAATCCAGACCATCAATTCACCATCAATAGTATCTCAATATCATTATTCTAAAAATAACATATTAATATACACTTATTTTTTAAAAAACGAACGTCACGCACACATAATTTTACTTCTTACACTCTCAAATTCGGCCGTGGCCCAAAGTCACGATGGTCGGTGGGCCGTGGCCCAAAACAGAAATGTAACGGCTATTCTGATGGGAGCGCGGGGTCCACTATCTCGCGGGTTGTGTTTTGACGATTTGACCGATTAGTATCCGATGACAACAGCATTGTGTCGGCGAGTACAGTCCAGCCGAGCAACAAAGCGCGGGCATCACCACGACAAAAAGTATTCGCGTGCATTTCACGCTCGGATTCAACTGAGTCAGTTCGCCGAGTCCGACCATCTTTCATGCGCGACGGTTACACACACTCGCCGAGTTCCAACGACGAGTTGTAATTTATTAGGTGAGAGGCGCATTTCAGCCGCGCCGTCGCAATCAGCCAACGTCAAACGACAACGACCGTCAGACACCGAACCAAAGTCCCGCCAGCACGACGCCGTTTCATCACTACTCCTTCGGACAGATAAATAATAAATTTTCTCGCGCTTATGAAAATAATAATTATTTTATTAATTTTTATGGAAATTCCCAAATCGCTACTGTCAGCTTCACCTTTTTCAACATTCGCACTACTTTAAATTCCTGATCAGTTGCGCACTCACTCTCACCCCGTAGAACGATTCGTCTCTCTCGTCTCGCTCCCACGCATTTCTCCAATTTTTGGCCACTGAATTTACTGGTAAATTATCTTTATTTTTCTTAATTATTCATCTAATTTTTTAATTAATTTTTCATTTGCTTCTGATAATCTGCAATTTTTATTGCTTTTTGTTTAATTTGATCGCGTGCATTGTGATAAATCTGTTTGCTTTGAGCTTGCGTGAGTTTGAGTATGTGGATCGGATGCTTAAGCAAATTTAGGAAATAATTTAGTAGCTGAGCTCAGTTTGTGATCTTTGAGCTGTTTTTGTGCTAATTAGAGTCGCATTTTCTTTAAAAATTATTAATTTCCATCTTTTGAGTGTCGGCAGCGTTTGATATTCAATGAGTTTGGCTTCCATCAAACATTACCTTTTTGGTCACCGGTTCTAATCGTGGAAACAGTCTCTTTGTAAAACAAGTGTAATGCTGTGGACGATAGACGTTTCCTCCAACACTCGCTATGTGAGGAGCATTGTTGGCTTGGGTGGCCCTTTTTTATTACCATTTTGGTGACGAATGAAATATTTTTCTGATCCTAAATTCCTAATTTATTGCCATTTTTTGTGAAATATATTTATGCATTATTGTTACTATTTTTCCTAATGATGCTTATTGTTGTGGTTGGTGAGCTCAGTTTGTGATTTTTGAGCTCTCTTTTGCCAATTTCAGTCACATTTGTCATTAAAACTGAATATTTTTTAATCGTTCGAGTGTTGGCGTTTGATCTTCAATGGGTTTGTTTTCCGTCAGATGTAACAGTTTTATTCATATTTTTGACATTTTCGAATTCTAAACTCATAATTTTGTTGCTGATTGAAATGATTTTCTGGTTTTGTTTGTATCTCTAGTGTTTGGAGTATAAAGCTTTGTGAATGTGAATACTTGAACGCATCGGAGAACAAGTCTGCTCTGTCTCTGCAACCATGGGTCTAGGAGTAAAAGCCAAGAGCCGCCGGGGCAGCACGGTTCAAATTGATTATCACATTCATATTCAGGATATTAAGCCTTGGCCCCCATCACAGTCGCTCAGATCACTTCGTACTGTGTTGATTCAGTGGGAAAATGGCGACCGCAATTCGGGGACCACCAGCCCTGTTGTCCCCTCAATTGGGTCCATTGTTGGTGAGGGAAAAATTGTATTCAATCAGTCTTTCAGGTTACCGGTGACTCTGCTAAGAGATATGTCGGTTAAAGGTGGTGGTGGTGGTGATACATTTCAAAAGAATTTGTTAGAGTTACATTTGTATGAGCCTCGGAGGGACAACCCTAAAGGCCAGTTGTTGGCCACTGCCACTATAGATTTAGCTGATCATGGTATCGTGAAGGAGACCATAAGCGTTACCGCTCCAATGAACAGTAAGAGGAGCTATAGGAACACTGATCAACCAGTTTTGTATGTCAAGATTCAGCCTGTTGTGAAGGGCCGCACTAGCTCCTCATCTAGGGGTAGCTTGTCGAGAGGAGTATCACTGGACAATGCTGGCAGTGAATCTGTTTCGGCCTTGATGAATGAGGTATATGCTGAGGAAGCGGAAGTTGCCTCTTTCACTGATGATGATGTTTCCTCACACTCATCTCAAATTATATCTTCCACTTTAGAAACAAATCGCACTATGTCTCCTCGAAAACAAGAGGTAATGATTCACCTAGTTTTTATTTTTTCTGTTTTGGATGGAAACTTGTCACTGTGACTGCTAAAATGATAATATACTAATATGTCATTTAACAATTCCGCATTGGATTGCAGACGGGACAAGAGACGGGGCTTCGTAGCACTGAAGGTGATAACGAGAAACAGGCCTTACACTCAAAACTAGGACTCGAAAAACCAAATTTAATGGCTCAGAATGCACTACATGAATATATGAAGGGAAGTTCATCATGCTCATCATCAATCGACCTATCTTCTGACCCTGGAAGCCCAGTAAATGGTAATGCTTCAGCAGCCAACTCTCCCAGCTCAATTTCAAGAATCCTAAAAACTGTTGGTGCAGAGGCTTCTCCATCAGCATCTTTTAATGGAAAGGCCAAAGATTCCAACTCCAGCATGGGAAGCAATGGCCATGATCACTTAGCTCACGATGTTAATGATAAGGTTGTTGATGGCAGGGGTTGCCTGGAGGCTGCAGTTAGTGATGATAGTTCTACTGAGGACAACGAAAGAAAGCAACAAGAAGAAAATGGAGATGGAAGACAAAGTTTTGATGAGGAAAAGCATTCTTGGGAACGTGAATCATCCATTGTGCACGAGGCTAATGGAAAGGAAATTCCTATTGGCACGAAGGAAAATATGAAGCATGTTAAGTCTGTTAGGTCACCGATTGACTTGGCTAAGAATGCATTAACTGGTATTCAGGGAGAAGCACAGAACGGCACAGGTATTGTAAGAAAAGATGCTAAAGTATATCCTAGGGATTCAAGAAGTGTGATCTTAGAAAGCAAAATCCATCAGATGGAAAACAGAATTAAGTTGCTTGAGGGAGAATTGAGAGAAGCTGCGGCTGTTGAGGCTGCCCTTTATTCAGTAGTTGCTGAGCATGGAAGTTCCATTAGTAAGCTCCATGCTCCAGCTCGGCGCCTTTCTAGGCTGTATCTTCATGCTTGCAAAGAAAGTTCCCATTCTAGGAGGGCCAGTGCAGCTAAAAGTATTGTCTCAGGACTAGTTTTGGTTGCAAAAGCGTGTGGGAATGATGTCCCAAGGTACGTTCTAGCGGTGCTTATTTTCTGCATTTTCTTTGTCTTATTTACAGTCATGTCGCCTTTGAGATTGATCCTTTGAAGCAAAAGTTTCCAGAGCTAGTCAGATTTCAATCGTTAAGTGTGAACTTTTAACAAATTGATGGAACTTTGGTATTTGAAAATCAGGGTACTGCATGAAGATCCAAAGAAGAACTGCATATATGAATTGCATGAATTAAGTTTCCATGTTTGTTTGATGCACTCGTTCATTTTCCTTCTCTCTCTGATTACAGGCTAACATACTGGCTGTCAAATTCTATTGTGTTGAGAACAATAGTAAGCCAGGTTGCTGGTGAATCAAAATTACCTATGTTGGCAGGGCCTTCTATTGACAGGAATGGTGCTGGAAAAGTGAAAAATAAGGTATCGTCTTCAATTAAATGGAAGGCTCCATCTTCTGGGAAGAAAGAAGGAATGAAGCTCTTGAATGGAAGTTTTGGTGACTGCGAGAACCTGCAAACCTTTATGTCTACACTGGAGAAGATTGAATCGTGGATCTTTTCACGGATAGTTGAATCTATCTGGTGGCAGGTCATAGGATAACTCTTTTCCTCTGTTTTTCCGCATTGAATTTTCTTCAAATCTACAATTTCAAAACTATCTTATCAAATGAATTTCATGAGGTCTTGCGTCTGATTCTTTCACTGTTATATTTTCAGACTTTGACTCCACATATGCAGTCTGTCGCTGTGAAGGCAAATAGTGAAGGTGCCAATTCTGGGTCGAGGAAAAACTATAAAAGGACATCTAGTTCAATTGATCAAGAGCAAATTAACTTTTCATTAGACCTTTGGAAGAAGGCTTTCAGGGATGCTTGTGAAAGACTCTGTCCAGTACGAGCTGAGGGACATGAGTGTGGCTGCTTGCCTTTGTTGGCGAGATTGGTATATCCATATATCACAGATATTTCCATCATTATGTATTGATATTAATAAGTATCTCTTTTTTTCTTCGAAGATATCTGAATCTTTGTGAATAGCAATCTCACAGGATGATTTTGTTTCATATGTTTTTTTAACAAACAGTAGTGTTAATGTGTTAAATTGTTAGTTGTTAGGGGTGAGGGGGCTCGGTGGGGATTGAACCCGCACCAGGGTGCATAGGCATGATTGCTTTCCACCACTGCAATAAAGCGCTATCTGCTGTTTCATATGTTATTGATCGATGCAAATTTCTCTCTTTTAAATTTGGCATTGTAATTGCATGATATCTCTGCCACTGTCATGTGTTTAGGTAATGGAACAATCTGTTGCTAGACTAGATGTGGCAATGTTCAATGCTATTCTTCGTGAATCTTCTGATGAGATCCCAACCGATCCAGTGTCCGATCCCATTAGTGATTTGAAGGTTCTTCCAATTCCAGCTGGGAAGTCAAGTTTTGGGGCTGGTGCACTACTGAAGAGTGCGGTAAGCCTTATTCATGAATCTCTCGAGGCAAAAGTATATACGTGTGCACTAAATCTTTGATTCAAATAGATAGTTATGTGCATTGGACTGAAAGCCATATAGGACAAAACACTTCTGAGTTCCATCAAATTCGCATCCTGTACTTCATAATCCCTGAGTCTCATTATTCTGAGTGTACCTCGTCAAATTTGCATCTCTATTATGTTATATGTAAGGAATACTAACTTCTTTTTTTCTCCATTTATGGTCATGGTTATCAGATTGGGAACTGGTCAAGATGGCTAACTGACCTATCTGGTATGGACGATGATGACTCACTTGAAGATGTCAATGACGATGATGACAATGACGAGAGACAAGATAAATCGTTCAAGTCTTTCCATCTCCTTAATGCATTGAGTGATCTCATGATGCTCCCGAAGGATTTGCTCTTAAGTAAATCCATCAGAAAAGAGGTTCAGCACAATTCTCAGACCTTTCTATTAGACTCACCGAGCATTGTTCAGTTCTTATTCATGGTGCTTGGATTTTGTTTTGAAGGTATGCCCTGCATTTTCTGCACCACTGATCAAAAGGATTCTCGACACTTTTGTTCCAGACGAATTTTGCACTGACCCAATTCCAGGCGTAGTGCTTCAAGCCCTAGAATCTGAGGTAATCATCCATTTCAAAATAATTTCTTTAGAGGAGCTGCATGTTTCTGGTGGATTTGTAGTTACAATCATAAGAAGGATGCAGTCTTTGTTAAATCAAAACCAATTTTGGTCTCTTCTGTTGTAAAATAGGACGCTCTTGAGGCTGGGGAGGACACTGTCACAACCGTCCCCTACACCGGAGCTGGTACAGTCTATTTGCCACCCTCAACAGCTTCTGTTGCGAGTATTATCGGAGAGGTTGGAGGCCAATCACAGCTGAGAAGAAGTGGGTCTTCAGTGCTCAGAAAATCATACACCAGTGATGATGAGCTTGATGAACTGAACTCACCCTTGGCCTCAATCTTCATCAATTCTTCCCGATCTTCGCCAGTTGCAACGAAGCCCAGCCGGGCATCAAATGGAAATGGCAATCAAACTACTGTCAGATATGAACTCCTCCGGGAAGTTTGGACAAACAGCGAGTAGCTGTAATATATAGAATTATGTCCAAGTATACACAGATGAATAATTTGTTTCTGTTCCTCAATGGAGTTTGTAAATCCGTGCTCCGGTTTTGGTCACAACATTGTATCTTTGATGTCGCTGTACAAAAATAACAGAAAACGCTGAAATTCAAGTGGTTAAGTGTGTCATTTGTGATCGAATTCTAGTAGAGAAAGTGTTCAATTTATTCTTTTCGAAGAAAAAACGCCGATAGAGGGGGATTTTTTCATGTCTCACTCAATACATTACAAACTTGTAGCTCTCGTGCTGCAAGCCACGGGTGACAAAAATAACACTTACAAGACCAAAATTTCAAAACTACGTTGGAACATTCAACACTCATGAATTCCAACCAAACTCTAACTCTCACATCTTAAATATATACTTATACTCCCGGAATGCAACCGATAAGGAAAGCCGAAAAAGATACAGATGTGTAATCACGCAGTGAGCTTCTGGGAAGAACTGACAGCGTTTATATGCTGAAGATGTAATGCAGCCAACAGCCCCTGCCAGGTTTCTCCCGGCGCAGCTTTGACCTGAAAATCGATGAGTTTGTTCTGTTTTCTGTAGTAATCTTCCAGCGACTTGGACTGAGATAAGAGAGAAACAGATTACTACCCATTTTTCGATGGAGATAAACTAACATATAAAACAGAACAAGGTCGAAATCATCAAACAGATGTGAACAGAGAACAATGGCAGTACCTGCTCTGCATCAGCAGGGGGAGATTTCAGAAGTTCTTCCTTTGACTGCAGATTCAGATTTCGAACGGAGTTGCCCATCCTAAGATATTCTCGGCAAGCAGAGAAGTTTCGGGTTCCTAGATTATTCTTCACCAAGTGCTCATTTGAGCACTTGAAATTCACCACTAAATCAATCTCGGCAATTTGGCCAACAATCTCCTGTAACAAGCAAAACATCTCCATCAAAACAAAAAAATTCAAAATTTCCACAGAAATTACAAAAATTCTCCGGAAACATGTCGCGGTTTAGTTTCCCTCGAGGCTTAATTAAAAGTTTGTAACCAGTTCTATTTGCGTACATTGCATATTTCCCGAAATTCTAATCATAAACCATGAAGCAAAATTATGATCTTGTCATAGAAGTTAAAACTCACAGCTTGTGTTCTTGTTCGAGGAATCCCATCGAGAATGAATCCGATTTCGCCGCGGTAGTATCCTTCTTCCAACCTCTTCGACAACAATGCAAATATCACTTCGTCCGGAACAAGCTTCCCTTCATTCACTGCATTCGCAATCTAAATTACCAAAAACGAGAAAGCATTAAAATTTCTTCCCTCAAAAATGGGAAAATTAATATTTTTACCCCAAAAAATCCTAATTCAATTGGAAAAAACAGTGAAATTAACCTGCTTGTAGAGAGAAGAGCGAGGATTGAGCTCCTGGCGGACGAGGGATCCCATAGAAATGTGCGGAACTTCCAGAAGCTTCGAGAGCCTCTCGGCGTACAGGTGCTTCTTCGCGCCTCTGTCTCCGATCAGCACCCACTGCACACCTCTTCCCGGGACCCACCCGTCCGAGTCCAGCATCCGATTCCGACTTGTCTCCCTCCGTTCCTCCTCTTCGTCCTTATCGTCGTAGTAATAATCGTCGTCCTCGTACTGCAGCTGAGCCGCCGCCGATCCGTAGGCTCGGCGCTCCAGATTCCCGAGGCCGCGGCGCGTGAGCTGGGACGCAACTACTTGTAGGCGGCTGAGTACGGCCATGGTGGCGGCCGGTGGTGGCTAACTGACTTTCTCTAGGGTTTTAGAGGGAGAGAAGAAGGAAGAGAGAGAGCGTGCGGGGCTTTTGCTGATGCCACCCACCTTATTTACTCTTTGATTACGATGTGGGCGCAGATCACATGCATCATATGCAGAATTAATCATGCACCATCTACATGTCAGCACACTACAGGATGGTTGGACTGGTAAGTGTTGTAGGCAATGAATCCCAGAGCGGGAGAGACACGTATCAAATGTATGTGACCCAGGACTCCACAGATGGTGGAGGGTCGTTGTCTGGGTGCCACGTGGGTGATATGCTGTGGTCGGTGCTTTCCATTGGACTAGAACTGCTTTCTGTTAGCCACGACTCTATTCCTTCTTTCATACTCATGGGCATTTTAGGAAATCGATTTTCATAATTTAGCGGGCGAATTGATTAAATTTTTAATATTTAACGACATTTGATTGATATGTGAATAATATTTAACGACTTTTTAATGTTCATTCAAAAAGATAAATATTTACAGAAAAATTATTAAAGTTTGTTTCTCCAACGTTAAAAGAAAACTCAATTCACTAAATTCAAAATGGATCGGTGAACTCGGTCTACAAATATATCATAGTTATCAATGGATTCCTAAAATTTAGGTGGAATGGGGGTTATAATTCTTTCTTTCTACTTTCTCGAGGTATAATGACAGACCAAAAGACTCGACTAGAAGGAATCGGCGGAGAAGTGTCCCCCTACCCTCCTCAAAAACGTTTGTGATTGTTTATCGTAGATCGTGCGGTCAGTTTTTGTTAGGTACTATTTATATTTAATTTTAAAATTTAAATTTTGAAATGATTTCTGACTACACGATATACGATGAATGATCACGACCAAACGTGACCAAACGATGGAGGCAATCTCACTGGCACTGTGAATCCTGCTTTTGAGGGTTTGATTCAACACGACGCATGGTCATGTATATGATCAATAGTATTGTGCACCCCTACTGTGTTGGCTGCTCTAATTGGCTCTCAATCTGCATGGAACTGCCTGCGCGAACGCTATGCATCACACCACATGCCGTCTCTCCAGATTCGAAGTGAACTCATGAATACCCACCATGGCGACTCTTCTGTTGCTGACTTTCTTGATCGTGTCAACTGCATTGCTGACACACTTTCCTTGTCTGGTGCACTAGTGTCTGACTCTGACTCGGCTGCCATCGTCCTCAAACGTAGCCTCTGCTCAGGCTTGCGAGGAGCCATATCTTACAGTGCTTTGGAAGCTCTCCTTCTCAGTGCTGAACGTTGACAGAAAAGCCACAATCCTCCTCTTTGAGGAAGGGGGGGACTCTTGCTGCAGCCATCAATAAATGGGACGAGATTCCTGCTACGAAGCAAGGGAAGCATCGGCGCCTGGGTAATTGGTACGATCGAGTTTGATGGTGAGAAAGTTGGACACGTTGGGTTGGGTAGGGTTTGGGGTAGAGGAGGAAGAACCGATGGGAATTTCCCAAAGTCCTTGGCTTATCAAGGCTGTGATGAAGCGTTGATCGCAGAGGAAAGTATACCAAGCTTTGGCAACACACTTGCATTGTAGTTAATCTTTTGGTGGGAACCGTCCAACGATGCTACTTGTGAGTCAATAGCCCGGCAGGAGATTTTGTATGTTCGGTACTCACACCTAAAATAACTTTAACCGAACTTCTCTAATCTCTAATAAGAAAGTCCTACCAAAATTTCTCTTAAGTTGCCCGGTATCTCGTATGTTGTCATGGTCCAACCAATCTGTTAAGGAATTTTTTTTTCCGCATTTGCAAAAGATATATTTGATTTCAAAACTCTGCCTTTTTTTGTAGGATGCCAGAAAATATTGAAACAAACTGAAAACACGCACTTTTAGTGGGGTTGAATTTTAACTTTAAAATTAAAGTACATTCTTAAAGAGTAAGAATTGTTCTTTGGTTCAGCAAAGCAAAAGAAACATGTCTGTGCTGCCTTTGTAACTTTAATGTTCACTGCACTTTCCCTTTGCGTCTGACGAAAGACTACATGACCACCAGACGAGATCTCTTTATTCTAACGTCCTGCATTACTGCATTTGCTTGATTTTCAGGTACATGTTTCCGGTATCTTCCCATTTTATTTCATTGTTCTGCACATTTGTCAAATTGTGATTATCGGAAATGTATGAATGCCTATAACTAGTTTCTAAAAATACTTCAGAATTTGTTTCATTTGCAATTTGTTTCAGGATTTTTTAAAATATATAGTCATGGAAAGTGAGGTTGACGACAGTACTTCCATGGAATCCGTTTGTATAGACACTGATGGTATCATTGAAGAATTGACAAACACCATCGGAGCAAAGCTTCTCAACCATTCGCCATTGCCAGCATCCTGCTGCATATTCAGAGTTCCCCATCAGATTCGGCGACAAAAAATACAGGCATACGAACCTGATATCGTCTCAATCGGGCCCTTTCACCGAGGCCGCGGTGGCGATCAATTCCAACTCATGGAAAAGGTGAAGCGCTGGTACTTGCAGTGCCTTCTCGCAGACGCAAACATAACTTTGGCAACCTTGATCACAGGTGTCGTGGATTTCAACAAGCGTGCTCGTGATTGTTACGCAGAGCCATTGGATCATTTCAACAAGAAAGACTTCGTTGAGATGATGGTAATCGACGGATGTTTCCTAATCGAACTATTTCGAAAAGGACTTTCCGTCGATCAACAAGACGAGAACGACCCCGTTTTCAATGTGTCCTGCATGCTGCAATATCTTTACCATGATCTTCTCCTGCTAGAAAATCAGCTGCCATGGTTTGTTCTCGAGCGGTTATACAATTCAACCGCCATGAAGAATACTACTTCCGAAGGAAATGCCTCCTCCCTCACCGACCTTGTCCTCAACTTCTTCAGACAATCCGTGGCGGACGATGGTATTTTTATTTTCAAACCGAGTCCGAATCTCCCTCCCGAACCCCTGCACATACTTGATCTCATAAGAACCGTGATCGTTGTTCCTTTTGAAGATTTAGGCTCCAAACGAAAAGAAGAGGGTGAAGACCAACAGCAGAGCAAGGAGAGAGAGCTGCCGCAGAGGGTTCCGAACGTGACAACTCTGTCCGAAGCCGGCATTAAATTCCAAAAAAGTTTCAAAACCCCGGACTGCATAATGAACATAAAGTTTGGAAATGGGGCGTTCACGATTCCACCACTAGCAATCGACGAGCGGACAGGGCCGCTCTTCAGGAACCTCATCGCCTTCGAGCAATGCTGCCACAGCCGCCTCCACAAGATAACATCTTACGCCGTCCTGATGGATAATCTCATCGATTCGAGCAAGGACATCGACCTTCTTTGCGAGGTGGGAATACTGGTGAACTGGCTGAGCTCGGAAGACGCTGCGCAGTTCTTCAACGAGCTGTACAAAGACACGACGGTCATCGGATTTTACTACGAGGGACTTTGCAACGATGTGAATAAGTATTACAAGACTGACTGGAACAAGTGGATGGAAAAGCTGAGGCGCGAGCATTTCGGTACGCCGTGGGCGATTATTTCTTTGGTCGCTGCGTTTATTCTGCTGGTGCTCACAATGTTGCAGACTGTATATGCAATTCATCAGTATTATCATCCTCCTAAATAGTTGTATCAATTTGTTATTTGCCTTGATTTTCTTTCGCTTCCAACGCTTAAGGTTTGGACATGTGATGGGTTGTGTGTGTGTGTGTTAGAACCTGTGAGAGCTGCGAGTTTTGTCGTTTGAAGTTTTTTGGGACAACCATGTAGACAGAATTTGGGTGTGATGGCTTGATCACGTGGCTTGTCCTACCACAAAATAAGATGTTATAACATTGTCATTTATCTTTTACCTAAACTTTTATAAATATATGACCTTCCTGATCTATTCTTCTCATTTTGATTCTCTTTATCTTCCTTCAATGTTTTCCGATGACCGGAATATTTATTTTTTGATTCACCCTTTAAAGATTAATTATAAAAAAAAATCAACTAAATTATAAATTGTGCAACATTGCAGTTGAGAAAAAAAAAAGCCAAGAATGTTCAAATTGAAAGTCGATAGCATACTTTATCCGGGTATCGATACTGTGGATAGTTGATAAGTACGTCTGTACATATCTATATAAAGTAGTTGATAACAATAACATATCGAGATACTGTTGAATAGCCAAACTAACCACGGGTTGACGTGGTTGACCCAAGGTTAGCCTTTATAAGATTAAAAAACAGAACAAGTGGCTACTTGTATAAAATATTTTCACCAAATTCACCAATCCGAGCTCTTAAAATTTGATACAACGGCAAAAAATAGAGGTCATTTTTAAAAGTTATAATAACTTTAATCGTTAAATCAAATTTCAAAAATCCGAATTGATGAATTTAGTGAAAAGAATCCGAAGAGGATCCTTTCCCAAATATTTAGGGCACTAGTGGATAAAGAAACCGTTTAGAAATTTGAATAGAATCACCACCAAAACCAAAGATCTAGAATGTATTTTTTTAAGATAATAAGAATTTATTAAAAACCAATCGAGAAGGTATAGAGAACAAGTATGTTCAACATAACTAAGAGGCCACATAGGCTAAAAAAACCACATAAATTTACAATTACAAATCATTATGAAGACAATATAATTGTCGAACCACCACGAAGACCTGTATCTAATCCATAAGAAAGATAACAACCTGCGAGTCATAGAATCATCATAACAACATCATGAGAAAAAACTGCACCACCTCTGATGATCTTGCAATTGTCAGCAAAAATGTACTTCTATGAGTCACCTCCAACAAATGTCGAGTTTCCCCCCCATAGTTCTTCGCTGTGTGCACAAACTAAAAGAAAAACAAAAATCAACCTTAACTGTGAACAATAGCCGCTGCTTAAAGATCTGAGTTTGATTCTTAATCATAGCCATCACAAAGACTTTTCTCGGTAGAGCAAGACAATAACCTTAATCACGAAAACTCTTCTTGTGACAACAAAAGAGCAACCATAACTAAATAGAAACACAAAAAAAGAAGAAAAAAAATCAAGAGAGATTGTCGTCAACTCCAAAGTTAACGGTCAAAGTCGGCTGTTGATGATTATTATTATTATTATTATTATTATTTTATATAGGTTTTTCTCTCGATAGTGGCTATCCAAAGAGCTAGAATTTAAATTCAAGGAAGTTGCTTCCCACTTTCGTATATTTCTTCTGGTGGTTGACGTGGTTTTGGCGGTTGGCAACGGACGGCATCCAAAAAAATATTTTGCTTCGAGCTGCTTCGAGAAAGCTCGAATTAAAGTCAGTCGGTCACTAAAAGTCCAAAATCCAATCTGTGTGCAATAATAAACCAACAACTCCTCTGTTTTCGCGTTTTTTGTTTTTATTTGGCCGGTTTTTGAGATTCCTTATATACAGAAAATTGTTAGAATAATAAATGTTTCTTTTGTCTTCCACTCGTTACGTGACAACCATTTATTCGACAAATAATTTATTTTTTAAACATATAAAATTATTTATAAATGAGTGATATTATTGAGACTGAGCATTATTATCAAGTAATATTTTTTTTATTTATAAACTGAAAATATTAAATTCAACTAACAAATATATTGAATTTGATATTTAAATATTAAAGTCATTATTCACGAAAGTACTACGTGCGCACGGAAGTACCATCAGGTCGGTTGGTCAACCACGACACGCGCATTGTCTTATGTATTTAACCCAGAACCAAGAGCACAAACTTCCAGAAAGAAAAACGGTTTCGAGCTAATGGATAAAGTAGCACAATACGAGCGCGTTTTCAAGCAGTTTGATGCCAACGGAGACGGAAAGATATCACCTATGGAGCTGCAACAGTGCGTCGGGGCGATAGGCGGCGAGCTCTCGCTGACGGAGGCGGAGGTGGCGGTGGAGTACCTAGACTCGGACGGCGACGGGCTGCTGGGGTTGGATGACTTTGTCAAGTTCGTCGACGGAGGATGCGACGAAGAGAAGGTTAATGTCTTGAGGGAGGCTTTTAATATGTACGTGACGGACGGGAGTGGGTGCATTACGCCCAAGAGTCTCAAGAGGATGCTGAGTCGGCTCGGCGAGTCCAAGAGCGTCGACGAGTGCAAGAACATGATTGCGAGATTTGATCTCAACGGCGATGGGGTGCTCAATTTTGATGAGTTTAAGGTCATGATGTTTTGATGGATGGTGTATATATGAAGTGTGATTTTTGTTTGTTTTTGCTACTTTTGTAGTCTGTTCATTCGATGTTGCTTGATTTTACGACTCCAGTGCTGATTTTCGGCAAATCTAACATGAGACAGAGATTATTACATTCATTCATTTTCTTCTATACTGCGTATTTGGATTAGGCTGGTTCATCAGAACATTGTTTCTACTCTTTGTTCCTGAATTCGAATCGCCTATTTATATATACAAATTAGTTTAGAATATTGCATTTTTGTGTTGAAAAATTGATTTTCTTCTAAGTCGTCTACCTTTTCTCTCTTTACAAGGGTTGGTGTTACTCCTTGTTCATGCAGTTTCAATTGTCTACCTAATGCTTAACTAATCGGAAATTTTCAACTGTCTACCTAATGCTTAACTAATCGGAAATTTTGAATTAGTTACGGTATTTTAAGTCAATCATGCATTGTTATGTATTTTTATCTTACTTATCTTACGTTTTGTCGTTGGTCTGGGATACAATGACCACGACATGCATCCCATGTGCAAGAGGGCCTTCTCTTGTTCAACATTTTGAAATATGAAAGGGAAAAGTTGTTACTTTGTGATCGAAATGTCATGGGTTCAAATTATGAAAACAGTTTTTTAACAAAGTAAAAATAAGGTTACATATACTATAGACGTTCCCTCTCCGATTCTCACAAAACAAACGAACGACCTTGTTAGCTCGGGTTTGAATTTCAATTGACTGATGTTTGAATGAGATAGTAAATGCAGCACATGCTCCTATACAACAAGGCAATAAGAAATCATGTAAATATAGAACCAACCACCATTGAAGCTCTGCACCTATAAACTAAGTAGCTAGTGCCTAGTAGTACCAATGCCTTCTATTATTTGAGGAAACAAAGATGTTACATATATATACAAGCAGAAGAACCCTCTGATATGCACCCATAAACATTTCTTCTGTTTGCAATGCATCCTCCCAATGCTTTGTTCACACATTGTTTGCCGCCGCCGCTTTCACCAGCGGCTTACAAGAGCTCTCACTGATCAAAATATTCTCCCCCTCCACGCTTTTCGACTCCTCCACCAATCGCGACAACTTGTGGACAACTTCCCCTGCACTAGGCCTCAAACTAGGGTCTTCGTGGACGCAGGCCCTTGCTAGATTTGCCAGTGTGACAGCTGCGTCGAACGAATAGTTATCCCCCAACGCGCTGTCCATCCACTCTCTTAACTCCTCTGCATTGTCCGAATGCAACACGGATTTGATCTTCTCTGAGAGGTAAAAGTTTTCTTCTCCCTCAGCGCCCGGCCTGCTTATTGGCGTTTGTCCACACAAGACCTCTAGCAACACGACGCCATATGCGAAAATATCAATGCTTGGAGAAATCACACCCTGGTGAACATATTCGGGTGCCATGTAACCCAGGCTCCAAGACGCGGCAGGGCTGGTTGGACTACAATGTTGATCGTCCGAGTCATTTTCAGCACACTTTGCCATGCCGAAATTCCCAATCTTCGCGTTGAATTCTTCGTCTAGGAAAATGTTTCGGCTCTTTACATTACGATGGACATAAGGGGGTTTCATAATGTGGTGCATGTACTGCAAACCCATGGCTACATCAAGACATATCCTCAGCCTTTGGCTCCACGTCAAGAAACAATAGCACGACGCAATGAACTGGTTTTTGATTGCCAATCCGCCATGGAGCCAGTCCTTCAAAGATCCATTGTTCGCGTACTCGAAAACCAGAAACGATTCTTGCCCCTCTGGCCTTAAGCAAGTTCCCAACAGCCTCATTATGTTGGGGTGATGGTGAATGGCATCGTGAAAAAGACCAAACTCAATCTTCGAAATTGTATCTGGCTGTATGCGCTTTACTGCCAAATTCTTCCCGCTTAGGCGGCCATGGTACACAGATCCTTCAATGTGGTTGCCGGAACTGAAGTCCTCGGTTGCTCTGCTCAGCTCCTCAATTGTATACATCTCCACCAGCACCTTTCGCGGCGTGGTTGTATCGATGATCTGACCGTCAAAAGTATCTTGTGATCCCTCAAACGAGACTTTCTTGTCACTTGTTGTCCTCACACTTAGGCTGAGCTGTTGCAGCTCCACATCACGTCCTTTTGGTGAAGTCTTTTTCTTTTTCTTCATCTGAAATAGCAAGAATGCTGCCGCGACCGCAATGCTGGCTCCAACAATGACTCCGCTAAGCGTGACATACAATCCGATGTTCATTTTTGCCTTCTTCTTGTGTGGACTAATTGCCGGGATGCTAGTTGCTGGAAAGCGCAAATTGGGTTCCCGGGGCTTTGCTAGAGGACCGAGTATAGGTTTTCCTTCAAGCGGAATCAAAAGAGATGTGAGAGGTGTCAACCTTTTGGGTCTAAAGCTTTTGAATGATCTGTTATTTGCAGATATGATAGCTTCTTGTGTTGTATTGAATTTAACAGCCAAATCAGGAATCGTGTCGCCTTCACTCACAGGATATGTAATCAAGAGTCTTGATTGTGTCACAAGTCGAGATGATGAAGAAGGACAAGCACATCTCAAGGGGATCACCAACTGAAGCTTATCAGCAAGCCCCCACGGCGAAACGCCTGGATTCTTCTCTCGAATAGCACTGCAGGTTGTCAAGCCCTCTAATGACTGAGCAATGCCATAAAAGCTCTCACCTTTCACACTAGTCTTTGTCAACTCGGCACAAAAAACACCACCATTGCCGCACCCACAATCAATTGGTATCAACAAAAGCTCATCTTTAGGAAGAAACTCCGTGTCAGCTGAAAATCCGTTCGCATCTGCTATCACAAACGGACTGATGCCCAAGTAAGAGCTCAGATTGGAGAGAGAGGAGTAGTACGCGTTGGTGCGAAGAATCGCGAAAGTTGCACACTTGTTCTCCACAGATGATGCATTTGTAGCGTTGCAGTAGTAGCCGGAAGCGTCAGGAGACGTGGACTCGCAGCTCAAAATGTTGTGAGATTTTTGTTCAAATGCAGACACAGTTAGAAGTGAGAAGAAAAATAGGAAGGAAGAAGCAGAAGAAGCAGCTGCTGCAGCCATGCCGATGAACCACTAGGCTGACCACTCAGTTCCACATGAGCCTATAAAAAATAAATACAGTTTAAAACACTTTGAGGGAGTGAATATTTTGGATCTATACAAATATAATTTAGACAATTGAACTGGAGAATTTTACCAAAGTTGTTCATGAACAAGATTCTTGGGGATGGCAAGGAATTTGCATATATTAATCTCTCTGATTCCAGCTGTTTAATTAGTCCTTACCTTGGGCTAATCCATCCATCCTACATTACCAAATGCTAGCTAATGGGCAGCTACTTATCCCCAAGTTCCAAATGCCACTTATCAGTTACACTTTTCTCTGGATAAGACTTGTTATCGATACATTATCCGTCAGTTAGCAATTAACACTGATGACAAGCAGTTATTCTCTAGACAAGAGTTCATTAGTCACTTAAAACGACGAAATATTTGATATAGTGTTGATAAGCTATAGATAACATAGACCGGTAGCATGTCAATAGCAATCGTGTGCAATTCAAATATTATCCACATAATTGATACAAATATTGACATTTTCGATACAAACGAAAGAACAAGCGTGAATCATTTGGAATGAAAAGATGGAAGAAGCTAAATTGGCAGGCAGGCAACATCAGTAGGGATAAAAATGATGCAAGATTTGGAGAAATTTGAGGATGAAAATGAACTGAAATACAATGGAAGAGACTGATGCAGGTCAAAAGTGAGGCATGAAATAAAGGCCTACGTGTTATTGATAGGTCAAGTTGGTTATGAACAACCTAGGTTGACAATCCCCACCCTTCACCAATAGATCAAATATTCGTTTTCAGTCATAGCTCAGAGATGAAAACAATAAGCGTGTACACAATGAGGTAGTGGAACATTGGAACACACTGATGTTGTGAATTCTCTCAATTAGACTCTTTTGAAGAAATTAGGTTCAGGCAAAAGGGGTAAAAGAAGATTTAGGAATATGGGAAAGAGCCTCTAAGAAAAAACATGGAGTATTTTGAGCTAACGAACGACTTGACACAAAACCGAGTTCAGTGGCGTTCTAGGATTCATACAACCGACCTCACTTAGTGGGATAAAGCTTTATTATTGTTATTGTAGCCTCTCTGAAGAAATTCTTATGGGTGACAATAAGACTAAGATAAAAAGTCCAACCCACTCACAATGTAGTCTGCCTTTTTGCATTTAGGTACCACTTTATCTCATGTAGTTACAAATCCAATGTAAGGGATCACTCCATTGTGAGGAAATCAAACAATTTACCTGATCCGACTTTCGAACACAAGAATTTTTCAAAATTTTGGTCTGTCAAGTCCAACCAAGAGTTAGTTCAGTTAATTTGTTTGGAAAATCCAACTATGTATGAGTAGCAATGCCCATATTTCACAAAAAAGTTCGAGCACATCCCAAGAGGGCCAAAGTCGAATAAAGATGGAAGGCACTTTTCGTTCAAAACAAGATTAAGAAATACAAGTAGCAATGGATGAACTAAAGAGTCCCAACAGTGAAGGGCACGTGATAACACATGCTGACCACTTCCCTTGGTCAACAATGAAAGATTTACCAAAGTACCAATGTAGGACTTTGGAGCATGCCCAAGTTCTAAGTTTCTATCCGAGTCTAAGTTAACTCGGATCACCTATTAAGAACACGTTAACGAATCAGGTGGTTATCGAATTATTTGTTAAGAATCCGTTATGAAATGTAAAAGACACGACATGGAAATTACTTGCATAACCCATTAAGGCAACATGAAACAACACGACCTTTTAACGAGTTGGATCGTTATCGGGTCATCTGTTAAGAACTTGTTAAAATAAAATGTTTGACACGAAGTAGTCCGCTAAAATAACATGTATGACACAAAAACAA
The DNA here is from genome assembly GCF_019419815.1 of Pyrus x bretschneideri. Classification (NCBI taxonomy): domain Eukaryota; kingdom Viridiplantae; phylum Streptophyta; class Magnoliopsida; order Rosales; family Rosaceae; genus Pyrus; species Pyrus x bretschneideri. Next base: position 782,149 of record NW_025999424.1, on the reverse strand, counting down.
TACAAACACAACAAACGCAACCCGTTTGCCATGCTCAAGTGAGATTAAACTTATTAATAAAAATTAAGAACTAGATTTGCCCATTTCTCATACGCATCGATCCGATCTCGCATTTTTCTGTTTCATTAATTATGTAATTAAGCGTTTAATTATATTCTAGTTTATGTGTTTTTATAGGTCTTCCGAATGTAATTTCTTCTCTCGCACATTTACGCCTTCCTCGAATAAAAAATAAATAGTTTCATGCAACAAGTCAATAGTGGATGCCAAATGCAAACATTGTGTTCAGATCGCATATGATGCCTGCTGCACGTGCTCTGTAATTCACAGATCAGGAGAACAACATAATCTTGATATCAAATAAACATGCGCTGACGTGGAATACGGGATTTTCTGGAGAAAGTTTTCTGAGAAAACAATTTTAGCCAAACAAGACCATATTCATACCAAATGTAGGCAGATAAAGATTTTCCCTCATAAAGAGAGCTTTCATGCACGGAAATGCTACCGAGTTAGGGTTGGTTTGGTATTGCTGTGCTTTTGAAAAAAAACTGTTTTTGATGTGCTGTGAAAATAAGCAGCTGTGAAATAAAACAGCAGAGTGTTTGGTAAACTTTTTTTGTAAAAGTGCTTTTGAAAAAAAAAAAGCAGTATTATAATGTTTGATAAAATTTTATGTAATACAGATGTGAAAAAAAACTGATTTTGCAAAGCTAGGTTTTGCAGCTTTGTGTTTTTGGCTTTTTTTCACCCGAAACTGTGAAAAAAAGCTAAAGCTGAATGTTTACCAAACATTAAAAAACTCACAACTTTTTTTGATAGCCATTTTTTTCAAAATCACCTTAGTACCAAACTAGGACTTAGTATCCCAAATCAATTACATATCGCCATGTAAAAAAGTCAAAACAGATGACAGTGAGTGAGATACCACCTCAGTGACACCCTGGTCTCCTGTACGTCTATTTACAGGGCGGCCATAGTAAGGCCAAATTCACCTTATACCCATTCGATAACTGACTACTAAGACAAATAATTTCTGAGTACGTGGGATTCTGTTCTCACCCCCCACAGCTGATCTCAAAAGATAAAACCATGACGATTTGCAACACCAAAATCAGCATTCATATTTACGCAGAAAACGGGGAATCCCTAAAGGTAATGAGCATGTCATCACAGCCTCAAGCAACCCGATAACAAATAAAAAAGATCGACAGAAATGTATGCAACGTATCAAGGGATTGCCAGCTGCAGGATGTCATGATATTCAAGTATGAAATGAAAGTTGTAAATAAGGATCGCAGACTCGCAGTTACTTGTCATGTTAAAGCAGTTGTATGTGTCAATTCATCGCTCAAGTAATTTTATTCCATAAGCCTGATTACACTCGAGAAAGTAACATACATGGAGTGAATGTGCAGATAACACGTACAAATTTTATTATTTATAGCGCAGATAACTACAATTCGATCATAGAGGTGCACTGCACTGTAAATATATGTTGATAAGAAAAAACAAATTGTGATGTGTTTCCCATACCAGTATCAACTTTTTTGTTGAACTCCCTCAATGCTACTTCTCAAAAGGGATATTACTGTAGCAGGTTCAGGGGCTCCGAACACAGAACTTCCTGCAACTATGCAGTTGGCTCCGGCTGAAGCTGCCACATCAATCGTTGAAGGCCCTAAGCCACCATCTACCTGTGACATGAGATTGAAAGTAACTTTAGTACCTGTCCCTGGAAACCCAACCCTTAAAAAATGTCTGTCAAGAGATGCAACTTACAGAGGGCAAACTAATATACAGCAATAGACAAAAAACAGAACAGAACTTCTATATAGAAAAGTTCAGAAGAAACATAACGGATAATTAACTTACCTCTATATCTAGCGAAGGGTACCTTTGTCTCAGTGTGCGCACCTTCTCCATCATTTCCGGCATGAACTTTTGTCCACCAAACCCAGGTTCTACGGTCATAACAAGGACCATTTCCACATGATTTTCACCTTCAATCTGTGGATAACACAACATCATTTGAAAATCTTTCTGGAGTAGACAGCTACTGAAAGCTAAGCAATGTGCACGATGACAAAAGATGAGATTTTCTTTCTTATGTCACTGAATGTCATGCAAGTAAGCCTGGCCAATCAATACATACACAACTAAACAGAACAAAATATTTGAAGAAAAAAGGAAGAAGAACCAGTTAGATTGAAAGAAAGAAAGAAGTAAGACCAGAGGATAGACTTCTTCAATTGGCGTTCCTGGCTTTAATGCCACACCTGGCGTCATGCCCTTGGACTTAACTCTTTTAACAAGTTCTTGCCAATTGTCTGCAAAAAGAAGGACGACGAAAGTGAATGAAGGAAAAATAGCGAGTCCCTCCTGTACCAAGAGAATACCAAACGAACAGGGAATGGAAGTAAAATAGGAACATCTCAATTCCCGACTACAACCAACCTTTAGATACTTCAACATGAAATGTAAAACCTGAAGCACCGGCTTTTCCCATAGGTTCAACATAATCAAGAGGATTTGTGACCATTAGGTGACAATCAAGATACGCCCTGTAGGCGGAAAAAAAAAAAAAAAAAAAAAAAAAAAAAAAAAAAAACGAATGATACCACCAACATCCATTTACGCTCAATAAAAATGAAAATAAAACAATGTCAAGGTAGTTACTTTGTGTGCTTTCTCAAACTCTGAACGACCGGAGCACCGAGTGTTAAATTCGGGACAAAGTGCCTGTTGGTAAGAAACATAAATGAATTCAAGACCGCCACTTTTTAAATTTGTGAGAAGCAAACGTTGCGATTAACATAGAACACAAGTTAATTACAATGTCTTCAGTAAGCACATAAGAAATTTTTCATAATAACAACAGAAAAAGAAAGCAACTTCATGGATATATTATGCAAAGATGTCGAACTTGAACAACAACAACAACAAAATCTTATCTCTAAGTGGGGCGGCTGTATGAATCTTAGAGCGCAACTAGAACGCCATTGTGATTGATTTTGCGCCAAATCTTCCTTTAGTAACTATTAGCTACTTCGTTGTATCAAAATTCAACCAAGTAAATAAACTAGCTAAACAAAAAAGGAATTAGCAAACCTAATTCGTTTGCAGCCACTTGAGATTCATGGGAATTACTAAAAGGGCAACAAAAAAGAATCAAACCTACCCATCCTGCAAAAAGTACGAGAATTTTGTCAAACATTAGACATGGTATTAGTGACAAAACATTGAAAATCATCGGACAAAGACAATAGAACAGATGGGCTGAGGGCGTACCATGATGTCCATGTGGAGCCAATCGGCGCCATATTTGAGCATGCGCTCGGCCTCTGATGCCAAATTAGCGAAGTCCGACGACAGCATCGACGGTGCTATTTTCGCCGCCACACCCATTTTTTCAGAAGCCGACGGTCTACTAAACTTACTTTTCAGTTTTTGGTGGGAGAGAAGACACCACAAATCCGTAAAGAAAAATAGCTGCTGGGGTTGGTGGGAGCGCGACCAGTCGTTAAGAGCACTTCCACCATGCTCTTGACCTGTGGACGGCCCCCATTTGCAATCCAATCCCCTTCCAAATTAGCTTTAGTCCATTCGGGTAATTGGGCTTAAGGGAAGCCCGTGGGACAGGGCAGGCGAGAGTCCAAAGCTTGAGTGTTTGAGGGGGAGTGATGCAAGGTTGACGTCAGCTTCGTTATAAAAAAATTTACGTCAGACTCGCGTTATTGATAAGATTTCAAGCGGTGGGACCCGTGTTGCAGCCCTTTAAGTAACAGTCGAATCTGGACCGTTTGATTTCCAGATCAACGGTCCAAAATTTTCCAATTTTAAACATTAAAAAAAAAAAAACAGAAATGTTTCCGGGGGGACACGTATCACAATCTGGACTATTGGATTTCAATTTTTTTTGTAATCCGACAGTTTAGCTTAATTAAGTTAATAAAAAAAATTAAAAATCCGAAAAAATTTCAAACAAATTTTAAAAAATTATAATTTTTGTTCGATAAATACCTTACAATTTTCTCCCACCTACACCACATTTCAATATTTTCAACAATTCTAAACATGGAAGGACATGTCGCGCGACAGAATTGGTTAAAAATCTTATGAAAATTTATCCACAAAAATTGTACTTTCGGATAATGACACATGGACGTGAAGAGATAGGTTAAAAATCTTATCCGAAATTTAAAAAAAATATTTTTTATTATTTTAGAACATAAAAAATACTAATATTTTATTGCCTATTGTCATAGCTATTCAGTTTAGAGGTAGATGTCACATCCCCGCCGGGGGTCCACCACATCCCGGGCCCGCTCTACCACCGTAGCACGATATTGTCCGCTTTGGGCCCCGACTACGCCCTCACGGTTTTGTTTCTAGGAACTCACACGAGAACTTCCCAGTGGGTCACCCATCATGGGACCACGCCCTCACGGTTTTGTTTCTGAGAACTCACACGAGATATTGTCCGCTTTGGGCCCTGACTACACCCTCACGGTTTTGTTTCTGGGAACTCACACGAGAACTTCCCAGTGGGTCACCCATCATGGGACCACGCCCTCACGGTTTTGTTTCTGGGAACTCACACGAGAACTTCCCGATGGGTCACCCATCCTGGGAGTGCTCTCGCACGCTACTCGCTTAACTTCGGAGTTCCCATGGAACCCGAAGCCAGTGAGTTCCCAAAAGGCCTCGTGCTAGGTAGGGATGGGAATATACATATAAGGATCACTCCCCTGGGCGATGTGGAATGTCACAGTGGAGATGTAAAATGTAATTACTGTTCATTAAAGGCAGTTACTATTCAGTGGAGGGGATTCAATTGCCAATTGCCATTGAGGGTGGGAGGCCTTCCTACACTAGAAGTGCTATAACATTCAGCGCGGCTCTACTTATGTGTAGTTTGGAAGTATTTTTTTTTGTTCAAAAAGTTTTTAAAATTAATTTTAGTAAAATGTAAGTGATTTTGAAACTAGTTTGAAAGTGTTTTTAAAATGATTGAAAATGTTTTTAAACCAATCTTAATAAAAAATTCAAGTGAATTTTGAAACTCGTTTGAAAGTATTTTTAAAATAATTGAAACTGTTTTTGATGAAAGTGTTTTTAAAGCCAATTCTTAGCTAAAATACAAGTGAATTTCGAAAAAAATATTTAAAGTATTTTCTGCAAGAAGCACATAATTGATATTTCTTCTAAAAATCACTTCAAATACTTTTAAAATTCAAACACTTTTAAACAAAAGTGTTTTAACTCATGTTAAAGCGTTTTCACTCAGACCTGCCCCTTGCAGTCTAACTCCACTGCATTTTGTCGAGCAAACACGTGGTGCAGTTGTCAATTTTATAAACTTTCTCCAGAATACGTAGCCTGCATTTTTCACGCATCTTCCCTCTAATATTATGGAAACCTAACCCTACCTAATACCCGTGCAAAGGATTCTTGGAACACAACTACTACCATTTTGCATGATTTTTTTATTCGTGCATGAGTGTGTTGTGCTTTTACGTGCACACATGTATAACTTAGAATCTAAGCATTTTTCTTTTGTTTGAGTGATGAGGTGCGATTGATCTTGCTGGACTTGTACTACACATTCCCATCCGGAATCAAGCAGATGAAACTTGAGGTTCAGTGTTGCATGCCTGCTACAATTTACCAACTATTGCCTCTCGTGCATGAAGAGAAATTTTCAGTGTCAAGGAACACGGCCTAATACACTAAATGTCATTATTCAATTGGTTAAAAAAAAATTTTCAAAATTTCAACCAATTGTAATATTAAATTTTATGTATCGGATCAAGTTCTTGACATACTGGAAAAATAAGAGACGTCGTCAATGTGTTAAAAAAGAAAAAAAAAAAAAAGACAAAAAATGGTAAATAAACACAAAAGAAGGAGAACAATCGAAACGGAAACAGTACTAAACTTCTACGCAGGGCAAACTGAAAGGAACTTGTCGCATTAAAAGGAAAAGCAAATGAACTTTGTTTCTGTTACAAGACGAAAGACTTGTTGGTGATTTGTGGCAGAAGTTACACCCACGTTTCTATACTTTTCTTAGGTGTAGGACCCTAGATCCTTATCTTCATTTGAGCTTAGGTTAACAAAAATCTAGTATATAGGTGGAGGCTCCTTCTGACTACAAGTTTGGCTTTCACACTAACAGCAGATTTTGAACGTGAGTTTTGAAACATTGTTATAAATATGTAAAATATTTAACATCGAAAACAATAACATGACACATAATAGTTTCACAACTAATATATATCGTATAGAAACCTTGTATGATAAAGTCTCACACATACAATACTAGTAATACTAGTATGTGGTACATACAAGTGTGTGACAATATTGTGCTATTAGTGGTGGGTCACTCTTAGAAGTTAATTAGGTTATGGTCAATTTTGTAGCAGCCTTGGCCCTTGGCGTTGGGTGAATTGAATTTTATCGTTTTCAAACTTTACCCAACTGATGTTCTTAGCCACACACCTCTTTCAATTTGTCTTTTGTAATCTCATCATGCAATATTAGATTATATTAGATTTATTAGATTAGTGGTGAGATAATACAAAATTGAAAGGGCAAGACGTCGGCTAAAAAGAATATCAAGTGAATTCATTAATAAAGCAAATTATAGTAATTTTCTTGTCTGCTGTCAATCAAACTCAAACGAAACACAGAGAGGAGAGGTGTCCTGCTGATCTTACTAAACTACAAACCGGATCTTCTTCGGATTTAAAGGAACTGAGTTTAATGATCAAATAATTCGGATTATTAAAATTTGATCTAATGATTACAAAAAGAGGATTCTTCTAAAAATTATAATAATTGTAATCGTTGGATCATATTTCAATAGTTCAGATTATTTGATCCTTGGCTCAATTCTTTTCAATCCGGAGAGGATCCAGTTCCCTAAACTACTAGTTTCAAACTAGGGTTTAGTGGCTACGTTCCGTCTTGTCAAAAGCACGGCACTCTCTACAATCAGCACGATTTTAATTTTTTATTACGTGATGCTATTTACGCTTGTTTTTTTTTAACTTTTTATATACCCTGTTAATTTTTGTTTTTTAATTTTTTAATTTAATAATTTATCGATTGTGACACATTCCGACCCGAGGGGGATCACTTCCCGGGTCCGCTCCACCACCGTAGCACGATATTGTCCGCTTTGGGCTTACCGTTTCCTCACAGTTTTATTTTTGGGAACTCACGAGCAACTTCCCAGTGGGTCACCCATCATGGGATTGCTCTAGCCCCCTTCTCGCTTAACTTCGGAGTTCCTACGGAACCCGAAGCCAGTGAGCTCCCAAAAGGCCTCGTGCTAGGTAGGGATGAGAATATACATATAAGGATCACTCCCCTGGGCGATGTGAGATGTTACAATCCACCCCCCTTAGGGGTCCGACGTCCTCGTCGGCACACACGCGACCAGGGTTAGGCTCTGATACCAAATTGTCACATCCCGACCCGAGGGGGACCACTTCCCGGACCCGTTCCACCACCGTAGCACGATATTGTCTGCTTTGGGCTTACCATTCCCTCACGGTTTTGTTTTTGGGAACTCACGAGCAACTTCCCAGTGGGTCACCCATCATGGGATTGCTCTAGCCTCCTTCTCGCTTAACTTCGGAGTTCCTACGGAACCCGAAGCCAGTGAACTCCCAAAAGGCCTCGTGCTAGGTAGGGATGAAAATATACATATAAGGATCACTCCCCTGGACGATGTGGGATGTTACAGATTGAAAATTAAGAAAAATGTGTACAAGTAATGTGAATTCGATTGACAGTGTTTTTACTATCCTGGCCTTGAGATGAGTTTGGTATGCATGTATATTTATTTGTATTTGCACATACAATAATTAATTTGAACGTGATTATTGTAGTAATCACATTTAATTGTGCATTTTCATGCTCGTAGTTGAAGTCAGGTTTTGACCGGTGGCCTGCCTTATTAAGCTTCATTTTTAGCATGGCAAATTAAAGTCCTTTTTCAATCAACAATTTTATAAGAACATTGACTTTGTAATAAAAAGAAAGAAGAGTGACACAAGGTAAGAAAAATTAAAGCACGATTCAAGGACTTAATAGTGATTTTATGCCCTCAAATTTCTGTTCAGGATTTTAAATAAAAAATAATTTAATCACTTTCAACATTTCATCTTTATTTCTAAAAAACCGATGTAACAGCGATTTTCATCACAGTATATACAATTTTCTGAAAAATTAGCACTATCACATACCATAACCAAGCACTCTCATATTAGTAAATTAATCAAATGACAGTGCGATGGATTTTAAGTTAACTACAATGGCGTCTCAGTTACAGGTAAGTTTTTCGATATTAAAAAAGTTTTCAACCCCAGAGCAAGAAGTTCAGAGACTCACCGGTCAGCTTTGAGTTTTAGAGAATCAGCAGGCGCCACAAATTTCCCCCAATAGAAAAGAGAGGAAAAGCTCAACAGTAGAAAACTAACACCATAACCAAACCCTATAAACCCACTTTTCCACACAAACAGTAGAAAACTAACACCATCTCGTAGCGTTACCTTTCAATTCCTTCCTCTCTCTCATCTCTATGTGCGCCAGAAAGGCATTTGGGCACCCAGTAGTCCCAAGCATAACGCCAAAAAACGCCCTCTCTCCTCTGCCTCTTCCTATTCCTCTTCCTCCTCCTTATACTTTACTCTCTCTCCAAAAAAGCGTGGTGTTGGGAGTGGCACTGAGAAAATTATTGGGTTTCTAGAGAAATATATAGAAACAGAGATACATATTTATACATATATATATAGGCAGATGGGTTCATGTGTTTCGGTTCATAAGGACGCAGATTCCGTCTTGAAGCTCCGACTTTCATTCGGGTCCAAAACCGACAACAAGCTCGTCATCCCACCATTCCCAGTCAAGGATGATAAACTCTCTTCCAATGGTGACCGTCCGATCGCCGATCTTCCTCTTAAATCTCAATGGTCGCCCTCTCTCGCCACCGCCACCACCTTCCGGGATTGCGGTAAAAAACCACACTTTTTACAAAAAGACTTCGTTTTTTGGTCTTCTCTGGTCAAACTAATCAAATGTGCCGTTTGTATTTCTCATATTTTCACGCTAACTTAGGTAAAACTTTTTGAAAATATCAAAACATGTGCTTATGCTTGGTTTTTGATCTTTTGGATTCTAAGATGTATTAAAGGTTTATGGATTGAGTGCTAAGTGATTTTCGCACGCACTGTCTCTGCGTATACATGAGAATCAAATGACAGAAATAATCAGAGATGCGTGCAACTAGAAAAAGGATATTCGAAAATCATTTTACTTTTAGCTTATCCATTTTGTGGTTAACTACTTTTTATTTAACTTTTTTGCGTTTAATTCAGTGTAAATCTGGGTTTCTCCTCGTTACTTGTAGAAGCTGTTAGAAATTGCTTTCACGTTTATGACACCGTCTATTTAGTTGCCTTTTTAAGTATGATGCTATTGCTTTCAAGAAGGGAAGGCAATAGCCCTTACATTCCTGTAGGTGGATGTGGATTTAATTGGTGATGTGATTTCTTTAAAGATTTCTATTTTTGAGGAATGTCACAATTTAATCCGTCACGAATTCGGATGCCAGAATAAATGAGAGAGCTTTTTAATCCGTCACGTATTTTTACAAATTCGACTAGAAGTGTGCCTAAAATTTTCGATCATGCCCTTGTGTTTCTTTTAGGACCATTGGTTTGCCCAGATTACACAAGAGATTGGTAGAAGTCAATGTCTTCCAATGAGACGTTCAGTAGGTGTGCGTTTGTTGCTACAACTAGGGTTAGGTTGTTTTTAGAGAAACGCTAAGCGGATTCTCTTAAAAGTGGAACTTTCTGTGGATTCTTTGTCACCTCATGTTTTTTACATAATATTTTTTTAATGTTAGCACAAAAATTAAAATTAAACTGTGAATAGCAGACAATCCATGAAAAGTCTAGACATGGTCCTTAAAATTTCTCTTTTGAAGAAATGATAGATAACTTATTGAGATTGTGGTCCCTCTGCATTCCCTTCATTTCAAAGGGATGAATATCGATGAAATTATTGACTAGGACCAGTTTTAGCGTGAAGTATCTTGTGAATCTCTAAGCGATGGATGGACCGTGTGTGGGAATGTGTAGTGTTTAGAGACCAACTAGCGTCTGGTATAGTGGTAGGTGAAATGTCCGCACACTTCTCCTTTTTACTACATGCTCATGTTTATTGGCGACCCTTGTTTCTTCCTTCATTTATTTAATTTAAAGGGGGTAAATAATAATGGTGTGTCGACGATGTAAATGGGTATGCGGATCACTTCCCTGATGGTAGTTGACTCTACTTGGTTGGAGCATATCTCTAATTTGACTCATGCGGAAATGAAGATGATGTATATTTGTGATGAGTTTGAATTGTTTAATACCTAGACGTCGCTAGTGCATTGAGATGGTGTAACTTTGCGTCTTTCGTATCTCATTGAGTCATCCATGGTTTTGAATCGACTCATGTTGTTCCTAAAAGTCGTGAACGTCACATGGTGTACCTAATTGCTTCTGTTCCAACTTAGTTGTATCTAATTAACTTGTGTTTGGTTTTCTATTTGTTTGCTGGTGTTGGTCAGATGGATGTTTTAGGCAAAGCATTTGGAAGTTTTTATTAAATGGCTATAGCAGTACCCTAATTTTGTTTCAGCCTAGAATTTTGAAGTTCCCTTTGTTCTTGAGCAGGTAGTAGAGAGGATTCCTATTTTGATACCCGGCCGTGGTTGGACTCGGATTGTGAAGATGATTTTTACAGTGTGAATGGGGGTAAGAATTTAGTCGAATGCTTCGAGCCATTTTTTCTTGCAACATTACGATTTTCTTTACGTTTTTTCGCTTCGATGAGCTGAAAGTAAAAGTTCATGAGAAAATGGATTGTTGGTTTTGCTTGTGCCACAAGAAACATAAAATGCAGGATTGTTGTTCGCTTTCGTTTTGAACTTTTTGCGACTTTGATGGCCTCCCGTGCAGATTTTACTCCATCTCGCGGCAACACTCCTGTCCATCAGAACTTACCCGCTGGTTCCTCTCTAATCGACAAAACTCCTTTCGAGAACAGAATTCCTGTTTCCATTCCTGGTCCAACTCCAACACCAACAGAAAAGAAGAAGAAACTACATGAACTTTTTTTTCAGGAGAGCTTCAAAGATGATGAAGACGCGGACAATGAAGTAAAACCGCCAACTGCAGTCAAGCTCCCTCCAAAGTTTGTCAAAGGAACGGATTCCGTGTGTAGTAGCGAGAGGACAATAAGTGGAGACGTTCTAACTGAGATTGAGACGAAGAAGCCATTTAGGACCTCGCAGTGCTGCCTTCCGAGCTTAGTTTCTTGCCGCAGCTCGAGTCAGAAGAAGAAGACGAGCCTTACCATTGCTGTAGGTTATAAAGCTTGATACTTTTTCCTGAAATCGTAATAGTGTAAATTTGAGAAGTTAAGAACCCGCTCGAGTTGCTAAACTACGAACCTCAATATCTTGTAAAGTACTAGAGATCCTTGCTGCTGCTGTTGAAATTAAGAATTTTGAGGATGGAGGGCATGTAAAGAGTAAGGATGAAAATGTCCTATGCTGTGAGTATTTAACAACACCACTGAAATCTTAGCAGGAAGGTTGTTACTGCATATTTAATTAAAGAGAAAGAGAAAGCCACGTTTATTTTGTCCGTTCATTTTATTTTGAATTTTATCTACAATAAAAAAATAATTAAGGTTTTCGAAAATCACTTTCCTGTAGTAAACTAGCCAGAGAAGCGTACATAAGGACGATTTTTCCAAACGTTTAATTTCGGGCCTTGGGGCTTTACTTGAAAATCAAGGGAGATGACTGAGTACTCATTCTGGACTGAGTACATTTTAGGTTGAATTGTTTCGTTAAGCCTTCCGGTATCTGTTTTGGTTCATTTCATTTTTCTAGATGCAACAAACAAGAAAAACTTACACGGAGCAACTTCATTACATGCAAGCCCTTTCGCTCGTAGATGTCAAGTGGTGAGGGAAATTGAGAAAAAGATTACATGAACATGTGATAGACAAAGCTTTTCTAGATGCGATGAACGAGAAAAACTTACACGAACCAATTATATTTTATGTAATCCTTTTATTTTCGTAAATATCAATTAAGATCGAGAGATGGATTACGTGAACGTGTGATAGACAAGTTTTTTTGTTAGCGGAGGAGATGGGAAGGAATCCTTTTTCAAGCCAGTGTGAAAAGTTATATTCTGATTCCTTGGTAGGAGTCTTGAAGATATTTTTGCCACTCGACAAAAAGAAAGTGGAACCTGAAGAAAGTGGTTTAATTACCGGCGTTGATTCTTCTTCACCAATATTGTCAATGTGAAAGCAAGAATTGTGTACCAAAAAAAGCCAACACTCCACAATGATGAAGGCACTAGCTCATTCCTTTTTGCTCATAATTCGCAACTGTTTGCAATTATTCAATTCTTTTTTCAGATAATAGGTTTGTGTTGCTGTTGGAGTTTTGCTGAGGCAATGAGGCATGGGCTCATCGAGGGTGGGGTGTTGGAATGCTCACTGCTCAACATGGTGCATTCAATTCTTTTTTTCAGATGATAGGTTTGTGTTGCTGTTGGAGTTTTGCTGAGGCAATGAGGCATGGGCTCATCGAGGGTGGGGTGTTGGAATGCTCACTGCTCAACATGGTACATTCAACGATGAAAAATATTTATATGACACGTTACACGAATATACTGTTATTATCACTTGACGTCTTATTGGGCAATGTAAGTTACTATTTTCAATTAAAGAGAAAGTCTTGGATTAGACTGCCTCATGCAGCAACTCACTCACAAAGATGTGGGATCTATGGGGTAGCTACTAGTATCAAAATTTGTTATTAAGATGCATGTGAGATTTATATTCATTAGCAACTACTAGATCCTCAACAATAAAAATGAGTTCACAAACGACATAATTGTGAGTTAAACAAGATAATATTTGAGCTTGAGATATTAGTCCGCAGTCAAGTTGGGTGCTACTCTCTCTCTCTCTTGCCCAAAGCAAAAAAAAATAAAAAAATAAAAAAACCTAACACCCCCTTGTCGCGGACTCCTACTTTTGAGTGGGGTCGGTGGCAACTCCTCTTACTTGCCAAACCCAGCTACTTCTTTCTCATCTCCTTTGCCTCCCTGCATTTCTATTTCATTTTGGCCCTTAATTTCTAGTATTCTCTGAGCTTTTGTCTCCACCTTCCTGAGTTTGTCTCAAATCTAACTTTTATGCCTCTCTCTTCCTTAGATGTTTCTTCCCGTTGGCAGTCTCCACCACCAACCTCTGCTACATGGTCCATCAGGTGTCTCTCTTCGGTTGCGTACTTTGGTGTTGGGTGGTTGTTAAATGCTATTAGTTTTATTTGGTAGAATTATGGCAACACTTTTGCATTGGTGGATTGCTCACCCTCATTTTATTAATCTAGTTTGTTCATGGGTTCTTCTTTTTGGTGGTGGTGGCGGACTTGGAATGGTGGCACATCTGATGTGATAGAGCATGGAGGCAATAGTCTTCTAAATCTAGTGTTTTATTGTTGTGGGTTTACTCTTATTTTTTTTTAGCTATGCTTGTATTCAAATTGTTTTTGAGTTAATCTTATACTAATTTTTTTAATTAATAAAAGTTATCTAGTTAAAAAAAAAAAATAGAACGAAGATAATATTTGATTGCAATTATTGTGATCAAATTATCTTGTTCTATTTTTTTTTTTTTTTAAAGAAATCCATGCTAATAAGATATAGTATAGAGAATGTATAGCCAACAGCCTTACCCCATGGAATGTGCTGAAAACATATAAAATGTTACACAACCTAGACAGCAACAAACAGCTTGGTGCTTCGGGGAATCTCCCATTTCTTTGACATACGATAACCTAATTAACCTAAGTTGGTCAACTCCAATGCGAACTCGTACTTGTTCTTGGATTGCAGTCGATTCTAAAGTTGCCCAAGCCACATGCACTCACATGAATTCCACGATGAAAACTTTGGTTTGAGTTGCATAACGACAACTCAAATGTATAAATTAGACAATACGTTGGTACTTATCATGTTTCAAGACGCACGATTTGATTGGACCTCCTTGAGATTACAGACAAATTAATCTTCCGGACAATTGCTTGCAGTGTCGGCTTCGTCTTGGGAAAATTTTAATAGGATAGGCTGGCCTCGTATGACAACTCTCACAAATAAATAAGACTATTTACATGGTGAGAGATTTTTTATACAAATAGAATAATAACTCCATTTGATCTAACGTTTGTCCTATACTTTTGAGATATGGCGGTTATATATGATGTAGTTATTAGACTTCACTTGATTTTAACCAAAAGACCGAGAAACATAAATGTAATTCTTAGACTTCCCTAACATGATCAACCGACATATTGTGAAATTGTGAAGGTAAGTATAATCAGTATTACCTCTTTTATCCATTTATGTTGGAGAAAATTATAAGTAGAGCAGCCTAATTATGTCATATGTACGTCAGCTTTACTTAACTCTATAGTTTCATGCAACTCTATTTCATCTTGCATTTTACGACTTAAGAAAACGACGATACAGATGACGTGACCAAGTTGTCCCACCAAAGACTTTCCTTTAGTCTTAAAATTTGCAGTTTTGGATGGGTCTAGTTAGGTACTCACATGGTCGTAAAGTGGAGCCCACATACTCTGTTTCCCAAAGAAAAAAAAAAGGAAACTAATGAAAATAACTTGAAAACTTTGAGTTTTAACGATAATGGCAAAATAAATAGTATCAGGATTGATTTTTTAGTGTAAAAATGTGATTTTTCGTTAAAATGAACAATATCAAGATCTTTTCGCTAAAGTTCCCAAGAAAAAAAATCATCCATCCTAATCTCCAGTTCAGAGCTCTCAGGTCTTGAAATAGCAACTGCAACATTCCAGCTAAAAATTCTTTATTTGCTTGCAGGGGTGGCTAATCTCAAATGCTATCTCTAAAGCTCAAGAATCAAGTTATCTGAGCTTTTGAAATTTAATTCAATGGCTAAAAACAGAGAAATTAGTAAAATTTTTTAAAAATTATAATAATATTTTACCGTTAAATTAAATTTCAAAGGTCTGAATCACTTGATCTATAGGTTTTGGAGAGAGATTCGGGGAGATGATCTATTTTCCGAAAAAGTCAGGTCCAGAAGGGATCCACAATGCCACATCACTGAAAAGATCGTGAAAAGCCCCTCACTTCACGCCAACAAAATATCTCACTCGTTTTCCCACTCGGTTCTGCGTCCCTTTTTCTTCAGCTATATAATGCCCTGAAAGCAGGCAACCAGGTTAAACGAAAGCTGTTTTATTTGAATTATGGCAGCAGTCTGGGCGAGCTTTTGCCTCCCAATATTGCTTTCAGCACTTGCACTGTCACCTCATCGAGCGTACGGCTCCGCTTGGGATTCACTATTTGGCCGCAAACAAGATGCTGCGGCCGCCCCGACCGTTGGTATATGCGCGTCGTCGGTGGTTGTGTACGGCTACCCATGCCAGGAGTTTAAAGTAAGACTTGAACGAATTAATTAAGCCAATATTGCAGATAATTAGTGACTTAACTTTAGTTAAATAAAATGGCTGCATTTTTGTTCAGGTGACAACTCAAGATGGCTACATACTGAGTCTGCAAAGGATTCCGGAAGGTCGTGGGAATGGCAGCGGCGGCGGCCGCGGCGGGATTAAGAAGCCACCGGTCTTAATTCAGCATGGTGTCCTTGTGGTAAGTTTTCTCAATACATCCTCATTAATTACACATGATTTTGTCCGGTTTACCGGGGTTTTATTTGCTTTAGTTTATGTCAAGAAAGTTTTATTTCAGCATCAAACGTTTTATTATTTTTATTCTGCTCATTTCAAGTTAAGCCAGCCTCGTTTAATAAACTAGTCAAGTCAAAAATAATTTAATACAACAAACATATTCTTACGGTACAATCTCTGGCTAATATCTTTGGTCATCACGTATTTACGACCCAAAGTTTGCTCCTGTTTACGTTTGATTATGCTGTCTGCGTCTTTGATAAAGAATCATTATGGCTTAAAGTTGACCTTTTCGTTCCACCTTCACAATTTCACATTATGAGAAATGGAATTGGATCCCATCCGGATCTTAGGATTCTCACTCTTAATCATTTATCGTGTATCGTGCAATTAGAAATTATTTGATTTTTTTTATTTACAATTAAACATAAATAATATTCAATGAAAATTAACCGTACGATATACGATGAATGATTATAATATGAGATCTCTAGGCTTCCTACAAAATGGATCCGAAAAGGATTCCTTTCCATGCGAAATGTACCAAAAGTTACTTTAGATCGCTTACGGCCAAAAGTCAAAAAGGGCAATTAAGGGAAAATGTAAGAGTGGTTAAGGTGTCATGTTATACAGGTAGACTTGGGGAAATTTTTTTATTGTGATGGAAACTCGGATGGTACATCATGTGTTTTAATATAAGTAGTAAAAAATTTTACCTTTTTAATTGTTAATGTTTTAACACACAAATTTCATCATTTATATAGTAATATGTGGTGTACCACTTCGTATGATGATCACAATGAAAATTTTTTCGTAGACTTGACTTAAGTCAGATGGTTAGAAATTTCTGCCAGTCCTTTACGTACGTTTCCGATAGTTCTTTTTGTCAAACATTTTTGATAATTTAAAGTCGTTTAAAATATTGCTTTATCATAAGAAAAAAACATGTGCGATGTATTGGCACGGTCTGTACATGTCGCTTATTAACTAGGACGTTTTGGTTGAATGAAGCCCTAAGTTATGCTAAATCTCCGGCTAAAAAAAAAAGCCAACAAGGCAATCTCATAAAGGTAGATAGTAGCAGAATGCTAGATTTACGCTCCTGGAAATGGCTCTGTCGTAACCAGTCTTAATTACTATCTTTAAGTACGTTTTTAATTAAAAAATAACAATTAACAATAATATAAATATATTAATCTTTCAACAAACACTAAGATAATTAATCACTTGCTAATATGTTCTTTAAAGGAGTGGATGAGATTATTTTCAGTTCTCTGCTTCCGAAGCAGATGAACCTGAAAATTCGGACCATTTAATTCAAAATTTTCTATTCTCGTTAACTTATTTTACTAGTCGCTTTAAACGCAAACTCACGCCTCTTCTCTTTCAGTTAAATGGTCTAGATAATCGGATCGCTCTGCTCTGAAAGCAGAGATCGATCTCATTCCAAAACAGTGAAAGCAGAGCAGACTAGAGTGGGTTGAAAGGAAAAGGATCCTTGCCGGATCCTTTTACTGAGGATCCTAGGGATCTTGTGACTGTGACCGTTTGTCGTACATCGTGTGATCAGTTTTCGTTAAGTATTATTTATATTTAATTTTATTTTATTGTACATCGTGCGGTTAGTTTTCGTTGAAACTAGACATCATGAATTTATTAAGATATTTGCACAAAACTTCCATGTAAGTAATAAGAGAACATGCCACGTAATAAGATTAATGTTTGGCGATACACTCATCGTCAATGGAGTGAGTCAATGACCATAAAATCAAATTTAAACTTAAGAAGGCTCTGAATTCTGATTATCAGATTCTTAACGAGAGAAGAGGATCCTCTTTGGATTCATTTTGTGGAGATTTTAAGGATTTCCACATATTAGTTGTTTATCATACATCATGCAGCCAATTTTCACATTTTAGTCGTTATCATACATCATGCAGTCAGTTTTCATCCGATATTATTTGTGTTTAATTTTAAATAAAAAAATTAAATTATTTTTAACCATACAATACATAATGAATGGTTAAGATATGAAAATTTTTAAAATCCTCACAAAATAAATCTAGATGGGATCCTTTTCCCTTATCAAGAGGCACAAGGGACCATCATCAGAAGAGAAGCTGTACAAAAAATCATGCACCGCCTCACGCATAATTCCAATGGTGCATATTTCAAGATTTCAATCATTGTTTCTCTCAATATTGACCCTCAACGTCGAGGTTAGGGTGTATCGTATGCACACTTAAAGTTAGACCGATTTTTATTAAACAGTTGACTAAGAAAAATTATGCGAGTTTTAGTACTATAAAAATGTTGTTCTTTCAACGGATACAAGTTGAAAAAACAGCTTATTTGCAAAACAAAGATAAAGCCGTGTACAATGGTCTTTTTTTTTCTTTTTTTTTTTTTCGACACTCGCAAAACGGGAAACCTTATTGATTTAGAGTCATCTATTTGAATTAACTCAAAAACTGTTTGGTATTATACTAAGATCTTTTGAGATAAAATATCAATATTTATTATCCTAAGTTGGTAAGAATTTGTCGTCTGTTTGAAGTCTTAGCACTCTCGAGTTCGAATCTCTCAACCTAAAACCTAAGATAGTTTACAATAGAATATCGTCTTTATAAAATATAGATTTCTTATTGGTAGGTTTCTATATTGTGTATGTGAATGTAGGATGGAGTCACCTGGCTCCTGAATTCTCCGGACAGGAATCTGCCATTGATTCTGGCAGACAACGGTTTCGACGTGTGGATTGCTAACACAAGAGGGACCAGGTTCAGCCGGCGACATACTTCCATGGATCCCGGCGATCCGGTTCGATCTTATATGCACTTTCTTTTTGAATTCAGGATGAAATATCAAGTTTTTTCTGGATTTTAATGAATTTGTGATTTGTGACAATGGCAGAAATTTTGGAATTGGTCTTGGGATGAATTGGTGGCTTTTGACCTACCAGCAGTGTTTGATTTCGTGTATGGCAAGGCAGGACAGAAGATCAATTATGTTGGCCATTCCCAGGTGAGAATCAATATATTTGTTCTGTATATGCACTTTTGGAGGGCGAACCTTAGAACAGCAAAAATGTTGCTCTTTTATGATCGAAAGATCATGAGTTCGAGTCCTAAAAATAACCTCTTTACTATGTAGATCATCCCCCAACCCTCACAAAATGAGAAGCCTTGTTAGCTTAAGGTCGCCCATATATATGCACCTTTGAGCCAAAAAAAAAAACTTTTGTAAAGACTACTATAACAGTATTTCAAGTTGATCACTCATCATCTTCTACCGGTGCACGTTTCTGCTTATTTTTTTATATTGAATAGTTTAATACAAAATTGAATGTGCAAAAATCACTTTCTTTCCATAAATTTACTCATCTTTTTATTTTCAAGACATTCCAACATTTTTTTATAAGAAGAAAAGCTTATGTTCATTTATTTGGCAGGGAACTTTAATTGTATTGGCATCGCTATCAGAAGGGAAACTGGTGGACCAGATGAAATCAGCAGCCTTGCTAAGCCCCATTGCTTATTTGAGCCACATGAACACTGCACTTGGTGTGGCTGCTGCCAAATCCTTTGTTGGTGAGGTACTTCAGTCGTTAATAATTGAGTCAATGATTTCCCATATTAATTCGCTAATACAATGTTTATGTCTAAATACATGTCACTAATTACTTAACTCTTGATTTCCCCAACAGATCACTACGCTTTTCGGTCTTGCGGAGTTCAATCCGAAAGGGTAAGAATGAGAAATTAACCATTCATTTGCGTGTTACATTATGAGCGTATGTATTATACTATACCTTAAGTGCATGGCCGTCGTTCATTTATATTAAGCTTTTTAGCCTAAAAGATTCATGAGATTATCATAACTTCTCACTTTAGTCTCTGACATTAAAAATTGATAAAAATTCACGTTCAATTGTCACGTGAATGACTATTTGACAAACTTTTAAGAGTAATTTTTGTTAAACCAACCCCTTCACTTAACGAGGATATTGACATGTTTTTTTACGGAATGACCAAAGTGATTTATGATGGACAAATTCAAGGATCACTTTTATCGATTTTCATTATTAGGGGCCAAAGTGAGAAATAAGGCTAATCTTAAGAATCATTTTAGCTAAAAGACCTTTATATTATACTCGTTAACTGATTGTATCAGGTAACGGTATTCGGGTACTATTGATTTGATATAATTTGAGGTTTGTCCTAATTGCAGGGACCCAGTGGCTCAATTTCTGCAAGTTCTGTGTGCTGATCCAGGGGTTGACTGCTATGACTTATTGCAAGCAGTTACTGGTATAATTAGTCTTTTCTCATTATCTCTGTAATTATTATTATTCCAACCTTTGCAGCTAGCAGAACTATAACACAATTATGCTAATCACCATCCTAAATTGATCTGATTTAAGGCAAAAACTGCTGTCTCAATTCTTCCACCGTCGATCTCTTCTTGGAGAATGAGCCTCAGTCAACATCCACCAAGAACATGGTGCACTTGGCTCAAAGTAAGTTGTTTTATCCATCAAAAACTCCTGTCTCAATTCTCGAACGTCATAAGTTGTGTAGATACATGATTGTATACAATCTATGATAAGACATTCTAAATAGTTAAGATTTGTGACATAAATTAAACGAGATTCTCGAACGTCATAAGTTATGTAGATATGTAATCGTATCCAATTGACAATAAGATATTTTAAGTAGTTATGACTTGTGACGTAAATTAACTTGCAGCTGTACGAGATGGGAAGTTGGCGAAGTACAACTACGGGATACCAGACTACAACTTGATGCATTATGGCGAATTTAACCCTCCAGTTTACAACCTCTCCAACATCCCCCATGACCTTCCTCTGTTCCTCAGCTACGGCGGCCAAGACGCGCTCTCTGATCCTCGCGACGTGGCGCGCTTGCTGGATAGTCTGAAACTTCATGATGTGGGGAAGCTCACTGTACAGTACATAGAGAATTATGCACATGCAGATTTCATCATGGGGTTGAATGCCAAGGACATTGTGTATAATCAAGTCACTGCGTTTTTCAATCAGCAACATTGATATTTCCACTAAGATTGAGGCCCAAAGGTTACCCAATGTACGTGGGTCATGAGCTTAAGTAAAACGTATCCAGAAATTTTGAATTAATTTAGTGCATATTTAGCAGAATTTCCCTTAATAACTGTTAATCAAACTAAAGAAAAGTCCTCGCCAAACAATTGTTAATGCCAAAGGCAAAAATAATTAGGAAAACTAATGAAAATGACTTGAAAACTTTGAGTTTTAACGATAATGACAAAATAAAGGGTAAAGTGAGTAGTATCAGGATTGGAAAAAAACTTGTGCGGGGCTTGTCTTGTCACTGGATTTTGCTGAGTGACACTACAATTCGATCAAAACTCACCGCATGACAATTCTACAATATAAAACTTTTATTACTTTTTTGTATTTAAAGCTCTCATAATTATTTTTTCTATTAATTAATACACACCATGAGATTAATCTAATGTTTTTTTTTCCTACTCGTGCCTTCCTTTCCTTTCTTCGTAAGAATATGATAAAAAAAAAATTGAGCCATTAAAATTTTCTTCCCAAGTCCTTTCAATTGCTGGGAAAAAGGAAAATGGAGATGGAAGTTTGTTCCT
Source organism: Pyrus x bretschneideri (assembly GCF_019419815.1). Lineage (NCBI taxonomy): Eukaryota > Viridiplantae > Streptophyta > Magnoliopsida > Rosales > Rosaceae > Pyrus > Pyrus x bretschneideri. Next base: position 760,665 of record NW_025999424.1, on the reverse strand, counting down.
TTTTCCTTTGTTGTGTAATATTTTTCAAAATCTATTTTTCCTTTTTTACTTTTCACCTTCCTCAATGTATATATAAAAATATAGTTTTCTTCAGGTAAGTGATTCTAACTCACCTTGTATCAATAGTCGGTTTTGGTCACTGGGTTTCCAACATTTACAATCTTAATCACTTTAGTAAGTTTTGTGTTTAAAATATCAAATTGTTCATTATTATTTATAATATTGTTAAAAATATATAATTAAATTTTAAATGCACGAACAACTCTTGTAAAAATACAGATTTTGTAAAATATGAAATATGTGTTGGATTTTTTATTTTTTCCATTTCATGATAGTGGGAGAAGATGACTTAATTGTTTTTTTTCCCATATTCATATGAAGAAAGGAAAGACAGAGTGGGGAAGAAGACAGTAGAGAAAATTTGGGAAGAAAAGAGAGAGAGGGAGAGAGGGGAAAAGGAAAAAAAAACCATTAAATTATTCTCATGGTGTATATTAATTAGTAAGAAAAAAATTTATAAGGACTTTAAATTTAAAAATAAAAGATTATATTTAGACTTACCATGTGGTGAATTTTGATTGGATTGTAATGCCACTCAGTAAAATTCAATGGCATGCCAAGCCTTACACAAGTTTTTATCCCAAGATTGACTTTTTAGTGTAAAAATGTGATTTTTTGTTAAAGTGAACAGTACCATGGATTTTTCGTTAAAACTTTCAAAATAATTAGGTGAGATAGCAGTTGAGTTCATGAGTTTTGTTTCTTCCGAACGGTGCCGCAAGTGAGTTTGAATATTTGTCCGATATTGCTTCTACAGAGGCTAAAATTGTTTTCTGATGGATGCATTTGGTGTCATAGAAATGTTCTATAGATAGATCCTGTCAATTAACTTGATCCAGCAACTATTCAGGGTCCAGCACCGACATCAGTAGCATTACCATGACTTGACTAAGCGAACGTTGTATCAGTAAACCAGATTGCCGCTCCTTACAGAAAAAAAAGGTGAATTAATTATGGTTGGCAAGGAATCCAGGATGAGAGATTAAAAGCGGATAGACAGTATAGAAATCACATGTTATTTGGTCTTCTTGAAGCACTTCCAAATATTTCCTGAAGAAACGATTGGATTTTCAATAAAAAATTTGACGCATTTCAAATAAAAACGCTTATAACCGAAAGTGGTTTTAGTAGAAATCATTTCAAATGAGCCAGGTCATTACTCATGATGACCGTCACAAGCTAGGGAATAGACTTTCTTTCATTTTGTATCTGTCAGCTTCTGACATTTGCGTATAAAAATTTGAGTTCTGACGGTCATGCCTTCTAGTGAATATGATCAACAACATATCTTTGTTTCAACTCCAAGCTTCCTTTATATCCACCGACTAGTTTTGCTTTGCGGACAAACCAAACTCTCTGAACTCTCAACATAATCTCACTTCACAAACCCAGCCCTGTTATGTCTGCAGAATTACACGAATACCTTATCTAGATTGCAGCACTACCGCCTGATTCCTGAGGCAATTTGGTAAATTGCTCTGCCCTCAATCAAATGTCCATCTTATGAAACTCATTAAACGTTACAAATAAACCACCATAGAGAGGTCAAGTGGTTAGGGAAAAATTCCAGACTCATATTTTACATGACACGTCTTAGGTTTGATTCATGACGTTTGTGAATCACACGATGGTGGTCAGAGAAGGCTAAAATGCCTTTGTGAGTAGTTCAAAATTCCGAAAGGGTGAACGTGACGAAACCCCCAGGTGATCCTCTTTTTTAAGAGAAAAAAAAATCAAACGTTACAAATAAATATTGGTTTATAACATATATTAAATAATTAATAATAAACAAATTTTTTCATTGAGTGTATATATAGTTCCTGAGGCATCGGAAAGCTCAGATGTGGAAGGAGCTAAGAGCAAATTAAGACTACAAAACATTGGAAGAGGATGGGGCGTACGAACACGGTTTTGTTGGTGTTGGTTTTTGCAGCTTTGCTCACAAAGGAAACCTTGGCATCACAACATCATGTTGGGGGCAGCCAAGGCTGGGAGCAATCCACAGAATTGAACTCATGGGCGTCCGCCCAGAAATTCAAGGTTGGTGACCAACTTGGTAAGTTACTTGTTACTTCGTCTCTAGACAAGACATCTGTATATGGTAATTAATGGATTCTCAATAAAGTATGGTCAAATCATCGATATTATTCGTAGATTAATAATGTTGTCAACCGTACGTATCGACGTGTTATCGATACAAAATCCGCTCTTTAACAACGGACAAACGTCATGCACAAAGTGTTAATATGTTTCTTATAGTACCTCTTCGTCTAAAACTGCTTCTATTACAAATAATTTTGCTCATAAACATTTTTATTATAGAAGTACTTTTTTTTATAAAAAAAATCACGTTGAAATATCATGAGAACTCCAAGTGCTTTTTTAACAAGAGATATTTGGAAGTGCTAACGCATACATGGAAAGTGTTTCTCGAAAAAAACACTTATATAACCCAAAAGCACTTTCACCTAAGCATAGAAAAACTCTTTTGGTCGTTAGAAAATGCTTTTTTAATCCTTCCAACATGAAATTCTAATTACATTATGCTCAGTGTTATACTGTGATAACCAATATAATTGATCTTTCCTGGCAGTTTTTAAGTACACCTCGGGGCTGCACAGTGTGGTGGAGCTACCAAACGAGAGCGCCTACAAGAGCTGCGACGCCGGCAGTGCCCTGGACACCAAGTCTAGCGGCAATGATGTGGTGAAACTGACCAAGGCCGGCACACGATATTTTGCTTGCGGCACTTCAGGCCACTGCGACCAAGGCATGAAGATGAAGATCACTACTGTCGACGGAAACGCACCTTCTTCACCGTCATCACCATCATCATCGTCTTCCGACGCTTCTCCTCCTGCTTCGACTTCTGCGGCAGCTTCTTCTTCTTTCCCGCATTCTGCCCCTTCATTGTTTGTGATTGCTGCATTATCTGCCACCCTTCTGCTTTCCGCGTTTTAAAACTTTGTTTCGGAGTATCTTGGGCCTATTGGGCCTGCTTATTACTACGATGGACGTGTGATTTCATCTTGGATTTTGGAGATAAATTACGGTCAGTGACGGATTTGTTTGTAATTACAGCAAATATTTTATGGTTTTATTTTTCGGTTGATTGAAATTTTAAAGAAGAGCATAATAAAGTGGCTGCGATGGGTTTTATTTTTGGAATCCATATGTACGTAGACATATTTAACCTTCAACTCTACTACAATTTACAACAAGGTTAGTCACAATTAGATATCGAACTTGTCGTTCATGCAAGTTAAATTCAAGTCAATCTCTAATAAATAAAAATAAATACCACTCAACAAAAGACTAATTGCTAGTTTTAAGTTTTCACTTTCAAGTTTTCGTCATGTTTTAGTTTTTAAAAATGATACGCATTCAATTATATCTAACAAAATAAACTAAAAAAAAAAAAAAAATTTATAACAGATTTCAAACGTGCCCTTAATCTATAGTTTTTGACAAAAAATACAAAAAGAAATGAAAAACCAATACCTCCCTTCACCTATATTGGTTATATAAAGAATGTAGCTCTTACCAATATTAGTTAAAGAAATCCTAGCAACCTTTGCATTTAAATTTTCATGATACGTGTCATTTTAATATATAAAAAATAAGACCTTTTAAGTCCTTTTAAATTATCAACGTCTAATAGGTCTTCAGGTTAATTTAAAAATGCTTGGAGTGTAAGTAAGGTTAGAGTTCAATAATTGCTTTTGTCGAACCCTAAGTCTAATATTCGGGTACTTAGGGAGTAAGGGCTCTTTATATATATATATATATATTTTTTTTTTTGCCAAATGATAAATTTTATTAGATTAGTCACCGATATAATTTAAATATATACAATCATGCGCGAGTTTAACTATTTTTCACCACTGTAGTGAAATGTCACTTGCAACTCTTTATATTTTTTTTAGGTGTGAGATTTGGTGGATCAAAATTAATGGCTGACAAAAACTCTAAGGGGGCGTTTGTTGCGCCGGACTATCTCGGATTGGATTAGCTTCAAGGACTAAGCTGGACTGGCTTAGACTAGACTAAACTGGACTAACTTAGTGAAGTGTTTGGTGCAGTATTGGACTAAGAAGCTGGATAATAACAAATTATAATATTATATTATTTAATATATAAATTATTAATATTTTATTATGATCTTATCTTTTTCTTCATTTTTTCCTACCATTTCCTCGTTAAATCAGATGAAGTTAGCACCGCCAAAAAATTCATCACCATCCCTGGACCGAGATCTTAGCTTTGAATACTCGAATCTGTCATGGATTTGAAGAAGCCCAAACAGGCCGAGACTTCCAGGCCATTTTCCGATCACATTCGACCACATTTTGGCCTCGATTCAGTTAAAATCGTAATCTTGTCACTCCCAGCTTCAATTTGGTATATTTTGTATGAAAGTTGGTTGTGAAATGGATCTGAAAGAGAGTCGGAAAGTTAATGATTGATCTAGGTGACCGGAGATGACGAGGAGTTTGTCAAGAGTGGTCGTTGAGCATGACGAGGACGAGAAAGAGAGGATAGTCTTAGCTAGTCCCATAGTTATTGGGGGGTCTCGCTAAGACCTCTTAGTGAAGGGTTTTGTCCATGCTAGTCCCCTTTAGTCTCATTAATGTTAGTCCCAGCATGGAACAAACACAGTATTGGACTAATAGCTAGTCCAGTGCAGTCCAGTCCAACTTAGTGAGGGCAAACAAACGCCCCCTAACGACGTCACGGTGGAAAGATTCACTAGGGTCAAGACTATATAAATAAACGGCCAGGATCCCCGGTCACACAACGCAAAACTTCAGATGAACGCTTCAAACGAGGGGCCAGTGCGCATAAGACTTTTGACTACTTAAGAGATGTCTACAAGAGCTTGATAATTTAAACTTGATACCTACTTTGTCGGAGAAAAGGAATTTTATCCCCAATAAAAGGGCAACCACGTGCCTATCCAAGACCAGAAAAATAAAAATAATAATTTTCGCAAAATCAGAAAAATTAAATAATATTTTCCAATAAACAAAAATATGAGAGATCTCGTGAGCTGGTGCGGCTCTCCAATAAACAAAAAATGTGAGAGAGATCCCATGAGTTGGTGAGTCTTCTTAACTGTAGCCATAGATATGGTGAAATTTCCCCATAGATTTTTCGGGCTTGAAAGAGTTTCATAAATGTGACTTGCCATCGGTTGTTTATTTATTTATTTTTTATTTATTATTATTAATATGAAAAACAATATTTTCATTTATAAAAAATAATCATAAAAATGAAAATGAAAGCGCGAATCTTGTGCGCCCGGACAAATCGTGACGAAACGGCAGAGTCTCCTCTATCCAGCTGAAACTCTAAACATAATTTTTCACTTAAACTGCAGTGTCGTGTCGTGTCGTTCTTTACCAAAATTCACTCCGAAACCCGAAACCAGAGATCGAGAGCGAGAGAGGGAGTGGAAAACCATGCCGGAGGACGCGACGGCGATTGACTATGTGATGGAGAAAGCCTCTGGTCCCCACTTCTCGGGGCTCCGGCTCGACGGCATCCTCTCCTCTCCGTCGCCTTCCTCGTCTCCGGCCGCCGCCTCCAACCTCGCAGCCGACCCCAACGCCCCCAAGCAGCCATTCGTCATCGGTACTCTCACCCCCTCGCTCTTCGTTTTAATTTCAATTTGCATTTCGTTGATCCGCTGCGATTCAGTCTCCGCTGCAACTGCATTTCAATTTCGTTGGCGTTACGGTGATTGATTAGGTGTTTCGGGAGGTACGGCTTCCGGTAAGACGACGGTGTGCGACATGATCATCCAGCAGCTTCACGATCATCGTGTCGTACTTGTCAATCAGGTTAGGGCTTGGTGAAGCTCCTTCTCTTTGCTTACTTTCTCTGCATACACGATTTTCTGTTCTTAGTTGATTAAGCTATATAATTAGTATAATTCTTTGATTAGTTTGATTTGGACATTTTGTAGGATTCATTTTATCGAGGTTTGACACCCGAGGAATCGGAACGAGTGCATGAGTATAATTTTGATCACCCTGGTAATCAATTTACTGTTGAAATTCAAATTCACTTTCGTGTTGTTGATTTTAGCTAAGGAACTAGGTTGTGTGCTATGCTATACTGTGCATATCTGACAGTTACGTAGTGGCAGATCATGTTTTGTTTGGGTTCTTTTCTATGTCTATAGGAACATTATTCATATAGTTTACTGATTATCTATTGGTATGTTTTTTAAGATGCTTTTGACACCGAACAACTCTTGGATTGCGTTCAAAAGCTAAAGAACGGGCAATCTGTCCAAGTTCCGATATATGATTTTAAGATACACAGACGAAGTTCTGATAGTTTCCGGCAGGTACTCAAATCATTTAGGTGTTTTCCTCCCTTTTCTTCCTTACGAGTATATAGCTATTTTTGCATGTAATAGCTTACTTGATTACGCTATACTATTTATTGTTTATTATTAATATTCTTCTTCTTATGTTACTTCTATTAGGGTTTTTATTGCTACTGTTATTGCTCTTCTCAAGGACAATTTTGATTCGTAATTGTCGTTTCTCTTCCCTTTTTGGGCATTTGGTTTACTGTTTTGTCAGGTGAATGCTTCTGATGTAATAATCCTGGAAGGAATTCTGGTGTTCCATGACCAACGTGTCCGCAATCTAATGAACATTAAGATTTTTGTCGATACAGGTCTGATCTCTTTTGTGTAATTCTTGTCGTTTTCATATTATTTATTGTCCAATAACGGTTCTTTATGGTCATCACATCTTTTAGATTTCCTTAGTTTTGTTTTGCATGGCATGTTAGTTTGAGCGTTACTTGCGGACTTGATTTGGAAATTTGAGCGTTTCTTGCGGTCTTGATATGGAGTTTTCCTCTTATTGGCCAGTCTCTGTATGTGTGTGAGGAGGAGGTCTTAACCTTTTTTTGGTTATGCTGTCTCTCTCTCTCTCTCTCTTTCAATATTTATCTTACTTTTTACCATATGTTAATAGATGCTGATGTGAGGCTTGCTCGTAGAATAAGACGAGACACAGTTGAGAGGGGCAGAGACATTAACTCTGTTCTTGAAATGGTAAGACCCAATTTGAGCTTGGCTTATTTTTCTTTACAGGAGTTGGGATAATTTTTTTGTAGAGCTGGGTAAGACGAGAGTGGCTTTCTTATAGTTTCTTTAGTAACTCTGCTGAGATTGTATCATTTCCATTCCTAAAATCACAGAGGCATTTTGTATTGTGCAGTATGCTAAGTTCGTCAAACCTGCTTTTGATGATTTTATTCACCCATCAAAGAAGTATGCTGATGTGATCATTCCCCGTGGGGGTGATAATCATGTTGCCATTGATTTGATTGTGCAACATATTCGCACAAAGCTTGGTCAGCATGATCTCTGCAAAATATATCCTAATGTGTACGTTATTCAGTCAACATTTCAGGTATGCAATATGTGTTCATGTGATTTGTTTTCATATAGACATATTGTTCACCTTCTGTCTTATGCGGGAATTAGGAATTTGGCATTTGGCTTTGATTGTTGATTCCACAACTCATCAGTACAAATGATTTGCCAAATTCAGTTACATGACTCTTGTTTTTAGTTTAGTTGAGTATGGGTCTTGTTTTTATAACTCAGAAACTTTTTAAACTGCATTTTCTGAGCACGTTTTGTGTTCTTCTCAAGTATTTTAATTTTCAGCTCTGAAAAGCAAATCAGATTTCTTGGTTGACTGAACCAAGTAGTTTGAGCATATAATTTGCATTATGATGGACTTGTAACCTTAAAGCTTTTCCCAACAGTCGGCACTTGGATGACTATTTGCTCACTTTCTTCTCTTTAGTCTTTAATCTAGTTGTTCTCATTTTTCAGATTAGAGGTATGCATACACTGATTCGAGACCGAGAAATATCGAAGCATGATTTTGTGTTTTATTCAGATCGGCTAATACGTCTGGTAATTTATATTCCATGCCTAATTTAAATTTCATACATCTACAAGAGTTGTGCTTATATTTTCTTATACTCTGATGTGGCCTCCAGGTTGTGGAGCACGGCCTTGGCCATTTGCCATTCACAGAGAAGCAAGTAGTAACTCCAACAGGTGTGCTGATTACATGTCTACAATTTCATCTTTCCTTACCCATACTAGTTTCATAACTTGATTGTGACATGTTCGGTTCGGCATGGGGATAATATTGGATTTCCTTTAGGGGCTAGGGTGTATTTTGAATTTTTTATATATGCTATTTTGAGTATATGGATAAATCTTGCACAAACATGGATTCATATTTAATTTGCATCATCGGAACTATAGCCTGAAAATGAGGAATATTTTGCATGTCTTTGAAAATTTGCTTCTATTATATACCAGCATCAGTATATACCGGGGTGGATTTCTGCAAGAAACTGTGTGGGGTTTCAATTGTTCGAAGGTGAGCTTTAAATCAGGTATTGAATTTTAGAAGTTTTATTTATCCGGCAGTCCTTTGCCTATGCCGACAACCTTTCCTTGTTTATTATGTCAGTGGTGAGAGCATGGAAAATGCATTACGTGCATGCTGCAAAGGAATAAAGATTGGAAAGATTCTGATTCACCGTGATGGAGACAATGGAAAGCAGGTACCTTGTTTTTAAAGGAGAAAATTTGACCAATAGCTATCTCCTCCCTCTCAAACCTTATAAAAATTGTGTATAACCGAGCTATTCCAACTTAAACAGCTTATTTACGAGAAACTTCCAATGGATATTTCAGAACGTCATGTCCTGCTTCTAGATCCAGTCCTTGCTACAGGTAATCCCATTTATCTCTCATAAGCTTGGTTGTCCTTCTTTGGTACCTGCATATACGCAGGAAATGCAGTTGGTAGTGTTGCAAGAAAAATTTCATCTCTAGTTTTTTATTCTCATTGTTATACACAGCAGTGGTAGAAAGATATCATTTGTGTATGTCTAATGCCATTCCCATTGAAAGAGCATGTTGTGAGACAGTGTTCTGTCTGAATATTCAGTTGGTGTGGCATGTTAGCTTCTGCTAGCTTAAAACTGTAGTCTGGTTTTTGTTTGTTTTTTAATTTTTGGGGCATGGGAGTCTTTGTTATGTGGTACGCTGAAGAATTTGTGTATATAATGAGGCTCAATCAGTCTATTGCTCTTGAAAGTATGGTCAAATCTCACATTGCTCCCGAAGTCACGACGCCCCACTTTTCCCCTTGTCCGATGGTTTGTGTCTCACTTTGACACAGAACAATAGTGACAGGAGCAAGGCAGTTCATTGTGACTTGTGGGGGCCAATGCGGGATTTGCCCATACTTTTAGGGGCCACTACTCTAAACATTTCAAATTACAAGCAACAGTAAATAGGCATCCATAATTCATCAAATTTACAAGCCATTCTGCTAGAGGTCATTCTTCAAATTTTTGAACTTGCTGGTGACTGAGTAGTAACGATCAACCTTAATGGCTTGTAGGTAACTCTGCTAACCAGGCGATTGAACTACTCATACAGAAAGGAGTTCCTGAAGCCCATATTATTTTCTTAAACCTTATTTCTGTGAGTTTTTTCTTGATGCTGGTTGATTACGCGTATACAAATAACAACACACATTGACTTAAATACCCTACTATTTTCATCTGCCTTAGGCCCCTGAAGGAATCCATTGTGTTTCCAAACGGTTTCCATCTTTGAAGATTGTGACTTCGGAGATTGATGTTGCGCTGAATGAAGAGTTCCGTGTCATACCAGGACTGGGTGAATTTGGTGATCGATACTTTGGCACCGATGATTAAGTGCATACTTATAGATTGCCATCGTATAATATTGGGCTGCGGCCTTGGAATAGATCGTTGTTTCCGAATTTGTTTCCATTTGGAAACCTGCAGGTGTGTATTGGCGTTGTGTCCAAATTCTATAAATGGTTGAATTGTTTCAACTTTCAACCCATGAGCTAACTGATGGTGGAATTTATAAAAATTACTGTGTGATGTTAGTTTCTTGGTCCTCATGCTATTTGTCAATTTTGGAAGTTTATTATGAAATACAGGAGCTTTTTCTTGCATTTGATCGCGTCTAATTGTTTTTTGAACGAAAGGACCTATTAATTTTTTTTTTTTTTGGTTTAATTTGATCGCGTCTAATTGTTTCTTTGAACAAAGGGACCTATTAATCTTTTTTTCTTAAAATTGTTAAAAATTATCAACTAATAACTTCGTCATGGCAATCTACTATTTTGGGAACTAAAAAAACTCACAGAAGCATTTTAGTTTTTTCAGGTCACCATCGTGTGACTCATCAATATTGGGAATCAATTCAAGATGTGTCGTGTGGAAAAATGACCTATTAATTGATAATTTGGGTATTGTCTGATATCGTTTGGATATTTCTTTTGGGGGACTGGGAATGCAGCTGTAATAGTATCTCAAGTCAAATACACACTAACATACTTTTTAATTTTGTTCATATGACAGTGCTTGATTGATTTCGGATATCATCACATTGGCAATCCCGTTGTAGGGATTGCCCTTATTGAGAGAATTTACCTTATTACCAGTTACAAGAATCTCTCATTAATATCGTCTTGATTGAAATTGCCAATTCCAACTTATAAGTCATTGTCATTGACCCCGCAAAACTTAAATTCCACAGTGGGAAATCAAAACTTCCAACGCCTCAGAATCATTGACTTGGAAGTCTCTGCACAATTCTACTATTTGTATAAGAAGGGAGAAAGGATAGCCAGACAAGTATGATTGTGACCCCATTTGAACCCTGAAGTGTTACTTGCAAACTGACCCTTATGCGAGCATGTAATGACCATTTATATGTTTTTTGTAGAAAGCATTTCACGTGCTTTTTCTAGAATTTTCATTTGCATTTTTACTAAGAATTGGTTCTAAAAATATTTTCACCGAAAACACTTTCCATCATTTTAAAATAACTTCCCAACGAGCCCTTATATGATACCTATGTACTATTGTCGTTGCATCTGGTGTCAATAAAACAAGCAACGTGAACAAAACTTGCCCATGTTTTTATGTATTTGCCACGAAACGAAACAATAACAGCATACCCATGTAATGCAAATACTTCTAGACACACTAAGGGTCGGGACCACTGAGTTGGAAGTCTAGCGACTGTGAAGGGCCAGCCACAGACAATCGGTCGGCCGCCCATTTTCCATGAACACTCATTCTCCTTAAAAAAAATGACATTGTTATAGTTTTTCACACTTTAAATATTGCAGACATCTTGAGACCTGCAAAGCATATCTCATTGCATGCTCACATAAGAAGTATGCTCAGACTGAAGACTGAATTTTTATTACTTTGAAACTGAATATTTATTACATAAGTTCTCACACATAAAAGATAACATCATCAACAATTTTTACTACCTTTGTTTTTTTTTTTTTTTTTTTCTGTCTTCATTCTCTTGTTTATGTCACTTAATATTTATTACTTTATTGAATGCAAACGCAAATGTTGGGAAAAAAAACTTAGAGTACACAACTCTAGCACAAGTGTTGGAGAGACAACACAAGTAAACAAATTACTTGTATTACACAAACAAAATATTACAACACTCTCAAATGACACTCTTAAGAAGCTATGATACTCACTCACTTTCTAGAGACAAACTCTAGAGCACTCACACTCTTACAAGACTACTTACAAGGCTTCCCACTCTCTTACTTAGCTCTTCTTAATTGATTGGTTGCTTGTTGATTTGTTGATACAAATGGTGTGGATGCCTTCTCCTTTTATAGGCATGGATGGAACCTTGGAGAAGCATGGACACACCATGCTAGAGATATCTAGATAATTCCACTAACTTCCTAAGTTAGAATTATCTACACTAAACTTGCATGTTGGCAGAAACCTCACCATTCTTCTAGACTCTTCCACCAACTTAAGAAACAACATTCTAGTCATTTCTACAAAGTACTACTTTAACTTGGATAATCTAGCTAACCAACCTTAGTGAATGTTCTAGAATTCTTTATTCTAGATTTGTGCAGGTCCTTTAATGAGATGGAGTTGATTTCTTTAACAGCAAATGCAAATGCTAGAAAAAAATAAAAGATTGAAAGGTAGAAAATGACATTGTGAATATTATTTCCCATATATTAGAGAAAAACAATTTGAAGATTGCGAGGTCCCAAAGCTACAAATTAGTATATAAGCTTCTTACATTGGTTTTAGTGTTACCGGTTACAACCGATTCGGTGGAGAGAGCGTTTTCGTCCCTTTGTCCGACAATTCCTGACTTTCGCTACTGCCAACGAGCCTTTATTTGATACGTATGTACCATTATTGTTGCATCCGATGTCAATAAAACAAGTTATGTGAACAAAACTTACACATGTTTTCATGTATTTGCCACGAAACGAAACATTAACAGCATACCCATGTAATACAAATACTTCTGAACACATTAATGGTCGGGACCACTGACTTGGAAGTCTAGCGACTGTGAAAGGCCAGCCACATACCATCGGCCGGCTGCCCATTTTCCATGAAGACTCATTCTCCTTAGAAAAAATGACATTGTTATACTTTTTCACACTTTAAATACTGCAGATATCTTGAGACCTGCAAAGCATATCTCATTGCATGCTCACATAAGAAGTATGGTTCCCAGAAGTGCTTCCATCCAACTTTTTTCACTTATTATACTGTCAGGTTTCCTCTTCTTTGAAACTACTAAACTTGGTTTCTGCAGTGCTGATCGTAACGTGGGATGCAAGGAAACTGAGAGGAAAGCCCTTCTCGAGCTCAAAGCCGGTCTCACAAATCCTTCAGGCCGGCTTTCATCTTGGGTGGGAGAAGATTGTTGCAATTGGAGCGGTGTAGGCTGCAACAACGTAACTGGACGCGTGACCACGCTCAATCTCCACAACGAATTTTCAGATGGCGAGGATGGAACATTGCTTGCATTTGGCGGTGAGATCAACCTTTCTTTGCTTGTTTTGAAAGATTTGATCCACTTGGATTTGAGCATGAATAACTTTGAAGGTGTTCGAATTCCAAACTTCATCGGATCACTAGAGAAATTGGAATACCTCAATCTCTCTAGTGCATCTTTCGGTGGAGTCATTCCCCAAAGTTTTGGAAACCTTTCGAGATTGCTTTCTCTAGACCTCAGCTATTATCTTTTTGAACCCATAGCGAATGATCTTCGATGGCTTCCAACTCTTTCTTCCTTAAAGTACCTAAACCTCGGAGGAGTAGACCTTAGCAAGGCTAAATCACGTTGGCTTCCCACTGTCAATATGCTACCTTCGCTCGTTGAATTGCATTTGCCCTCTTGTGGACTTTCCATCCTTCCTCTCACCCTTCCTTCCATGAATTTCGCATCCCTTTCAGTTCTCGATCTTTCAAACAACAATTTCAACTCCACATTACCTCCCTGGTTGTTCAATCTGACTAACCTAGTCACCCTTGAAATGCACTCAACCAATCTCCACGGAGCACTTCCAGAAACATTTGGTAGTTTGACATCTCTTCGGACGCTTGATTTGTCGGAAAACTCAAACATTGAAGGACCTTTGCCAAGAAGCTTAGGAATGCTGTGCAACTTGCAGACGGTGAATCTTCCCATCAACAAATTTACTGGCGAGATTATTGATTTCGTTGATAGGTTGTCTGCATGCATAAACAACAGCTTAGAGAGGCTGGATTTGGGATATAATAGCCTGACAGGAAGACTGCCGGATTCTTTGGGAAATCTTAAAACCTTAAGATTCCTCAAATTGTGGTTTAATTCATTTGAAGGCTCAATCCCAAAATCTATTGGCAAGCTGAAATCTTTGGAAGAGTTCTACATTTCAAATAATCAAATGAGTGGGAGCATCCCTGAAGGTCTTGGGCAGCTCTCGTCGCTGACTGCACTAGATATCTCGGAAAACACATGGGAAGGTTCGATTACAGAAGCTCATTTCATGAAACTTGGAAGCCTTACAGATGTTTCAATATATAACAATAACCCAAACATTTCCTTAGTTTTCGACATTAGTTCCGATTGGATACCTCCCTTTAAGCTGAGATACTTGAACATTAGGTCATGCCAACTAGGTCCTAAATTTCCTACATGGCTTAGAAATCAAACTGAGCTGGTCACTTTGGTACTCAACAATGCTAGGATTTCGGATACCATACCGGAGTGGTTTTGGCAGTTGGATTTCCAATTAGATAAACAAGATGTCGCTTATAATCAGCTAAGCGGCAGGGTGCCCAACTCATTACGATTTATCAGTCCTGGCATCGTTGATTTGAGTACAAACCGCTTCGAGGGCCCCCTCCCACTCTGGTCATCTAACATTACCATGTTGTATCTTAGAGATAATCTGTTTTCTGGGCCAATTCCTCGTGACATTAGTGAAGTAATGCCCTCTCTGACGGATCTAGACATTTCTCGGAACTCTTTGAATGGAAGCATTCCCCTGTCCATGGGTAATCTAAGCCAATTAACAACCATGGTTATCTCAAATAACCTGTTGTCTGGTGAGATTCCTAACTTTTGGGACAGTATACCATCATTGTACATCCTAGATGTGTCGAATAACAGTCTTTCAGGTTCAATCCCACCATCCTTAACTTCTCTAACTTTACTGAGATTCTTGATACTCTCTAGCAACCACCTTTCGGGCAAACTTCCTTCCATGAAAAACTTCACTGACATGAGGAGTCTTGATCTTGGTGAGAACAATTTCTCTGGAGCTATTCCAGCTTCCATAGGAGAAAGCATGCCCTCTTTGTTGATTTTGCGTCTGAGGCTCAACTGGTTTAGCGGAAGCATCCCTTCGCAGTTATGTGGTCTTTCCAATCTCCACATATTGGACCTCTCACACAACAATATCTCCGGAAATGTTCCTTGCTGCATAGGTAACTTAACTGGCTTCAGATCCGATCTCACAAATAAAGATACAGAAGATTATCTTTACCAGGGAAGATTGAAGGTAGTGGCAAAAGGAAGGGTCCTCGAATATAACTCCATCCTTTACCTTGTCAATAGTGTTGATCTCTCGGACAACAACTTGTCAGGAGAGATGCCTGTGGGGCTAACAAGCCTTACAAGGTTAGGCACCTTGAATCTGTCCATGAATCATTTGACAGGAAATATCCCAGCCAAGATCGGAGACTTGGAGCAGATAGAAACTCTGGACCTATCGAGCAACAAACTTTCGGGTCCAATTCCACAGAGCATGGTTTCTTTAACATTTTTGAATCATCTCAACTTGTCATACAACAACTTGTCCGGGAAAATCCCAACAAGCAATCAGTTTGAAACCTTCAATGCATCCATTTATGAAGGAAATGCCGGTCTTTGTGGGCATCCATTACCAAATTGCCAAGGCGATGAAGAAACACCTCAGGTTCCAGGTGGAGATGACGAGGATGATGACAGTAAGCTCGATAAGCTGTGGCTCCTACTCAGCATTGTGATAGGATTCTGTTTCGGGTTCTGGGGTGTTTGCGGGACTCTGGTCATCAAGAAGTCTTGGAGGTATGCGTATTTCAACTTCGCTAACAAGGTGTATGCATATGTATTAGCCATTCTGAAGAAAAGATCTTTGAAACTGTCAAATGTGAAAGCATATATATGAATGCAAATAAGACCTGAAAATTGGTTGTTCTCATTACTATTTTGGAAATAAAGATGCATGAATATCTTATATGATTCGAGAAATTTTATTCTTCTTTCTTGTGATTATATTCATGCTGCGAACTTTTATTTCTCTGTAAAAAGAAAGTCTAGAGTGTTTTTGCAACATCTGATTGTTTTTGTTTGATGATTTCGCGAGACAATCTACCGATTAATTAAATATTGAAGGCAAACTAGTGAAAATTTTAATTATAATTATGTTCTCTTCTAGAAAGACAATAAAGGACAACTATTCTCACCCAATACTCACGCCTAGGCCTGATTTTTGGTTAGATCGGATCGGTATACATGTTTCCAATTCCAATTCCAATCCAAAAAGTTTCGGGAATGCATATCATTTCTAATTTCAGAATCAAAATTTCGAAATGTCATAAACTTATGTCGAATTGGGTATTTTTGGAATCAGATTTGTTTCGCAATTTCAAAATTATGGGACTTCTATGACTTCATCTACTGTTCTCCATCAAGATAAAAAAAATATGTCATCTCCTTGGCTCTCTCTACACAATACAAAATTGTATAGTTCTCAAATTCTCATTTTTTATGTAATATATTCTATAGGGAGTTGTAATTGACAAAATAGTTACATATCTGAGTACATGTAGAATAAATCGAAAGTTAAAAAGTACTATGTAACAAAGTTATGCAAGTTTCAGAATTTGAGATCAAATTTAGAATATAAAATACGTTCCAATTCTTATCCAATTTTTTTCTGAATTTCAAAATTTTGAACTTGAATCGAGCAGAATTTTTGTAATATTTTAGCTCAAATCGGTCAGATTTGGATATTCCTATCCAAGTTGAACCCCTACTCACGCCAAAACCAAAACCCTTGAAACTTGTAAATAAAAAAAAGGGTTAATTACAAAAAACTACCTCAAGTATGGGTCAAATGACACTTTCATACCTCATCTTTTAAAATTGACAATGTCATACCTCATCTTACGAATTTGTGTCAATGTTATACCTTCCGTTAGTTTGACCGTTTATTCTCAGTTAAATGCTGACGTGGCTTGATCTGGGACCCATTTTTATTAAAAATTAATAAAAAAATTATTAAAAACAAAAAAAATCATTTAATATTATTTAAATATTAAAATAATAAAATAATTATTTAAAAAAAAAAAAAAAAAAAAAAACCAACGTCAATTCTCCCTTCCCCCCCTCTCTCTCCCTTCTCCCCATCTTCATCTTCTTCCCCTTTCTGCAACTCCAACCCAGAAAAACAGAAGAGAAAAAAAAAAAAAAAAAAACCAATTTGTTTTCCTTGCTCCTCACCCCCTCTTCTCCCCACACCCACGCACCCAACCTCCCCACCTTCGCACCCCAACCTTGCACCCACTATCTACAACCCCTAAAAAAAAAAAAAAAAAAAAAAAAACCCAGAAAAAAAAAAACCCATTCTCCTGGGCGAGGAGAAAATGGGCGGCGGGGGTCCCGGGGGGGGGGGGGGAGGGGGGGAGAGGGGGGGTGGGGGAATGGGTGTGGAGAGGAGAGGGTGGGTGTGAGGGGGGCGAACTGGGTTGCTGCTGTTTTTTTTTTTTTTTTTTTTTTCTTCTTCCCTCTTCTTCTTCTGCAGGAACGAACTGGGGACTTTTTTTTTTTTTTTTTTTTTTTCTTCTTCTTCTTCTTCTTCTTCCCTCTTCTTCTTCTTCTGCAGGGACGAACTGGGGACTTTTTTTTTTTTTTTTTTTTTTTTTTTCTTCTCTCTTCTTCCCTCTTCTTCTTCTTTTTCTTCTTCTTCTGCAGGGGGACGAACTGGGCTTCTTTTTTTTTTTTTTTTTTTTTCTTCTCTCTTCTTCTGCTTCCCTCTTCTTCTTCTTCTTCTTCTTCTTCTGCGGGTTAGGTTGGGGGGGGGGTGGGAGTGGACGGGTTTGCTGCTGTTTTTTTTTTTTTTTTTTTTTTTTTTCTCTTCTTCTTCTTCTTCTTTCTCCTTCTTCTTTTCTGGGTTGTTGGGTTGCAGGAAGATGATGGGGAAGAGAGAGGGGGAGATGCACGAAAGGAGAGGGAAGATAATGGTTGTTTGTTTTTTATTTTTTTATGTACTTTTTTATTATTATTTTAATATTTAAATAATATTAAATGATTTTTTTTGTTTTTAATAATTTTTTTATTAATTTTTTAATAAAAATGGGTCCCAGATCAAGCCACGTCAGCATTTAACTGAGAAATAAACGGCCAAGCTAACGGAAGGTATAACATTGACACAAATTCGTAAGATGAGGTATGACATTGTCAATTTTAAAAGATGAGGTATGAAAGTGTCATTTAACCCATACTTGAGGTAGTTTTTTGTACTTAACCCTAAAAAAAAACTCTTCCCACTCATCACTCACACCAAAACCAAAATACTCGTTTCATTCAAACAACCCGACTTACTCCCTCCAAACCCTCAAAACCCAAACTCCATATGAAACCATTATTTTGAATATTTACTTGTGTTGTACGTTGGGAGAAATTTTGATTCGAGAAAATTTTCCACATACCAGGACAGGAAAGTTTATTGAAATTTCGGTGTCCATAAGCGGAAAATAAGCAGCAAGTTTCGGTCAGGACTAACAGAGTAAAATAAAAATATGTTCTCTAAACCGGACTTCCACACAAGCTTCCGGCCTTGTCTACCGAACGCAGCTTTTACATTTGACAGCTGACTGCTGCAAACAACTGGTGTTACTTCAATACTTTTCCTGTTAATCTCTCTAACATAGAAAAATTCTTAAATTTTAAGCTAGAAGACATGATATGTGTACGTTAAGGGATAGCACTGACTTGGGAAGTCTTTGGACGATCGTACTAGTGTCGATTCTCATAGAATTAAGGATAGCCTCGACGGCACGGTTGTTATAGGTGACCCGATTATATGACGAGATTCTTACTTACAACCGGGTATGAATTTCCATTACTCTATGGCACTTACGTGGATATATCTCCTAAGATGTAGAAGTTATTGGCCTTGGTTTTGAGTGGTGAGGTGCACCATTGACTTGTAAGTCTTTTGTTTTTGTTTTCTTATCAGAGGCTTGGGAAATTTTCGTAACAGCAACATTATGGTCTACGATTCCATGTCCAAATCTTTCACCCCTAAGTGTTTCCACGACGGCACATAATTTGGAACAACTAAAAGAGGAGAAAATCTCCTTTTTATACATCCCATTTCATGCAGAAACAGCAGCTTAGAGAGGCTGGGTTTGGGATATAACAACCTGACAGGAAAACTGCCGGATTCTTTGGGAAATCTTAAAACCTTAAGAATCCTCAAATTGGGGTTTAATTCATTTCAGGGCTCAATCCCAAAATCTATTGGCAAGCTGAAATCTTTGGAGGAGTTGTACATTTCAAAAAATCAAAGGAGTGGGAGCATCCTTGAAGGTCTTGGGCAGCTTTCGTCGCTGACTGCACTAGATATCTCGGAAAACACATGGGAAGGTTCGATTACAGAAGCTCATTTCATGAAACTTGGAAGCCTTACAGATGTTTCAATATATAACAATAACCCAAACATTTCCTTAGTTTTCAACATTAGTTCCGATTGGATACCTCCCTTTAAGCTGAGATACTTGAACATTAGGTCATGCCAACTAGGTCCTAAATTTCCTACATGGCTCAGAAATCAGACTGAGCTGGTCACTTTGGTACTCAACAATGCTAGGATTTCAGCTGTGAAAGCTTTTAGAAGACGCTGTCAACTGTGAAAGCTTGTTTAAGCAAATAAAGATGTTTAATATTTTCCTTTTCCTTGATGAATTTGTAAGCGTGGTTTCAATGTCCTTTATGTCTTGCTTGTAAGTCAAGACACAAATTCTACAATATTACTCTACAAATCTCTATTTGTATCTTAAATTATTGCAGTGCTTCCACTTTGATTCTTCAATTTTAATTTATCTGAAAGTGACTTTCGTTACAAAAGTTAACAGAATAACACGTGATCACTTTCTAAAGGACATTTCGATAGCTCGTGTACTTGATAAAAATGCCCTTAATATGTTAGAATTTGACCACTTTTGTCCAAGAGTAGGCATTTATGCTAGAAAACGAACAAAATTTATCAAATTTAGGAGCCATTCTGCTAGAGGGCATTCTTCAAATTTTTGAACTTGCTGGTGACTGAGTAGTAACGATCAACCTTAATGGCTTGTAGGTAACTCTGCCAACCAGGCGATTGAACTACTCATACAGAAAGGAGTTCCTGAAGCCCATATTATTTTCTTAAACCTTATCTCTGTGAGTTTTTTCTGGATGCTGGTTGATTACGCGTATTTGTGTACAAATAACAACACACATTGACTTAAATACCCTGCTATTTTCATCTGCCTTAGGCCCCTGAAGGAATCCATTGTATGTCCATCTTTGAAGATTGTGACCTCGGAGATTGATGTTGCGCTGAATGAAGAGTTCCGTGTCATACCAGGACTGGGTGAATTTGGTGATCAATACTTTGGCACCGATGATTAAGTGCATACTTATAGATTGGGATCGTATAATATTGGGCTGCGGCCTTGGAATAGATCGTTGTTTCCGAATTTGTTTCCATTTCGAAACCTGCAGGTGTGTTTTGGCGTTGTGTCCAAATTCTATAAATGGTTCGGCTGCTTTATCTTGAATTGCTTCAACTTTCAACCCATGAGCTAACTGATGGTGGAATTTATAAAAATTACTGTGTGATGTTAGTTTCTTGGTCCTTATGCTATTTGTCAATTTTGGAAGTTTATTAAGAAATACATGAGCTTTTTCTTGCATTTGATCGCGTCTAATAGGTTATTTGAACAGAGGGACCTATAAATTTTTTTTTTTTGTTTAATTTGATCGCGTCTAATTGTTTCTTTGAACAAAGGGACCTATTAATCTTTTTTTTCTTAAAATTGTTAAAAATTATCAACTAGTAAATTCGCCACGGCAATCTACTCTTTCGGGAACTAGAAAGACTCACAGATATATTTTAGTTTTTTCTGGTCATCATCGTGTGACTCATCAATACTAGCAATCAATTCAAGATGTGCCATGTAGAAAAATGACCTATTAATTGATAATTTGCGTATTGTCTGATATCGTTTGGATATTTCTTTTGGGGGATTGGGAATTCAACTGTAACAGTATCCCAAGTCAAGTACACACTAATATACTTTTTAATTTTGTTCATATGACAATGCTTGATTGATTTCGGATATCATCACATTGGCAATCCCGTTGTAGGGATTGCCCTTATCAAGAGAATTTGCCTTATTACCGGTTGCATACAAGAATCTCTCCTTAAATCGTATCGATGAAATTGTCAATTCCAACTTATAAGTCATTGTCATTGACCCCGCAAAACTTAAATTCCACAGTGGGAAATCAAAACTTCCAACGCTTCAGAACCATTGACTTGGAAGTCTCTACACAATTCTACTTTTCGTATCAAAAGGGAGAAAGGATAGCCAGACAAGTACGATTGTGACCCCATTTGACCCCTGAAGTGTTACTTGCAAACAGACCCTTATGCGAGCATGTAATGACCAGTTATATGCTTTTTGTAGAAAGCACTTCACGTGTCTTTTCTAGAATTTTCAATTGCATTCTCACTAAGAATTGGTTCTAAAAATATTTTCACTAAAAGCAGTTTCCATCATTTTAAAATCACTTCCCAACGAGCTCTTATACGATACCTATGTACTGATGGGCAAAAAAAAAACTTAGAGTACACAACTCTAACACAAGTGTTGGAGAGACAATACAAGTAAACAAATTACTTGTATTACACAAACAAATATTACAACACTCTCAAAGGACACTCTTAAGAACAATGACACTCACTCACTTTCTAGAGACAAACTCTAGAGCACTCACACTCTTACAAGACTACTTACAAGGCTTCCCACTCTCTTACTTAGCTCTTCTTAATTGATTGGTTGCTTGTTGATTTGTTGATACAAATGGTGTGGATGCCTTCTCCTTTTATAGGCATGGATGGAACCTTGGAAAAGCATGGACACACCATGCTAGAGATATCTAGATAATTCCACTAACTTCCTAAGCTAGAATTATCTACACTAATCTTGCATGTTGGTGGAAACCACACCATTCTTCTAGACTCTTCCACCAACTTAAGAAACAACATTCTAGTCATTTCTACAAAGTACTACTTTAACTTGGATAATCTAGCTAACCAACCTTAGTGAATGTTCTAGAATTCTTTATTCTAGATTTGTGTAGGTCCTTTAATGAGATGGGGTTGATTTCTTTAACATGTACTATTATCGTTGCATCCGGTGTCAATAGAACAAGTTAAGTGAACAAAACTTACGCATGTTTTTATGTATTTGCCTCGAAATGAAACATATAACAGCATACCCATGTAATGCAAATACCTGTAGACACGCTAAGGGTCGGGACCACTGACTTGGAAGTCTAGCGACTGTGAAAGGCCAGCCACAGACAATCGGCCGGCTGCCCATTTTCCACGAAGACTCATTCTCCTTAGAAAAAATGACATTGTTATACTTTTTCACACTTTAAATATTGGAGATATCTTGAGACCTGCAAAGCATATCTCATTGCATGCTCACATAAGAAATATGGTTCCCAGAAGTGCTTCCGTCCAACTTTTTTCACTTATTATACTGTCAGGTTTCCTCTTCTTTGAAACCACTAAACTTGGTTCCTGCAGTGCTGATCGTAACGTGGGATGCAAGGAAACTGAGAGGAAAGCCCTTCTCGAGCTCAAAGCCGGTCTCACAGATCCTTCAGGCCGGCTTTCGTCTTGGGTGGGAGAAGATTGCTGCAATTGGAGCGGTGTGGGCTGCAACAACGTAACTGGACGTGTGACCATGCTCAATCTACGCAACGAATTTTCAGACGGCGAGGATGGAACATTGCTTGCATTTGGCGGTGAGATCAACCCTTCTTTGCTTGTTTTGAAAGATTTGATCCACTTGGATTTGAGCATGAATAACTTTGAAGGTGTTCGAATTCCAAACTTCATCGGATCACTAGAGAAATTGGAATACCTCAATCTCTCTAGTGCATCTTTCGGTGGAGTCATTCCCCGAAGTTTTGGAAACCTTTCGAGATTGCTTTCTCTAGACCTCAGCTATTATCTTTTTGAACCCATAGCGAATAATCTTCGATGGCTTCCAACTCTTTTTTCCTTAAAGTACCTAAACCTCGGAGGAGTAGACCTTAGCAAGGCTAAATCACGTTGGCTTCCCACTGTCAATATGCTACCTTCGCTCGTTGAATTGCATTTGCCCTCTTGTGGACTTTCCATCCTTCCTCTCACCCTTCCTTCCATGAATTTCGCATCCCTTTCAATTCTCGATCTTTCAAACAACAATTTCAACTCCACATTACCTCCCTGGTTGTTCAATCTGACTAACCTAGTCACCCTTGAAATGCACTCAACCAATCTCCACGGAGCACTTCCAGAAACATTTGGTAGTTTGACATCTCTTCGGACGCTTGATTTGTCAGAAAACTCAAACATTGAAGGACCTTTGCCAAGAAGCTTGGGAATGCTGTGCAACTTGCAGACGGTGAATCTTCCCAGTAACAACATTACGGGCGACATTACTGATTTCGTTGATAGGTTGTCTGCATGCATAAACAACAGCTTAGAGAGGCTGGATTTGGGATATAACAACTTGACAGGAAGACTGCCGGATTCTTTGGGAAATCTTAAAACCTTAAGATTCCTCAAATTGTGGTTTAATTCATTTGAAGGCTCAATCCCAAAATCTATTGGCAAGCTGAAATCTTTGGAGGAGTTCTACATTTCAAATAATCAAATGAGTGGGAGCATCCCTGAAGGTCTTGGGCAGCTCTCGTCGCTGACTGCACTAGATATCTCGGAAAACACATGGGAAGGTTCGATTACAGAAGCTCATTTCATGAAACTTGGAAGCCTTACAGATGTTTCAATATATAACAATAACCCAAACATTTCCTTAGTTTTCGACATTAGTTCCGATTGGATACCTCCCTTTAAGCTGAGATACTTGAACATTAGGTCATGCCAACTAGGTCCTAAATTTCCTACATGGCTCAGAAATCAGACTGAGCTGGTCACTTTGGTACTCAACAATGCTAGGATTTCGGATACCATACCGAAGTGGTTTTGGCAGTTGGATTTCCAATTAGATAAACTAGATGTCTCTTATAATCAGCTAAGCGGCAGGGTGCCCAACTCATTACGATTTATCAGTCCTGGCACCGTTGATTTGAGTACAAACCGCTTCGAGGGCCCCCTCCCACTCTGGTCATCAAACATTACCATGTTGTATATTAGAGATAATCTGTTTTCTGGGCCAATTCCTCGTGACATTAGTGAAGTAATGCCATCTCTGACGGATCTAGACATTTCTCAGAACTCTTTGAATGGAAGCATTCCCCTGTCCATGGGTAATCTAAGCCAATTAACAACCATGGTTATCTCAAATAACCTGTTGTCTGGTGAGATTCCTAACTTTTGGGACAGTATACCATCATTGTACATCCTAGATATGTCGAATAACAGTCTTTCAGGTTCAATCCCACCATCCTTAACTTCTCTAACTTTACTCAAACACTTGATACTCTCTAGCAACCACCTTTTGGGCAAACTTCCTTCCATGAAAAACTTCACTGACATGACGATGCTTGATCTTGGTGAGAACAATTTCTCTGGAGCTATTCCAGCTTCCATTGGAGAAAGCATGCCCTCTTTGTTGATTTTGTGTCTGAGGCTCAACTGGTTTAGCGGAAGCATCCCTTCGCAGTTATGTGGTCTTTCCAATCTCCACATATTGGACCTCTCACACAACAATATCTCCGGAAATGTTCCCCGCTGCATAGGTAACTTAACTGGCCTCAGATCCAATCTCACAAATAAGGATACAAAAGGTCTTCTTTACAATGAAAGATTTAAGGTAGTGACAAAAGGAAGGGTCCTCGAATATAGCTTCATCCTTTACCTTGTCACTAGTGTTGATCTCTCGGACAACAACTTGTCAGGAGAGATACCTGTGGGGCTAGCAAGCCTTACAAGGTTAGGCACCTTGAATCTGTCCATGAATCATTTGACAGGAAATATCCCAGCAGAGATCGGAAACTTGGAGTGGATAGAAACTCTTGACCTATCAAGCAACAAACTTTCGGGTCCAATTCCACAGACCATGGTTTCTTTAACATTTTTGAATCATCTCAACTTGTCATACAACAACTTGTCCGGGAAAATCCCAACAAGCAACCAGTTTGGAACCTTCATTGATCCATCCATTTATGAAGGCAATGCCGGTCTCTGTGGGCATCCATTACCAACCGATTGCCAAGGCGACAAGGAAATACCCCCGGTTCCAAGTGCAGATGGGGAAGATGATGACAGTAAGTCTGATAGGCTATGGTTCATCATCAGCGTGGTGATAGGTTTCTGTTTCGGGTTCTGGGGAGTTTTCGGGACTTTGGCTGTCAAGAAGTCTTGGAGATATGCCTACTTTTGCTTCGTTGACAAGGTGAAGTATGCTGTGCTTGATTTTTTCTCAGCCATTGCTACTTATCTGCAGAAAAGATCATAGATTTTAGAAGAAGCTGTCAACTGTGAAAGCTTATTTAAGCAAATAAAGATGTTTAATATTTTCCTTTTCCTTTATGAATTTGTAAGCGTGGTTTCAATGTCCTTTATGTTTTGCTTGTAAGTCAAGACACATATTCTACAATATTACTCTACAAATCTCTATTTGTATCTTAAATTATTACGGTGCTTCCACTTGGATTTTCAATTTTAATTTATTTAAAAGTTACTTTCATTACAAAAGTTGACGAGATAACACGTGATCACTTTCTAAAAGATATTTCGATATCTTGTGTACTTGATAAAAATGCCCTTAATATATTAGAATTTGACCACTTTTGTCTAAGAGTAGGTCTTTATGCTAGAAAACGAACAAAATTAACCAAACCCAAATTTGATTGATTCAAAGAACGAATCTACACGTTATGGACTAATTTGCTACTAAAAAACGTTTGACGACCAAAATTGAACAACCACTAAAACTCCGGAAAAATTTTGTAATTAGCGGCTTTTCCCGTTTTATTACCGTTGAGATCTTCCTACCAAAATCCCTCATCTACATTTGCTTTTTGTCTATTATCCGTCCCGCCACAGAGCAGCGGCGGAACAACATGCCTCTCTGCTTCCTCTCCGTCCGTCCTCCTCCCCCTCGTCTCATCGCCTGCCACGTGTCTCCAGTAGCAGTGCGCCCTTGGCCGTCTGCTTCAGCACCACAAGTACCAGCAGCACTACCTTCTCTCTCACTAAGCGCTAGCTCAACTCCGCCGCCGCTATAAATTTTCAAAATTACACTGAGAATGAGACACTGCCCCTCTGCAGCTGCTGCTTTTGTGCGTGAAGAGCACCAGGAAAGAATCAGAAAACCACAAATTCTGAGGAGTAGGAATTCAAAGCCCTGAAAATGACGACTTACAGAGGAGATTTGGTTTCCTATCTTCTCCGATTAGGAGGAATATTGCAAGGGAAAACACGATCGTCTTTTGCTTTTGATTTTTTTGCAAAAATTAGTAATGTATTTGTTGTGGTATGTCAAAACTGCCATTGGACCTAATGAGCCCGGCCCATTAGGTACTACACCCTAATGCTCAATCATGAAAAATGATCCCGACCAAAGATTTGATGGTGACCTTTTATGGGAAAATCATTTTCCCAGTTGCTTCTTACCTTGGAGATGTCACTTTTATGTTTCATTGTACATATTCTTTTGGGTCAACAATCCAAGGGCAATTGGCCCTCTCATCACGTATGATTATCATATTAACTAGTTATAATACATAAAAGATAACATCATCAACAATTTTTACCTTTGTTTATGTCTTTGTGTCTTCATTCTCTTGTTTATGTCTTTGTGTCTTCGTTCTCTTGTTTATGCCACTTAATTTTTATTACTTTATTGAATGCAATTGCTAAAAAAAAAACAAAAGATTGAAAGGTAGAAAATGACATTGTGAATATTATTTCCCATATATTAGAGAAAAACAATTTGAAGATTGGGAGGTCCCAAAGCTACAAATTAGTATGTAAGCTACTTACATTGGTTTTAGTGTTACCGGTTACAACCGATTCGGTGGAGAGAGCGTTTTCGCCCCTTTGTCCGACAATTCCTGACTTCGCCACTGCCAATGAGCCCTTATTTGATACGTATGTACCATTATCGTTGCATCCGATGTCAATAAAACAAGTTATGTGAACAAAACTTACACATGTTTTTATGTATTTGCCACGAAACGAAACAATAACAGCATACCCCAGGTAATACAAATACTCCTAGACACACTAAGGGTCGAGACCACTGACTTGGAAGTCCAGCGACTGTGAAAGGCCAACTACAGACAATCGGCCGGCTGCCCATTTTCCACGAAGACTCATTCTCCTTAGAAAAAATGACATTGTTATACTTTTTCACACTTTAAATATTGCAGATATCTTGAGACCTACAAAGCATATCTCATTGCATGCTAACATAAGAAGTATGGTTCCCAGAAGTGCTTCCATCCAACTTTTTTCACTTTTTATACTGTCAGGTTTCCTCTTCTTTGAAACCACTAAACTTGGTTCCTGCAGTGCTGATCATAACGTGGGATGCAAGGAAACTGAGAGGAAAGCCCTTCTCGAGCTCAAAGCCGGTCTTACAGATCCTTCAGGCCGGCTTTCGTCTTGGGTGGGAGAAGATTGCTGCAATTGGAGTGGTGTAGGTTGCAACAACGTAACTGGACGCGTAACCACGCTCAATCTACGCAACGGATTTTCAGACGGCGAGGATGGAACATTGCTTGCATTTGGCGGTGAGATCAACCCTTCTTTGCTTGTTTTGAAAGATTTGATTCACTTGGATTTGAGCATGAATAACTTTGAAGGTGTTCGAATTCCAAACTTCATCGGATCACTAGAGAAATTGGAATACCTCAATCTCTCTAGTGCATCTTTCGGCGAAGTCATTCCCCAAAGTTTTGGAAACCTTTCGAGATTGCTTTCTCTAGACCTCAGCTATTATCTTTTCGAACCGATAGCGAATGATCTTCGATGGCTTCCAACTCTTTATTCCTTAAAGTACCTAAACCTCGGAGGAGTAGACCTTAGCAAGGCTAAACCACGTTGGCTTCCCACTGTCAATATGCTACCTTCGCTCGTTGAATTGCATCTGTCCTCTTGTAGACTTTCCGTTCTTCCTCTCACCCTTCCTTCCATGAATTTCGCATCCCTTTTGATTCTCGATCTCTCAAACAATGATTTCAACTCCACATTACCTCCCTGGTTGTTCAATCTGACTAAACTAGTCACCCTTGAAATGCACTCAACCAATCTCCACGGAGCACTTCCAGAAACATTTGGTAGTTTGACATCTCTTCGGACGCTTGATTTGTCGGAAAACTCAAACATTGTAGGACCGTTGCCAAGAAGCTTGGGAATGCTATGCAACTTGCAGACGGTGAATCTTCCCACCAACAAATTTACTGGCGAGATTACTGATTTCGTTGATAGTTTGTCTGCATGCAGAAACAGCAGCTTAGAGAGGCTGGATTTGGGATATAACAACCTGACAGGAAATCTGCCGGATTCTTTGGGAAATCTTAAAACCTTAAGAATCCTCAAATTGTGGTTTAATTCATTTCAGGGCTCAATCCCAAAATCTATTGGCAAGCTGAAATCTTTGGAGGAGTTCTACATTTCAAATAATCAAATGAGTGGGAGCATCCCTGAAGGTCTTGGGCAGCTCTCATCGCTGACTGCACTAGATATCTCGGAAAACACATGGGAAGGTTCGATTACCGAAGCTCATTTCATGAAACTTGGAAGCCTTACAGATGTTTCAATATATAACAATAACCCAAACAT
This sequence comes from Pyrus x bretschneideri, assembly GCF_019419815.1. NCBI lineage: Eukaryota > Viridiplantae > Streptophyta > Magnoliopsida > Rosales > Rosaceae > Pyrus > Pyrus x bretschneideri. Next base: position 732,088 of record NW_025999424.1, on the reverse strand, counting down.
TTCCTTAGTTTTCGACATTAGTTCCGATTGGATACCTCCCTTTAAGCTGAGATACTTGAACATTAGGTCATGCCAACTAGGTCCTAAATTTCCTACATGGCTCAGAAATCAGACCGAGCTGGTCACTCTGGTACTCAACAATGCTAGGATTTCGGATACCATACCGGAGTGGTTTTGGCAGTTGGATTTCCAATTAGATAAACTAGATGTCGCTTATAATCAGCTAAGCGGCAGGGTGCCTAACTCATTACGATTTATCAGTCCTGGCACCGTTGATTTGAGTACAAACCGCTTCGAGGGCCCCCTCCCACTCTGGTCATCAAACATTACCATGTTGTATCTTAGAGATAATCTGTTTTCTGGGCCAATTCCTCGTGACATTAGTGAAGTAATGCCCTCTCTGACGGATCTAGACATTTCTCAGAACTCTTTGAATGGAAGCATTCCCCTGTCCATGGGTAATCTAAGCCAATTATCAACCATGGTTATCTCAAATAACCTGTTGTCTGGTGAGATTCCTAACTTTTGGGATAGTATACCATCATTGTACATCCTAGATGTGTCGAATAACAGTCTTTCAGGTTCAATCCCACCATCCTTAACTTCTCTAACTATACTGAGATTCTTGATACTCTCTAGCAACCACCTTTCGGGCAAACTTCCTTCCATGAAAAACTTCACTGACATGAAGAGTCTTGATCTTGGTGAGAACAATTTCTCTGGAGCTATTCCAGCTTCCATTGGAGAAAGCATGCCCTCTTTGTTGATTTTGCGTCTGAGGCTCAACTGGTTTAGCGGAAGCATCCCTTCGCAGTTATGTGGTCTTTCCAATCTCCACATATTGGACCTCTCACACAACAATATCTCTGGAAATGTTCCCCGCTGCATAGGTAACTTAACTGGCTTCAGATCCGATCTCACAAATAAGGATACAGAAGATTATCTTTACCAGGGAAAATTGAAGGTAGTGGCAAAAGGAAGGTTCCTCGAATATAACTCCATCCTTTACCTTTTCAATAGTGTTGATCTCTCAGACAACAACTTGTCAGGAGAGATGCCTGTGGGGCTAACAAGCCTTACAAGGTTAGGCACCTTGAATCTGTCCATGAATCATTTGACAGGAAATATCCCAGCGAAGATCGGAGACTTGGAGCAGATAGAAACTCTGGACCTATCGAGCAACAAACTTTCGGGTCCAATTCCACAGAGCATGGTTTTTTTAACATTTTTGAGTCATCTCAACTTGTCGTACAACAACTTATCCGGGAAAATCCCAACAAGCAACCAGTTTGAAACCTTCGATGCATCCATTTATGAAGGCAATGCCGGTCTCTGCGGGCTTCCATTACCAACCGATTGCCAAGGCGACAAGGAAACACCTCCGGTTCCAAGTGCAGATGGGGAGGATGATGACAGTAAGTCTGATAGGCTATGGTTCATCTTCAGCGTGGTGATAGGTTTCTGTTTCGGGTTCTGGGGAGTTTTTGGGACTTTGGCCGTCAAGAAGTCTTGGAGATATGCCTACTTTTGCTTCGTTGACAAGGTGAAGTATGCTGTGCTTGATTTTTTCTCAGCCATTGCTACTTATCTGCAGAAAAGATCATAGATTTTAGAAGAAGCTTTCAACTGTGAAAGCTTATTTAAGCAAATAAAGATGTTTAATATTTTCCTTTTCCTTTATGAATTTGTAAGCGTGGTTTCAATGTCCTTTATGTTTTGCTTGTAAGTCAAGACACATATTCCACAATATTACTCTACATATCTCTATTTGTATCTTAAATTATTGTTGTGCTTCCACTTTGATCCTTCAATTTTAATTTATCTAAAAGTTTCTTTCGTTACAAAAGTTGACAGAATAACACGTGATCACTTTCTAAAAGATATTTCGATAGCTCGTGTACTTGATAAAAATGCCCTTAATATGTTAGAATTTGACCACTTTTGTCTAAGAGTAGGCATTTATGCTAGAAAACGAAAAAAAGTAACCAAACCCAAATTTGGTTGATTCAAAGAACGAATCTACACGTTATGGACTAATTTGCTACAAAAAAAAACGTTTGACGACCAAAATTGAACAACCACTAAAACGCCGGGAAAATTTTGTAATTAGCAGCTTTTCCAGTTTTGTTACCGTTGAGATCTTCCTACCAAAATCCTTCATCAACATTGCTTTGTCTATTATCCGTTACCGCCACAGAGCAGCGGCGGAACAACATGCCCCTCTGCTTCCTCTCCGTCCGTCCTCCTCCCCCTCGTCTCATCACCTGCAACGCGTCCCCTGTAGCAGTGCGCCCTTAGCCTTAGCCGTCTGCTTCAGCACCGCCACAAGTACCAGCAGCACTACCTTCTCACTCTCCCTAAGCGCTAGATCAACTCCGCCGCCGCTAACCTGCACCCTCCACTGCCCTTACTTCGAATCGTAACTCTCAGCTGAAATCCCCCTTAATTTATTTTCTCATATTATTGTTCGATTTAATTTGAATTTTATTTTCTGCTGGGTGTATAATCAGGTGCTCCGGGTGTACGCACGAGTCCAATCTCCACCGTCCGGTTATCGTCGACGAGGCGACGGAGTTCTTCAAGACAGTTGGAGTCTCAGATTTCACTTTTGACAGTTGCAAAATTGGTATTACTTTACTACTTTCCCCCCACAAATTCGTAAAGTTTAGGCCTTTTTTTTAATTTTTAATTTAAGTAAAAAGAATGATCTTTCTGGTATTAATTAGGGTTTTGATCCTGATATTATTTGGGTTTGGTGTTAGTGGGGATGGCGGTCCCAATCCTAATGACTTTATATTTGATCTTTTAATCCTTGGATTAGTGTTAAATTTTATATTTTTAGTTTAATTTGAATTTTCTTTTCTGTTTTTGCAGCTAATCATCCAAAGAGGTATGAAGTTATTGCTATGATATTTTATGAATCAGATTAATTATTCTCTGCTCTCTGATCGTTCCATCCCGTCTTGCTTTACTTTGATTGTCACCATTTCTTCCTCTACCTAACTAGGGATTAATGTTTCAACAGGATTGCAAGGATTTGTTGTCTAGCAAGGCATGGCACTTGGAAAAAGCCCTTGGCTATAATTTTATTCCTGCAACCCCGAGGTGTTTTTCAGTTTCTTTTCTTTTGACTCCCGTCTTGTTACGTTAATTGGATTGAAATTCAGGATTGTTTATATTTTTGATATATTATCAAGATTCCTTCAAACACTACCTTCGTTCTGGTTCTTATCCAGGCATGCTTCTAAAAATATCCAAGCTGTTTGATTCATAGCATATATTATACTTTTAATTTGGTGTTTGTTCATTTCCCATGATTGCGGCATTGAGGTTTTAGCCGTGTAAGAAAAATAGAACAGGAAGAAAGAAGAAGAAACGCTTGTAAAGAATTCTGAAACTAGGATTTTGCAGTGACTTTCAGTGATGACCGCTTGAAATTTTTTTGGGGTTATTAGAAGAAGACGAGTGGGAGAATCTAGCAGAGAGACTGTAACAAAACCAATTCTTCTGTGTTGTCTGCCCTTTTGTAGAAAGGGATTTTGTTCACCGTCGGCTGAAACATGTGTAAAATGAATAGCTACAAATGAATGAAATTGCACTCTGTTGTATATCTACCTAGCTCCTTTTGAATTGGATGAAAAGAATAAATAATTGAATAGGAAACTTCAAAAGATAAGAGTGCATTGTCTTCCATCAGGAAAGCTGCTAGTTCGTTGGTTGAGGCGAAGACATTTTCAGTTCCCCTTCTCTCTGCCTGCAGATTTTGCGAGATGTGGAAATGCATTCAAAATGTTGTAGGCTATTAAATCCTGCCTGGTTAAGATCCCAACCACTGGAGGCACCTACAAATGGAGCAAACGTCGAGGTTAGTGATTTGGCCTTTACAAAAACTATAGTGTACCATCTTGAATAACTATGCTCAATGGACAGAATAAATATGCTCGTGCGGAAGTAGACTGTAACTCTCGTTAACAAGTGCATGGTGTTTTGTAAAATGAGAATGGTTGATAAACTCACCCGAGATGCTTCATAATTTGGCACAACGAGCAAATGGCGAAGTCCCACTTGCCTGAAAAGCACCATAGCTTTTGCCACTGACATGCCTTCCATCACTGTGTATGGTGTTCTATTGGTGAGTGGATGCAGATCTACATACATCTCCATTTCATCACTTTTCACAGCCACCTCCTCGATCTTCCCTTCCCTCTCGGCCAACTCAACCGAGGTAAATTTCTCTCTAACTTCCCACTCCTCTGTTCTTCTTTTCTCTCTTAGGAACCATTTCTTTTTCAGCACCTGAAGAAGGTGAGCTCGAAGAATTAGTCCATGTACTTCTGTTGCCCCAACAGCCAATCCCATTGGTGGCACCACTCCTTCATCTACAACAGGGAAACCATTGTGTGTGGTGTTTCTCAGGACCTCCACAATACGATCCACCTTTTCAATTCCACGGAGTGTTACTACTGGTGGCTTCGCATCAGCAAGCTCACCTACAGTCAGATTTCTCATCCACTGTTCTGGATGTGCCTCCAAGAAAGGCAAACCCTTTAAGTGCAGTATAATCTCATAGATGCTCGGATTGAAACTGTCTCCAACTGTTTTGGCAATTAGAAGGACAAGCATTGTTATGGGTAGTAAGAGGAGGTTATTGGTGAGCTCAAGAAATATGACACATAACGAAACAGTCATCCTCATTGACCCTGCCATTAGGGAAGCTGCACCAAGAACAGCGAAAAGCCCCTGGTCAATGCTCGTATATGATTGCATGGCAATTCCAAGCAGACGGCCATAAGCTGAGCCCATAAGGATGATGGGGAGGAACAGTCCAGACGGCACAGCAATTCCAAAGGTAAACAATCCTAAGATGCAATATAATACGAAGAAGATTAGGAGGGATAAAGGATGATACTCAGCAGAAGTGTTTGTCGAAAAGATGTTTCGAACTGCATCATCATTAGTGGCAAGGAGAAGAGTAGCTAGGTCATTGTAGTGGCCATCTGGGCAGTTGAACTTTTTGTAGTTTCCAGATCCTTCATTGGTGGGACAGGCAGACTCCGAAAGAGAGGAGTCACAGGGTGTGCATTCGACAAGGAAAGGGAGACCGTATAGGCATCCAGAAGTAAAGAGTGATACAGTGAGACTGAGGAGGAGCTTGTGAACTTTCCCCTTCCTGCCAGAAGAGTAAATCAAGAAGCAATTAGTATCGAATTGACATCGTGTTGTGTCAGTTTTCGCATTTGGTTTAGGGTTGCTTACTGATTTATGAGGTTGTATAGTCTGAGAATCTTGTGGAGAAGATAGTTGTACAGGCTTCCCAAAACTCCACCAATAATGCCAATTACAGCTACGGGGATGATATCCCACGCATTGTACGTCACAGTAACAGTGCTTACGTCGAACATGATAAGCCCTCCTTTCCCGAAAAGCCCACATTCCCCAGAATTGCATATTTCGATAAAAGCTCTAAGCACCACCACCACAATAGCTGTGCTGAAGAAAGTTCTCCAGAGAAGAGCACTCCTCCACCATGTCGCCACCTCTTCAAGGGCAAACAGTACACCACCCACAGGAGCTCGGAAAGCTGCACATACCCCAGAGGCAGCGCCACAGGTAATGAGATCTCGGCGGTCACGGTCATTATTGAAGTAGCGGAGCCAACGCCATTTAATACGGTAATTGTCAGGTCCCCCTTGACCTAATAACGAAGCAATGCAGCTTCCAATGTGCACAAGAGGTCCTTCTTTTCCAAGATCTAGGCCTGCAGAAACAGCCCCAATGCTTCCGAATATCTGCAGGATGAAAGTTTTTCGTGCCACTTAGCTTAATAAATTATGACATACTTTCCTAAGAGTAATCTGATAGAGAAGAAACAATGTTCGATTTGCAAAAGAAAATCCACCTTGACAATCATTGTTGTCGCACCAAACATATTCGGTGTGTCAACTCCGTTGAGATACGCTTTGATTTCAGGTATACCGGGTCCAGCTGCAGTCGGAGCAAAACACACGCAGAGAACAGAAGCAATTGCGGTCAGTAGAAGATTGGCCCCAGCTATAAAGATGAACCCCATCAGGTACCTACACCACACAATTCCCATATTGTTTATGCAATCACAGGCATTTCAATGGACTATATATGATATCTGGATTGTAGTAGCTGAATACAACATTGAAAGTTCGGTAGAAATACAGAGGAATACAACAAACCTCTCTTTCTCTATGAAACTAACGGCGGCAAGAAGCTTGTAGCCGGCAATATTCTCAACAGCGAGGTTAATGAGGGTGGCAATTATACCAGTTAGGAGTCCAACAAGGCAGGCAAGGATCCATTTCAAAAATATATACTGCAAGACTTGGACTTTGGATCTGCTTCTCCAATCATGCTTGAACAGATCGTTCTCGTTGATCCTGCATCAAACCAACTTCAATTCAATGTGATGAAGATCAACACAATAAGGATTCAGGTGTTTCTTTTCGATGAAACTAGAAATGGATCGTTTAAAGTCGTTACTCGTAGTCCAAGCTCTCGATATGTGAGACTTTGGCTCCGACCATAGCCAGTGGAGTGGAAGAAAGTGTTCGGCTTCTCTTGAGGAGTGGTTGCTGGAGAGAAATGCTCTCTGGATCTCTTTCTTCCGCACCGGTTTCTTGCATGGTTTGCGGAATCGTAGCTTCTGCATGGTGGTTCGAGTGTTCCGCCATCGAGCTCGTGGAAGCTGCAGAGTGAGAGAAACAGAAACAGAAAGCTCACAAACTCTCTGTCTGAGGTGGTACAGCTACTCTTATTGGCTACGAATGTTATATTGGCCAGAAGCTGAGAACGACCGGTATCAGGCCATCGATATTATCTTAGAAAACTAATGAAAAAGATTTGAAAATTGTGATTCTAATGAAAATGACAAAATAAAGGGTAAAGTGAATAGTATCAGGATTGACTTTTTAATGTAAAAATATGATTTTTCGTTAAAATATACAGTACCGGAGTTTTTCATTAAAGTTCTCAATAATTAAATATACAAGACACTTGTTCGATTTTTGTACGTACATGCCAACATTGGCAATGTGGGATTGGACGTTTGGAAATGAATGATTTGAGACAATCTCATAATTTTCTATCAATTGTGTTATCAATGATAATCCATATGATCATCATCCTCTTGCATGTTGGTTAATGATGAACGCGTATTGCATATTGGCTTCATAATAGTTTTAGGGTGGAACTTTAAACTTAATTTTTGGAATCAAAGTAGGTTGTTTACGTATAAATTTCAACAATCACATGTGTTTTATATTATCTAATTTGTGTTGTCTACGTGTTTAGTTTGAAAATTTCTCTCATGCGAGGTGCGTGTTAAGAATAAATTGCACGTTGATGGAGATAAGACCTTGCATGTCCTTATGAGATATTAATAATTTTTCGGGTTGATATCGACCCTATTGATTTTAAATACATGATAGCTACGCATTAAACATGACTTATCTTCTAGGCGAAGTATGATAATTAATTTACATATGTATCATCCATATCCTGATCTGAAACTGCTAAAATCTGCAACTAGAAAGATCGCCAAAAAATGTGTGATCCCCATGGGCAGATTACACGTGTCAAAATATGAACCCCCAGATCGCACAGATAAACGGTAGATTTCAAATGTGACCTTTGGGGTGATTGAAAAGGCAGTTTATACGTTTCAATTATTAAAATATGGGATTTGGATTTTGTTTTGTATAGTTGTCGAACCGCATTCGAATCTGGAATTTGGAATTTGGTTTTCTTCATGTTTGAATTCGATGAAAATGGACCGGCTGCAATGGTGCGGGGATACGCAAGTTGACACGTGTAGTAATCCAACTCCATCCGTTTTCTGAAAGGAAGACGGATAAAATCATGGCCAACATCGTATCCTAATTCAATAATTTAAGGTTATAAGTGGTAAACTTATTTTGAACTAAGATGCAATGTTGGTGTTGATATAAAAGTTCTATAGTCCATTGCTTTTTTAGGTGCTTGATATTCCGTACAATTTCATATATTGGATTTAGCTACAATACTTACACATATTTAACATAATCAATATCTTGTCGGTCAGATAGTGATTTCATTAAATACATATATTCACATTAATTATATTTATTAGATAATGATTGTATTAAATACATAAAAGTATTGTATTTATATCAAATTACCAACTAAGATTCACAATGGCTGGTTGACCGAGGCCCAATTAGGATTTTGTTCATATAGTGCAATTGTGGTCAAAATTCAACAACTTGTGGCTGTAGTTTAGTGGTAAGAATTCCACGTTGTGGCCGTGGAGACCTGGGCTCGAATCCCAGCAGCCACACCACTAAGTTTTTATTTTTTGTATATAAAATAGTTCAGGTATAAACTCTTCAAGTGCACTAGAGAAGTCCGCTCAAACCCTAACTTATAATACTCAAGGTTATCCACTTTGCGAGAATCATGAAAGAACGTTTATTGTACACAAATTGTATCTTCTGATACATATAATTACACACACATCCGAAGTTCAACGTTTATGTGTGTGTAAAATTCCATCCGAAGTTCAACGTTCTGCTTTTAATAATTGAAGAATGGCAAACCGAATCATCAAGCCCCTTAATCTCCCAAACGTTGGAGAAGGAAAAACAAAAACTTTTAGCCCATTTATTTTTATGTAATGAGCATCATATAATACACACACACACGCATACATATATTATACGATGCTGATCACATAATGGTGCATTGGGTATCAGGATCATAAAACGGGTGGACCTGCATTGGCGGAGGAGGCTGCGGAAATCTAATCGCTGGCACAGTTGCCTGTGTATCGTAGTAATTAGGGTAGTGCTGAGGATGATGATGGTAGGGAATCGTTGTTTCATAGCTTCCATTGTGCCCATAATATCCGTAATCATGATTATTATGGTAATAAGCCCCATAATCTTGTCCATTTGTGTAATTAGCAACAGGTTTAGCTTCGTAGAACTGATGCTTATATCCTGAATCAACTCTGAGCAATTCTGCATGCTTCCCTGATTTTCCTAATAACTTGAGAAGCATGTTCGGTTCAATTGTACCCGAAACATATGCAATTCCGGCTTGTGCATCGATGGTGTAAGACACTCCTTAATTATGATCAAATCAAAATTAATTAAACTATAAAGAATTCAAGAACAATGAGATTAACAATAATAATTCATAAGAACTATAGGATATATACATATATATATATATATATATTTTTTTTTTGCACGTACCCTTGATTTTGTTCAAAACTTTGGTCATGGTCTTATGCCATCCGGGGGTACCGGTATCCAGTTTCAACTCGAATCTCTGCAAAATCATAATCCAAAGTTGAAATATAATCGCCTCATTTGGGCAAAATTAATAAAGAAAATGAAATCACATGGAAAATAAACCGAGGGAGATAGCTGGCTAGGGTTTGCTAAACGTCACTAACCATGAAACCAGAATTGATTGTTTCAGCCATGATCAGAAAAGGCACAGATTGACAGGTTTCTGCATAAGAGTACTTGAAAGATTGTGCTGTGCTGTGTCTCGGATCTGCTTCTCGATCGAAAATGGGTTAACCGTAAACTGTATATTACTTGGTACTCAAGGAAGTTCTTGGAAGTTTTTGCTTCACTTACAACACAAAAGCAATACTACTGCTGGGTGGTTTATACAGAGGTGGTTTGTTTGGTATTCTTGTAAACAATTAAATGGGTTACTAATAACCAATCAAACAGATTTCAACCGTAATCAAATTATTAAGGTAATTAAGGTTTTACGGTATATATTCTTTCTTCTTATCTTATACTTCACGCCATTCAAGCAGAGGATCTCTCAGAGGACAATATTCCATTTCGAGGACCCTTTTTTCATGAAGAGTGAAAAATCTTTAGGAGATTTCATGGCCAAAAATTCTGTGGACCAAACCATTTTGCTCATGAAAATTAACGTAGTGTTCATATACCTTATCCATAATTTTGAAATTACTTAACGAAAGTAACTTTAAAACTAAAATGAAATTAATTGAAAAAAAAATATATTTATTTTAGTTCCTTACCCAAAAAACTTATTTTAGTTATTTTAAAATTATATTGAACTGTTATATAGCTTATTATGGTGTTTATAATCTTTTATTAGTTCAATGAAAAAATAATTTATTAGATTATATTAAGGTTAATAGCTTATAAATGGATTAGATTTTAGTAGGAAAGTGAATTATTATTTAGTTAACTAATATATAGCAATATGAATAATCAATAATATGTGGTTGAAATGTTTTTTTTCCCCTTTAATTTAAGACATAATTTTAAGGGTCCATACCAGATTCTATGCATCATTTTTTTCTAATTGAAATTATATGTATCTTAAATATTTTAGATTCTTGTAATGGAAAAATTCGAAAAGGATCTCCTGTTTTTCAAATTTGAATTTCAGTCCATTGATCATTGAGAAATATGAAAGGCTTGAGGTTAATAATAACGCTTGTATGCCAAAATTTAAGTAAATTATGTAGATTTTACATAAAAATATATTTTTTTTTAACAAATAATATTATCTACATGCTAACAATAATATGGTTATTACAAGGCTTTGATCCTGATCATAGAGTCTCTGTATTGGCTAGACTCAGACCCATAACCAGAACCAGAACTGCCATCTCCAAGTTTGTATTGATTGTCAACAGGCCGTGGAGATGTTTTCACACCTGATCACATTACCAGTACTACTATTACCGGCGGAGTTGGAGAAGTGGTGACGACGGTGTCCCGAATCAGAATGCACCCTGAGCAGCTGTGCATGTTTACTGCTTTTGCAAAACGCGTCAGCCACCGTCTCCACCGCATATGCCATTCCAGCTTCTGCATACATACATTCATTCATTCAAGTCATAAAAAAAATAAACAATATTAGTAAAATTAATTAGATAACAAGCAAGTTTCTTACTATTATCAAGGTTTTAAAAGGGCGGCGGCCAGGCTAGGCTTAGGTGGACTAATCAGATTTAAATAAATTTATTTATATTATATAAATAAATGTCTGCTTATGCTAAAAAAAATACATAATTTCATTGGGATAGGTAAATAGTATGACTGACTTTCCAGAAAATGAGACGAAACCTGCTTTATCAATATGAGAAACATGCACTCAAAAATACCTCCTAAACCCCCTGCCAAGTGATCGAGTAACTACAAATAGAATGACATATAAATTGTGAAGTATTAGAACGTAATGAAAACACAAAGAAAAAGTATACAATGTGTATTCCTCTAAGCATTCAACAAATTTTTTACAATTTATTGAAAAAATAAAATGTAAAATGAAAATTATCTATTTTCTGTCTGAGTGGAAATTGCGGCCCAGGCGGGTACCAAGGTGGGTCTAGGTAGGCGCCTAAGCAAGTTTAGGCGTCATTTCTTAATTTTCAAATACCTAGGCATTAATCGGGATGGTGGCCAACCGCCTAGCCCTAGGCGGAAATTTTTAGAATAGTCCTATTTATCGAGTTAATAGTTTGACTAAAGTCCATTGGATCAAAAATTTGACTAAACCGAATAACAATTCGTTTGACACCAAAAAACGAGAAAAGAAAATATAAGGTTAGAATATCGCATCCTAGTTAATTTGGCTAAAATATATATTTTTTTTCTTTCTAAAATTAGCGTTTGAACCTCCCTTATCATAATTTAAGTTGTATTACAAATAAAAAAAAAATACCACTTTGCATAGAAAAAAAATAAAGATAGAAAGTGAAAATTTTGTGTGTTGAACAATGAACCTAAAATGTAGGGATCGATTTTCCATTCAAGGTCGATATATTAATTATTATGCCCATCTATTCTTAGACCAAGATTTGCAATGGATTCTACGTAATCTTCCACATCACTATCATGATTTACCCTAAACCATCTAATGTTTTCTGATAATTCAATCTCAATTTCGAAAAATCGAGTCATATCATCGAGAGAGAGAGAGAGAGAGATGAAAAAATTTCTAATAGCCTTTTCACTGGTGCTCATCCTGTGGCTGCTTTTGCATAATTCTTCTAAACCAATTGGAAACACCTACCAAGTATCGCTTCTCAAATCTCAACAGGTATGTATGTTTTCTTATCAATTAATTTTCTGTTTCATCAATCTGCATTTACGTCCAAAAGGGCGATCTCAAGCCAATAAGACTACCTGCTTTACATTCAAATTAATATATATATATATATATATATTTTTTTTTTGTTCTTTGCAACGGTCTCGTAGCTGAAGTGATTTCCCCTTCCCAATATTGTTTGTACATAATCCGTGTTTTCCTTTTAGTGTCAGAGTGTTTTATTTTTGAAACCGTAAATTTAACGAGTATGTACAACTGGAACTAGGAAAGCAAAGAGCTGGTGGAAGTTCTGAGGAGAGCATCGATGCCAGATAGAACAATCATACTGACGATTGTTGAGGAAGCATGGACTGGTTCTGGCTCCGTCCTCGATCTCTTCCTCGAGAGCTTTCGGGTTGGCCAAGGGACGAAAGGGCTCTTGAATCACTTGCTCATTGCCACTGTTGGTAAGGGAGCTTTTGAGTACTGCAAGTCCGTGCATCCCCATTGCTACAAGCTTGCGCCACTACGATTGTCGAAACTTGCTGCTGGAAAGCAAGTTCTCGGTCACGGTCGGGAGGGAATCGACCTGCTACATAGAGTAATTCAACTGGGATACAATCTGATATTCACAGTAAGCTTTCTTGTTCCTTGTGTGGTGGTGATGGGTTGAAAATAACTGTATCAGGCAGATTTTAACTGAAATCTAACTTTGCTGCAGGAGGCAGATGTTATGTGGTTCAGAAATCCGGTTACAGAATTTGACTCTCAAAAGGAAGTCACAATTCCTTGTGACGTCGATTCGGAAAACGCAGGCAACGAACAGGATAGGGGAATCTTTTTTCTGAAATCAGATGTTATATCACTCGAATTCTTCGAGTACTTGAACTTGGTCGGGATTCTGTACCCGAGTATTCCTCTTGGATCTCCCTGTGAGATTGTAACACGAGAGGAGATTACCAAAATGCTTGGAATGCGAGTGCAGATTATCGACACAGCTTATTTTGGTGGGTTTTGTCAGCCGCTTAAGGACTACAGTGAGGTTTATACAATGCAAGCAAACTGCTGTGAAAATATCGAAAGTAAAGTCCACGATCTCAAGCTTGTCCTAGATGATTGGCGCAGTATCACAGGTCGTTCAGCAAATAATAGTTCGGGGAAATCGCCTTCATGGAGAGCCCCAAACAGATGCATTCAATAAGAATTTGCAAATACCTGCTTTGCTGCGTTCAGTTTACTTAACAGAGAATTATCGACGATCAAAATTCTGAACTCTTTTCGCAATAACAATGGTAAAAGGGGAAGCAGGGAACAATCATTACCTAGTATTTCACCTAATGATCAATGTCTTTGTACTGAAACTTTGCCGTAACAAAATCAGAGAAGCCTTATGTGCACCTAAAGTAGCCCTAAAAATATAAATACAAAAAAAGGCTAGCATTGAACCCTTTGAAACTTTCAAGTGCTCCATAAACGCCTTCACGTTGCATACCAAGCACTTCGGAAATATTTTATCCAAGTGTTGTATTCAAAGTACATATGCTTATGTTGTTCATCAAGCTTTCAATAGTTCTAATATTGCAAATTGGACATAGCAGGAGTAAAGAGGGCAACAAAATTAGGTAGACAAAAGCATTGGATATTTCACATTAAGTATCCTTATACAGAAGCAAGAATGAAAGTTTTTTACTTGATAAAATTAAGATATGGGATCGGTTTAGATTGGAGTCAATCGAAGAACAACTGAACTGAATGCAACTCTTATACAACTTACATGGACCATAGCCTCTCTAAATCAAGCGTAGATATTCCTACAAATCAAAGGCCGGGTAGAATGTGGTCAGTAGGGTATGTCTCCTTGAGGAAGATCCCAGTTATCTCCGTCATCATCGCTCTTCTTGGCTTCAGGGACTTCTGGCTTCTGCTGAAAGGGCCTCGAGAAGGGTCGCCGGCTGATGAAAAACAATAAAAATGGAATTCAATGATCAGATCCAACGGGGAGTACTAACCAAAAGAATTCATTTTAGTCTGTGATTTTCAAGTCATAGTTTTACAGATAGAACAACCAGTTCATAGGCATTAGGAATCCCACTCTAATGATGCACTCTAATTACAAAACGAATTTCACATTTTTTTTCTTTTTGGCAAGGTGATACTCTAAACTAGTCTAATCCACGTGAAGTGGAATTCAAACTCGGGTGAATTGGCAGCCACACCGCCTTTGACAACGGCCCAACAATTACAAAAGTATATGCTTTATCTTAATTCACATTCAAGCATTTGGTCTCATCCACAAGACAAAAAAGGGCGACCCCTATCCAACAAAGCTCCCCGCTTTGCGAGGGTCGAGGGGGAACGTCTATCTTACGCAGCCACTAGACTACATTGCATAAAGTTCAAATTTTTATCTTTCTCGATTTCAAAGGTTGAACATTCCTTCTTAATTCACATTCGATTATGCAACTCAACTACAATGCATAAAGTTCAAACCCTTCTCTGTCTCAATTTCAAATGTCGAACATTTCTATCTTAATTCGCATTCAATTACTTAACCACGCAACCGAAAAATCACAAAACATAAAAATAAACAACTTTACTAATTACTTTGTTTCTCCTAAATCCTCAATTTCTGAAGCAACCAACAAAAGAAATGAAAAGCAACAATTAGGACACGTACCTTCTCTTGTTTCGCTTCGCGGCGTCGCGGGTCCGGCGCTTCTTCTCATCCTGCTTGTTCTCAAAGTACCTCCTCCTCTTAACCTCCTGAATAACGCCGGCCTTCATGACCTCCCGCCGAAACCTGCCGAGCAGCCGCTCCTCGGGCTCGTTGTCGTCGACAATCACCTGCACATTGTACGCCGACTTGAAGAAGAGGACGTTGGCGTAAGCCAGAGAAGGGCAAATCACAGACTCTATCGACGAAGAAGAAGAAGCAGAGTGGGCCCCTTGGGCAGCCAGTGGAACCAGCCGGTCTCTGGGCTTCTGGGTCTGTAAAATGGAGAGCTGGGTCGGTGGGAGTTTGGGTTGCGGTGCCTTTGAGGGGCTGAGGAGGGAGAACAAGTTGCAGAGTGCGGATGAGGCAGCCATGGATGGTGACTTTGGTGATTGGTGTGAAGAGACTTCTCGACCTTTCTGATTTTTGCTATTTATCCCTATCTCCTTTTTCCGGAGGGAAGATAGGATTGGGCCCACTCAGATACAATGTGTTTGATGGACTTCAAATTTGGGCCGTTGGATATAGCCGATCAATTCGGAGTCAGTTGAACGGCCCAGCTAGATATACTTCTCAAATTACATGGATAAATACTAAATAGAATGATTTTTTTTTTTTTTAGTACATCGATATTTTTACATTAGAGAGGGAGAAGTTCGGTTAAGTCATACAATGAACAACCTCATTTGGTATCGAATTCATCATCCACGAGATTCGAACCTAAGACCTCTCACTTCTAAATAAAAAAAAATATCACAAGACCGTAGTACTGAGTGACTAAATAGAATGAGTTTTATGGGTTTATTATTGTTAAGAAGATTCAATTATTTTCTTTGGAAATATATTTACTAGTCAAATTTGAGTTGTAAGTGAGAGGTCTTAAGTTCGAATCTCGTGGATGACGAATTCGATACCAAATTAAGTTACCCGTTGTGTAGCTTAGTCAAACTCCCTATCTCCCCTTAGTGTAAAATATATCGTTGTACTGAAAAAAAAAAATTTTGAATTTATAGCTTGAGATTTGCAGACTAATTATAATACAGCAGAAATGCTAGTGGAACCATTACACAGTGTGTTTTAACTTTTCAAGTTTCCGAAGTTAAATCATTAACATCCTCAAACATCCACATCGTAAGTTACTTACAAATATATCAACAGAATATCGCCGTATATATGCAATTGAAGTATTGATAGTATCACTAGTATGAGAATACATCGATAATTAATAACATATCGATATACTAATCAATATTAATTAAGTTGATCGAATCAGTCATATGATCCTACGGTCTGACCAAAATTTATAATGAAGAAATACTTATAGAGGCAAGTTGATATTGATGCTTAACTTGTCATTTTCTAGTGATTGTCGTGCATGGAGGGATTGTGGAGGCCACGTTAGTAAGTAATTGTGCTCATTCTCACAAAGCACCACAGTCTGACGGGGTTGCATTTCAAAAAGGCATCCTCAATGTATATATGAGTGGTGCTATTTACTCAATGTTTTTTTTTACCTTTTATGCACTTTCTGTTTAATTTCTTTCATTTGATCTTTTTCAATTCATTTTATCTAATGGTTGAAATTAAAAAGTATGTGAAAAGTCAAAAACAGATGTGCAAATAACATCATCCTATATGTGTTATATATGTATATATGCTACTGAGCTCAATGCTTAGGCATCTCTGTATTTTGTGATGCAACAATGCAAGATGCACCAATGATCAAATATCAACTCAAATCCAAGCCAAAGCATTCCCAATTTCTCTTTCTATTTACTTTTCAGGGTTTGTGACTTTTATGTAGATTGTGAGAGATGTCTTGGCGTGATTGTCACATTTTACTATAGTCTTAACGATCCACTTTATAGATATGTTTACTTACTAAGAATAGATATGCAATGTATAAGTATCATTCACGTTTAATAACACGCAAAAAATAAAATACTAGAAAAATTCCACATTGAGATTATGCGTGACATACTTGAAAATCCAAGTATAAGATCACTAAACGAGTGTTGTCTATTGTATGCCTGAACAATTTTATGACTTATTTCATTCTTAAAAAGTAAATATGTTCAAAATATTATCCATATCATTCTTTTATACTATAAAACATAAATTAATAACACATTTCGATACTTTTGTGTTGTATTTGAAGCAATTCATGCCACGTCCATCCCCAATTCTTGGAGAGATTTTTTAATGTGATCAAAACACGGGATGGTACACCACATGTCGCTATATAAATGATGGGATATGTGTGCTAAAAAGTTAATGACTTAAAATAAAATTTTCAACCACTTATATAGAAACACGTGGTGTACCACCTGTGTTCCGGTCATAGTGAAAATTTTATCCAATTCTTGGTAAATATAATACTCTTTTTATTGTTTCATTTTATTAATGTCTTGTGCAATAGAAAATACATGTTTGCTAAATTTATAAAATAATATTTGGTTCTCAAGGATGAGTAGGAGTTTCTACTCAAAATTGTTCATTGCAAATTCATAGAATTTCGTGTTTATAATCCAAATTATTCATATTATAAATTACTCTATATAAAGATTGTCTTTGCAAAACACCAACTAAAACTAAGGTCGTTTAGTCATCATACAGATAAAAACAAATGAATGAAATTTGTAAAAGTATTATGAATCGTCTAAACAACCTTAATTTTAATTCATTTTTTTTCGAATAGATGGTCTTTACAAAGTGATTAATAATATAAATGGTTATGATCATAAGTACAAAGCTCTGTGGTTCAAACACGAAGAATTTTGAGTAAGAATTTCTGCTCATCCTTAAATCTACTTAAAAGATGAATTAGTGTGCATTAATCGAAACTGGTTTGCTTTTTCGTACTAAACCAAGGGGCTGAAACCTGGTTAAGTGAGAGAGGATCCTCTTTGTGAGGAGCCCGGAGATCCTCCAATCACATCTGTTCATTGTACATCATGCGGTCAGTTTTTGTCAAGTACTGTTTATATTTAATTTTAAATAAAAAAATTTATAATAATTTCTAACCGTCCGATATACGATGAACGGATGTGATTGGAGTATCATCACAAAGAGGATCCGGTGAGGATCCTCCTGATGGATAAGCTCTTCTCTGCCGCAGCCAATGCCATGCTTTGCTTTTTCTCATAGTTAATTTGGAACTTTAAATGTTAGGAAACCCATGCGATCATGACTCTGAAACTTGATTAGAATACTAACTAGAAAATTATATTAGGGACGATTGGCAAATCCATGACTGACAGACCGGCACTAACCTTAATTTGAATAAAGAGTGGATTAGCAGAAAGAAAAGAACGCTTAAGAGAGAAAACATTAATAATTAGTTATGAGTAATGCCAGAGAGATTAAATTTCTAGATAAATTTTTGAAAACTAAAAGACATAGAAGTTGATGATTGATTTCATTTTACTTCTTACACACTCTTTGATAATTTTTGTCCGTTGTTCTTCTTCAATTCATCTGATCCGACGGCCGAAAATTAAAAAAGTGTTTGAGAACTAAAATGGGATGTGTGGATATCATATCCCTTGATTTATTACTTACGCGTTGATAAACATATTTATTCTTATTAGTGACACATCATTTAGTTTGCAAATTAAGTCTCTCTAGCATTACCCATTAGTTAATATCCAAGTGGACATGCACTTTTACAGAGTCCTTTACTTATAAGAGATTTGTTAGTGGTCAGGAACACGGCTCGATACATTAACTCTTATAACGTAAGTTGTTGTATACTTTACAAAAAAAATTCCAACTACTTGTATTATGAAACTTTATGTACCAAACTGTATTCCCGACACGCTTAAAATTTATCTTTACCTATGAGGCCTGGCATCTGCTCACCAACTGGTGGCCATTAAACTAATCAGATGGGAAATTGGTAATTAGCTTTATCGATGCGATATTCTTGATCGGTACAATCCGACTAGGAAGATGCAATGGTCCTAGAAATAGCTATACTAATTCCAATGTTCTTCATCTGTTGGCTAATTGCAAATCTTAATTATTAATATTTGGTTTTTGAAGTTGTTCATTGATCTCAACCAACTTCTAAGTGGAGTGGTAATTGTCGCTATTTGATTTGAGAAAGTAGTTCAAATTCACATGAATGCGAGAGCTATACAAACATTTATACATATATATATATATAAGAAATTGTTATTAACACGTCAAAAATCTTATTTGACACTTCAAATTTTCTATAATTAGAAAGAAAAATACATTTGTGAGGAGTGTAAAATGAGATTTTTTTTAGTGTTAATAACAGTTCCTCCCTATAATTGAGATTCTATGAACACCATTGATCTGGTATAGACAAAAGAGGCGACTGCTTAGAACTCCACATTGAAGAAGTGAGCATAAAATTAGATATCTCATGCTTAAATCGCATATTTTGATCAAATCTCCACAATATATTCGAATTAAAATCCCTTTTTTGTATGATAGAATAAGTATTTAAATATATGAACTTTTGGAATCAAATTTTTTCCTCAAGTAACTACTTCGTATTGGATTGATTAATAAGCGTATCACATACACCACATCAACAACTCACAATTGAAAATGTCGAACATGTTACATAAATATTACTTTTGTCCAAATACGAGAATGAGCATTTTTTGTTCTCATCATCCCCCCACAAACGAACATTGGAGTTACATTTTCGTGATCGAGCGTCTTCCCATGCTACCTACGACGAAATTCTCTCTTATATAGAGTTCAAAATTCAAGGCAATCCTTGAAGGTAAAATTGACTTTTTCAATATAATTGTCACAACGCTCTGCCGGATGATACTAACTCATATATTATAACACGCTGATTAATAAGACGCATAGGCATGCATGTCCTTAACATAATAGTATATTCCCAATCTTGAAAAGGAGAAACGACTCCGGCTGGCATTCCTACTCACCCAGTATAGAAAAGCACCATCAACAAATGTCTCTCTCTCTCTCTCTAAGAAATATGCTTCTTCAACTCTTGTTCCACTGATCTCACCATCCATATTCTTCTCTGTGCCTTATGGCCTCCCTCCTTCCATTCTTTCTCTCTCCTCTGATTCTTCTCTCTCCTCCATTGCTGCTTCAATCTCCTGGTTTTCTTCTACCCCTCACAAAGTTTGAGCCTTAGAGACTCATTCATTGGTACAACTCCTTCCCTACTATTTTATTCTATTTAAATTTTCATTGGCTATCACCTCTCTGCAGTTATATCTTCTGTTTTTATGCATCCCAATTTTATTAAGAAGCTTTTTTTTTTTGGATATATGTTACTATTTATTTGTTGTTTTCTGTTTATTAATTGGATATTGATCAAAATATTCATCTGGGTTATATATTTGAAATATTATTTGAGGATGGCCAGTTATCTTCTTAGTTTGTCATATTAATTACCTCTGCACAAGTAGTGTTTGATCTATTTTTGATGTGGGTAAACAAACCTTCGGGAAGTGATGTTTCCACTCTCGTTTCCTTGTTATGTACTCTTTCATTTATTTTTCTGGTCGTATGATTGAATATATCAAAAGAGAATAAGAGTGAGAAAATCACAAGGAGTAATTTATTTGTTCGTAAGTCAGCTTTGTTTCAAGTAAATTCTTCAGCTTTTTGGCCTCAGAGAATCAGATTCTCCTTAAGAAAATTACTATCAAGACAATTGTTTCTGCTGATCATTTCTTCTGAGTTCTATTGCTTTCTTATTTATTTATGTGTTGATGATGTGATTAGTGCATATGGAAAACTAATTTCTGATGATAATTTTTCGGAATTTGTTCTTCAGTTTTCTGAGATCGCCGACTATTCAAAGGTTTGAAGGTAGGGTTTCTGATCAATGTCCAGAGAAATATTAATGGAGGGTGCTGAAGAAGATGAAGAAAGCAGGAAGTTATTTAGGGATGAATGTAATAATAATCTTTGTAAGAAGTGGGTGTTTGCTAGTAAGGCTGGAGAAAAGGTTGGAAATCGAGGCCTGAGCCGCCGTGGATTTAAATATTCACGGCAGCTTAGGCTCGAAGTTGATGGTTCTGGTTCCTTTGGAACTGTGCCATGTAAACCGCAGGATGCAGATTATACAATTCCTCCCCTCATTGACGAGGTGGAGGCTTTGATTTTAGCCAGGGTGCCGAGATCAGAGTACCGGAAGTTTTGTACCATAAACAAGCGCTTTTTCGCACTGTTGAAGAGTGGCGAGCTCTACAAGATCAGGGCCGAACTCGGGATCAAAGAGCCCTCTGTGTTTGTGTCGCAATACGGTGAGAATACATGGCGGGAATTTGACAGGCAGTTCAGGTTTTGCAGGAAGCTCCCAATCCTACCGTCTGATTCGTGCTTCATGTCAAGCGATAGGGAGTCTCTTTGCATTGGGACTCATCTGCTGGTATCCGGCAGAGAGATAGAGGGTGTTGTCGTTTGGAGGTATGACATGGAAGCAAACCAATGGGGCAGGGGTCCCGGCATGATCAGTCCAAGGTGTATGTTTGCTTCTGCAACATGTGGATCCTACGGATATGTGGCCGGCGGGATGGGATTAGCAAGTGATTGGAAAGCCATGGATTCTGCTGAGAGATTCAATCCCAGGACGAAATCATGGGAGCCCCTTCCGAATATGAAGCGAGAAAGGATGAGTTGCTCCGGCTGTTTCTTGGACAACAAGTTTTATGTGATTGGAGGGAAAGATTGGCATGGAAGAGATCTTTTCTGTGCTGAAGCCTTTGATGTTGAGAAACACACATGGGAACTCATCCCGGACATGCTAGAAGCTGACTGGACAGCTCTAAGCAACCCGTCTCCGCCTCTTATTGCAGTGGTGGCCAACCAGCTGTACTCTCTTGAAACTTCCACAAACGAGCTCAAGGTGTATCTGAAGCAAAGAAAGGCATGGAAGAAGTTGGGAGTTGTTCCGGTGAGAGCTGATGCTACTTCTGGATGGGGCGTGGCATTTAAGGCGCTCGGGGACGAGCTACTTGTCGTCCAATCTTCATCAGATGCAAATGCAGGAGGCCCTGCCCTCATATACACTTGCTGCCCCGATCCATCTGCTGAAGAATTGCAGTGGCAAGCTCTTGAGCACGGCCACAGCCGCCCTACTCGCTTCATTGTTAATTGTTCCGTCATGGCTGCTTGAATATGGTTAACTTAAACCCTAAAAGGTGTGACTTCCACATAGCTAGCCTCTTGGTGTGGTGTATAAAAATAAAAACATTGGATCGAACTCTTCTTTGGTGTTAAGGACCTAAGGTAATAGCTATGAATAGTCATCTAACTCTGAAAAAATGACTATGATTTGACCGGGTTATTCTATTCCACCTCTTAGAAGGCTTGCGCGAGTACAAGCCAGTGTGTTTGATTTTCCACTTGATTTTCCAGTGTGTTTGTTGTATTAGTATTAATGTGCGTGAGCCTCCCAAGTCCAAACCTTGAGACATAAAACTTGGCATATCAATGGAGCTTTCTGAGTTTTTCTTTTCTTCTATCTCCTGCATAACATGCGCATGAGCGTGCCTAGCCACCAAGGACGAGTTTAGAATAACTATTTTGTAGTGTCAGTAACACTTTTCGTACCGCAAATAGGATGAGAACTAATATAAGCCCAGTACTTGCCGTTTAACAATAGACAAAGGTTCAAAGATAATCCAACAACATTCCTACACCTACCATACAAGAATGGTCACCAATTTGCCCGTGTACGAACAAATTGGTGACCACAAAAGTAGCATTAAGGCATCAGTATCACAAAAAAGAACATAGCATCCTATAATGTTTTCCTATAATGTTTAATTTGCAGTAGAATCCGAGAGTGATGAAAAGCATATTGACTTCGAAGCACAAACAACGAATTAAAACAAGAACCAGAATAAGCTTTTAAAAGCATGATAGAAAGAGGTGACAAAACACGAAAGCAAACTCTAGAAACCTTCACCTTAGCATTAGCGTAGAGGCAACGGGGAGGCTTTAGAGATAATGTGAGTTTAAAAATCACAAGATAGAGTGAGAGAGAACTAACGTCATCGAGCTTAACTTGCGTAAAACATAAAACCAAACTATTAGCTTCAAAATATGGAATCACCACAAATTTCCACTTGAAATTAGTTATGCTTGAAAGCAAAAAGGCTTAAAGTCTCGTCCAGACACTGAAAAGCACAACTGCTGAACAAAAATTCCGTGATAGATTTCTCAACTACAAATAAAAGATATCTGAAAACAGAGATATTCTGGGAAAGATATAGAGTGGATGATCTACGATACGAATGAAGACCATAAACTCTTTAAACTACAGATAACAGATCTCAAGAGGAAGCACCGCTCTGCAGTGCTTGACCTTTCCTCGACTTCCTGGGAGCCAACTGAGTATCAGGCTGCAAAAAAGGCGCAATGAGCAGAAAATTCATATTTGACAAACAATTCAGTAGCATCATCCAACAACTATGACGGGAAAGTCGATTGACAATCAATTCCTAGGAAACGATACCAAATTGTGATTCTTTTCAATCTGAATAAGACTTCAGTCAATCAGCTCAAAGTTTGCAGCATCAGCTGCATGCCTTGTTAGTTATTACCAGCACAGATGCATGTCCCAAAAAAAAGGGGGTCCTGTTCATTTGTCTATCGTTGACTAACAGAAGGCTTTATTGTTGATGCATAACGGTAAAGACTCAGTCAGCTTTGATATATTTGAAATGTGGAAAGGTTTCAACCAATGACCTACTGTTTCCTTTCAGAGTTAGGGTGTCCATATCTTGTGCCACCAATTTGTGAGTTCAAATTCAGTATACTAAGAAGCATGACAAGATTTCATTCACAAACGCATTATTGCAGCACGTCAAAATGATAAGATGATAGAAAAAAACCTCAGCTTAAATACTTTTCGAAAAAATTCACCTTCAAGAAACTAACTGCACAACGCACATATCTAGATAATGCCACACAATGCATATGTTCGATTTATAGGCTGGACTGCACTAATCTCAAATTTTGTTTTCCTTTTAAAATTGACACTTAAGTAATTGGAGAATGAAGCTTTAGATTACCTCTTTCTTTACTGCCTCTTCTTTCTCTGACAAAATCAACTCGATATGGCAGGGAGATGACATATAAGCTGTAAAAAGATATTATTAAAACAATGACCAAATAAAATTTAAGTTCAACCACACAAAAAATGTAATCCCTTCCCACCATCAAAATGGAATGAAAAAAGAGTAGAGAGATAGAAAAGCAAACTCACGATTTATTCTCCCATGAGCACGATATGTGCGGCGTCTCTGTTTCTGAGCCTGGTTGACCTGGATGTGAGAGACGTACAGCGAATCCACATCAAGCCCCTTCACCTACATAACACGAAAACACCTCAGTTTGAACTCAATGCTAAAATATAAAACATCGAGCAAAGAGGCAAAAGCAAGGCCAACAAAGGAGAAGCATTTACCTCAGCATTGCTCTCAGCATTCTTGAGCAAATCAAGAATGAAATTAGCAGACTTAACGGGCCAACGCCCCTGACCATTGGACTGGCGGTTCTTCGCCTGCGCAGTTCGGCCAACACCGCGGCAAAAGCGGCGGAAGGGAATGGCTTGCTTGTGGGCTAAAACATCTTCCAAGTACCTTTTGGCCTTTGCCAAATGCATCTTCCTGATGGCATGGGCAGTCTCTCTCGTGTTCTAAAACATATTAACAAATCCAAATTACAGCAATCGAATCGAACCCGTCTACGCATAACACAAGCAAATTTCGCCGCTACTCGTAAGCGAAAATTAATCTCAAATGCCAACAAAAAATCCCAGATAAACAGATTCTTTAACCATAAATTCTAAAAACACAGCAAATTTGGAAACCAAAATTTCAAAAAAATAAAAATAAAATAAAAAAGTACCTTGAAATGAACTCTTAGACCCTCACCCTGGGCCTTGCAGGCTGAGGTAAAATGCATCAAATAATTATTAATAAACCAAAAATTAATACGAATGCGAATAAATTCGGATTTAGAACATACAATTGAGTAAATTAAAAAAAATATTGCTTACACTTGGTGGGATTATTGGGCTCCCTCGAGTACTTCACCTACATAATACAAGTTCGAAAATTTATCAAAATTAATTAATAAAGTCGCAATTTTTACAACAAAAACGAGTATTTTAGAGAGAGATCTACCATTGCAGTTGATCGGCGGCGGAAGGAGGAGTCTGGGCAGTCAGAGGTGAATTGGAGCGAAGAAGGAAGAGTTCTTAGGGTTTAACAATATAAAGCGCGGACTTGTTAAAACGCCTGGGCTGGGCTTTTGGGGATGTTGGGCTAAGGCCCATTTATGTCTATTCGCTCGCCGTCTGTTCAACTTGAGAAGAAAGGGTAGGAGAAGTAAAAAGAGAACGAAATCAAAAGAACACAGCGTCAATGTTGCTGCAGCTCACACTCGTCCGGTGTCATCGTTGTCGGGTGGAGGAAAGCAAACCAGCTTTTGCTCTACTCTAAAAGCTCCGGACTGCTTCTGCTTCTGCTTCTGCTTCTATGTAAGTGCTTCTCAATCTCTTCGTTCCCTTAGGTCTCTCTTGATCTCCTTATGAATTTCTCAGTATTCTCGACTGCCAATTCTCGTTCAGAATTTCAAAATCGCTGTAGTTTTGATTTGTTTGTGTCAAATTCTGTATCTTTTGATTGGTATTTTGCTCCTTTGGTTATGGATTTCGTTACTGTATGCCAACATTTGGGTCTCATTGCCGTTTCTTGAATTAGGGTTTTGTTAAACCAAAAGTTTGCCTCCTCGAAATTTGTGCATTTCGTGGATTTGGGTCATCTTCCTTTTGGTGTGTTGCTCGGAAATGGTTCTTAGAGGTTTGAATTTGAGCGGGTTTCGGTTTCGGTTTCGCGCATGATCTTTTGGTGGGTTTTAAGATCTTGTGGAAATGGCTTATGGATGTATGGTAATTTTTGTGGGTTTTTGATGTTGGGACGGATTTTTGAGGTTATGCGTGGAGAAATAATATTTTGCTGGTTTTGGATATTTATCTAGTTAGAGTCAGCTATGTCTATGAACAATAATAATCCACCTAAGAGTCTCGGAGCCTCTTCATCGCCCTTTGGCAATATCGGTATGGGAGGTCAATCTATGTCTGCAAATCCCGCATTTCAACAATCACAAGCCCAAACACAGATTGGGGCTGGTTACCAAGGTCAGTTTCAGTTCTCCCAAGCACAGGCTATTGCCCAGGCTTCAAAAGCCCATGCACATGCCCAAGCTCAAGTGGCTAACGCCCAATTCCAAGCTCAGTTGCAAGCTCAGGCGATGGCCCTTAACCAGAACCAAGCAGTTGGCATTGCGAATTTGGGGTCGTCTTCACCCTCCTTTTCCACACCTGGGAATGGCAGTGCCAAGCGCTACCCCCAAAAACCACCAGTACGCCCTTCTGGTGTTTCTCCCACACACATGATGTCACCTATGAGAACCATGGAACTCAACCCTGCTGCTCGTAAAAAGAAGCAGAAGCTTCCTGATAAACTGCTACAAGACAAAATAGCCACCATTCTGCCTGAATCTGCTCTCTACACCCAGCTTCTCGAGTTTGAGGCTCGTGTTGATGCTGCCCTTGCAAGAAAGAAAGTCGACATCCAAGAGGCCCTTAAAAGCCCGCCTTGCATTCAGAAAACGATGCGGATTTATGTTTTTAACACTTTTGCTAACCAGGTTCGCTCGATTCCACAGAAGCCAAATGCTGATCCCCCTACTTGGACACTTAAAATAGTTGGGAGGATCTTGGAAGATGGGGTTGATCCTGACCAGCCTGGAATGGTCCAGAAATCAAATCCCTTTTATCCAAAGTTCTCATCTTTCTTCAAGAGAGTAACAATTTCTTTGGATCAGAGACTATATCCTGAGAATCATATCATTTTGTGGGAAAATGCTCGATCACCTGCAATTCATGAGGGCTTCGAGGTGAAGAGAAAAGGTGACAAAGAATTTACTGTGAACATACGGTTGGAAATGAATTATGCGCCTGAGAAGTATAAGCTTTCTCAACCGTTGATGGAAGTTCTTGGTATTGAGGTTGAAACCCGACCTAGGATTATAGCTTCAATCTGGCACTATGTGAAGGCTAGGAAATTGCAGAACCAGCATGACCCTTCTTTCTTTAACTGTGATCCACCACTTCAGAAAGTATTTGGGGAGGAAAGGATGAAATTCACCATGGTATCGCAGAAGATATCTCAGCATTTGTTCCCCCCACAACCTATACATTTGGAGCATAAGATAAAGCTTTCAGGAAATAGTCCAGCTGGAACTGCATGTTATGATGTGTTGGTTGACGTTCCTTTTCCAATTCAAAGGGAACTGTCTGCTCTTTTGGCCAACTCCGAGAAGAACAAAGAGATTGATACCTGTGATGAAGCAATATGTGCAGCTATAAGAAAAATCCATGAGCATCGTCGCAGGCGAGCCTTTTTCCTTGGGTTTAGTCAATCTCCTGTGGAATTTATCAATGCACTGATTGAATCTCAAAACAAAGATTTAAAGCTTGTAGCTGGAGTAGCAAGCCGTAGTGCTGAAAAAGAGAGGCGATCAGATTTCTTCCACCAACCATGGTAAACACATCGCTTTTTAGCTTAATTGATTTTTCCACTTTTACCTGCATTTCAAGGCTTTACCATCGCTACTTTTATGAAAGTCTGCTGATCATGATTTACTTGATGGCAACCAAATTATTTGTTTACTTTCATATCCCCTTCTCTTGCTGGTTATGTTTCAATTGCTGTGCTTGATTGTTCCGGATGGAATTCCATTTATTTTGTTGGATGATGCATTAGTTGATTCGCTTTGACATTTAGTTACATATATGGTTTAGGGCGACGACCTACTTATTGAATCTTGTGTTGGTGATTGTAACAGGGTCGAAGATGCTGTTATCCGGTATCTGAATCGTAAGCCAGGTGCAGGAGGTGATGCTGCGCCTGGAAGCATATGATGTGAGGGGACTGTTGAGCTCTTGCCCGGGGTGTGTGCCACTGCCAGCCCCCTTTGTATTCTTATTTGTTAAGCAAATGTAGGAGGATATAGGATTGCCTTTTCTAGTGTAGGACGAGGAGGGAGGACAGACGCTGACGCTGCTCGCAGATTGTTGAACCATGGCAGAAAATATAGAGCTTGTTCTGTTTGTTGTAACCATTAAATTTTGCCATGTACTTGCTGTGCTGCTGAACTGCTGATTTAGGGTTAATGTACAAACATGTTGACAGTTTTATTTATCATCTATGCTCTCAATTTGTAACGTACAAATGATGTTTTATCCTTTGGAATCCTCCCCCTCTCTTTTCTTTTTCTTGAGGCTATATGTTCTTGCAAGCTTTCGTTTATTGGATATTTCTTTTGGAAAATTCTTTCTCAAGCATGCATAAGTCTGCGTGATCATTTCAATCCGCTCGCTCACACACCTAGATGACCGCCATGCCTTTCACCACCACCACCACCACCACCAACTCAGCCCCAATCCTTGGCTTCCACATCAAACCTGTCTCGACAGCCGACCGGTGAAAAATAATAGCTTCTACATGTTAAAAATACGTATTTTGGCTTCCACATCAAACCTGTCTCGACGGGCGGCCGGTGAAAAATAATAGCTTCTACCTGTTAAAAATAGGTCTAGAATACGTTAATTTTATGTGCATTATTGAAAATATATTTGAAAATAACGTGTATTAAACATGAAAAGTACTTTCATACATGTATAATACGTGTATTGTATTTAGAGTTTTGAAAAATATGTAAATTAACGAATCATCAAAACATGTAAAGATAGTGAAAATTTATATACAACATGTATTATACTTGCAAGTTACAAAAGTTCAGAGCGGTAATTTGCGAGGAAATTAGCCAAGTATAAAAGTTCATGGCCTAATTAACTAAAATGAAAGCTTATGAAGAAAATTAACAACGCTTACAAGTTTGGAAAAAAAATTAATAAATACCTCATATATAAAACACAAATTATCCATAAATTCAGTGATCATGCTTACAAGTTACAAGAAATACGCCATTCATAAACTCTAACCCGATTGGCAAACGTGTTTCACACGGAAAAATTTGCGAGGAAAATGATCCTCGCCAGATTATTTTCTTAAGGATCTGGAAATCCTGTGATTATGATCGTTCATCATATATCGTGCAATTATAAATCATTTTAAATTTAAAATTTAAAATTAAATTTAAATAGTAACTAATGCAACGCACGATATACATGGGTAACAATCACGGGCCATATCCTTTTCCAATTTGCGAATACCGAGAACAATAAAAAGTCAATTCTACCCCCTCCATGACGAAATAAGTAAGGGCATCTTTGACCTTTCAGGCGCGATCGATTCCTGCTCTAAGTTGTCACTCACAGTCAGTCATAGACTGACAGTCGAGCAAAGTGAAAGGAAAAGGGAAAATGGCGGGAAAGGAGGAAGCGAAGGGGCGGCAAGGAGCGACCGGCGGCGAACAGGTCTGCTGGAGAAAGCAAGTGGACGATAACCTAAACAGGCTCCATTCTCTTTCCTTCGGAGCCGAGCTCGCCCTCAAGAGGCACGACTTCTCCTCCGCTCAGATCCTCGGCCTTCGTCTCCTCGGCTTTCTCGACTCCCAATCTCACTCTCCGCTCGACCACGCCTTCATCCGCCCCATCCGCCGAGAAACCGTCGCCAAACTCCACACTGCCCGCCGCGCCCTCATTCCTCTTTCCGATCGGTGCGCCTCTCTTTCTCTGTCTGAGCTTGATTTTCATTTGAACCGAAGCTTCGAGCACACTAGAACTTCGCATTTCTTGTGTGCGTCTTAATTTACCTGTTATTGTATTTTTCATTGGTTGAGACGCTGTGAAATTGCTAGAGGTTAAACATTATGTGAATTTCTTGAAGATTTTTGGAGAAGTTAAATTTTGAATTGTAACTCAAATGATCGTGTAATTTTTGCTAAATGCCAATTAGGTTTTGAATTGATCAATCCTACATTGGAATTTGATCAGAAGTAGATTAGTAACTGTAATTTTTCTACACAAGTAGATTCAGATTTTTTACCGTATGCTGTACAGCAAAGTCTTTGAGCAAGCAAAGAAGGCGCCCGGCCATGTTTTCAGCACAAATGGCGATATTGACATTGAGAAGATTAAGCAGTCAAAGTACTTTCAGGCTCTTCTTCAGCAGTCTAATAACAGAAGGCCTGCAAATGATATGGTATCGTTGCCTTTGATCTCACTTGTTGAAAACATTCCTTAACTTTGTGATTTATTACAATTGGGCTTGGTAACCAACAGTTCTGTCTGCCCTAGGGAGATCGATTGGAGAGGCAGGACAAGTTGACTAGCAAGTTATCGAAACCTATGACACAAACAAAGTTGACATCGTTGTACAAACACAACTCGATAGTGGAAAGTAATGGCAATTCCAAGGATTCTTGGGCCTGTAGAAGTAACAGTTCCGAGGACTGCATTGTTGTAGAAAAGCTTCACACTTACCAAAACCATAATGGCAGTCTTAGTGCCTCATCTTTTCAAAAAGTTGAAGAGGAAGGAGCTTATGGGAATACCTTTAGGGCTAAACGTGCACACAAGGAATTTACTAGCCCCATCATTGATACAGCAAAGTCGCCATCAGCCAACGAAGATGCTAAAGCTGATGGTTCTGGAAATAGCTTTGTTACTGCTAAAGCCAAATTGGTATCTATCTTATTTCTGACAACCCTTCCTCTTATTACTGTTGTTTACAATAAGGTTTTGTAACCTTTAGTAAATCATTTTGTAGTTAACCTGATCATACTGGAGGTCCTATTGCCGTTCTTTGAAGATTTTCCTCCTTTTGTTTACACATTTTGGACATGTGGAAATTTTGATGGGTTTGTTTCTTTGTTGGCTAGGAAATGGATGTGAGGCAAAGAAGAGGATTAGCGCCAGCAGGATCACCAAATTCTTGTATCTCCCCTCAAAGCGATAACAATGCTGCTAATAGGGGTTATGGTATGAGATCATATGGCTATTTACGTCGCGTTGCCCGTGGTAATTTTGTTCCCCCTATTAAATCTAATGAGGGAAATGTTGGGAATGTGACTTCACGAGTCGCTGGAAAGTCAGATGATGCATTAGGTGACTCAACTAAGAGATGGTGGGTGGTACAACTTTGATATTGATTGTGTGAAATATGTATGCGTATCCCAATGTCTTTAATGTTTTCATTTAAGTTTGGAATTGCTCTGTGGTCCTGATGGAGAGCTCCCAGAAAAATTAAGGAACTTGGAACCTCGTCTTCTTGAACATGTTAGTAATGAGATTATGGACAAGGATCCGAATGTTCGATGGAATGATATTGGTAATGTGTGATGCTTTAAACTTTCTCTACATTTACAATTTTTCACACACGTATCTGATTCTGTTCTGATTTTCTCTGTTGTATGGCAATGTTTAGCTGGTTTGGAGCATGCTAAGAAATGTGTAACCGAGATGGTCATATGGCCTCTACTACGTCCTGACATTTTTAAAGGTTGCCGTTCCCCTGGGAAAGGCCTTCTTCTCTTTGGTCCACCAGTAAGTGTTGAATGGTTTATTTTGGGGGAGGGGGGGGGGGGTGTGGGTGGATGGGGGGTGGGGTGGTGTTGGGGGTCTGATCAATGAGCTATCTTAACCCTTGACCTGGTTTAGGGAACTGGAAAAACAATGATCGGGAAAGCCATAGCTGGAGAAGCAAAAGCAACCTTTTTCTACATATCTGCCAGTTCATTAACAAGCAAATGGGTATGCGGTATTTGTATTTGCTTTTTGTTCTGTGATGGTTCACTGGCATATGTTTTCTGATTTCTTTTTTCTTCCTTCTTCTTTCTTTTCTAAGATGTCTAACTAATTTTTGGAAACTTTTTGGATATATGACAAAAGATAATTATAATCATTATACTTGGTAATTTTGATTTTGCCCATGATTATAGATGCTTGAAATGCTGTTATATTTGAACTATTTAACTGTTGACTGCAGATTGGAGAGGGCGAAAAGCTAGTGCGAGCACTGTTTGGAGTTGCAAGTTGTCGTCAGCCTGCTGTAATTTTTGTTGATGAAATTGATTCACTTCTCTCACAGGTAAGGTTTGCTCTAGCTCTTAACTAAACTTGGAATGAAATAAGCTGTTTTTATGCATGCAATACACTTCTCTCAGGGTGTTGCACTTTGTTTCACTGAATGACCATTTCTATCTCTTATCATATCAATCATGTTGCCTTCTTTCTGGATGTATTTAGCTGATACTAATTCTACTAATTCTGTATGACTGCAGCGTAAGTCAGAAGGTGAGCATGAATCAAGTAGACGACTCAAAACACAGTTCCTTATTGAGATGGAAGGCTTTGACAGTGGCAGTGAGCAAATTCTTCTTATAGGTGATTGTTGAACCCCTAATCCCTCATCTCAATCATCTCTAGCTAGAATGCTGTTAAAGAATTTTATCATGTCGAGTTTAGAGTTCATTCTTAGTTTCACAAGTTAAATGGGGAAAATTTCACTGCATTTTCACAAAATGGATACAATCTTCTAGGAGCAACGAATCGACCCCAAGAACTTGATGAAGCAGCGAGGAGGCGACTTACCAAGAGGCTTTACATTCCCCTGCCTTCATCAGGTACCAAGTTACAACTTGCAACATGTTTAATTTAACTAAAAATGTCAATTAACGGCTACCCAACTATTACTGTATTGAAGAAGCAAGATCTTGGATCATACGGAATCTCTTAGAAAAAGATGGGCTGTTCAAACTTTCAAGGGAGGACATTGATAGCATATGCAATTTGACCGAAGGTAACCAATGCATACATTTGAGGCCCAAATCCATCGTCTTCTCTATTGTACTTCCACTGTCTGTAGCTTCTCGTTTTCTTTCGCAGGGTACTCAGGATCAGACATGAAAAACTTGGTGAAGGATGCCTCAATGGGTCCACTAAGAGAAGCTCTGAAACAAGGCATCGAAATAACAAAGCTGAAAAAAGAGGATATGCGTCCGGTAACTGTTCAGGTTAGAATTTCAAACTCCTCGCAGATCAGTATATTTGTTGTTTACCTTTACATTTTTCACCTGCATAGTAGTTTAAAACATGAGGGCAAGCCTTTGGCCAACGGAAATGTTGCTCTTTTGTGACCAAAAGGTTATGGGTTCAAGTCATGAAAACAGCCTCTTTGCAAAGTAAGGGTAGGGCTGCGCACGATAGATGTTCCCCCAGACCCTTGCAAAAAGAGAGCCTTGTTGGCTTGGGGTCGCCAATTTAGTAGTTAAAAACATGTTTTTGTTTTGTTTGATGCAGGACTTTGAGAGTGCATTGCAAGAAGTGAGGCCTTCTGTTTCGGTGAACGAGCTTGGCACGTATGAGGAATGGAACAAACAGTTTGGAAGCTTGTCACTGTAAGAATCTGGCTGTATATTTTCTGAAACAAATTCTAATTAGGTTAAGTAGAAATATGTTGCTACCAACTGAATGAGATTCTCACTTTCCCTAAAAAATAAGTATAAAAATAGAAAGATGAGTATACTATTATATCGATGAAACGAGCACGGTGCTTGGTGCTTGCTGATTGTTTTTATGCTAACTGCTCGATCGACTATTGTTTAAAGAGGAGCACGTTTGTTCTCTTCCTTTGTGCAAAAGATCTTGACCTGTGAATTTCTATCCTAATTTTTTTTTTTTTACAAACGATAACATTAGTGGTTTAAATTGTTAAATGTTAGAAGAGAGGGATATCAGTGGCGATCAAACCCGCACCAAAGTACGTAGCTAGGCATTATTGATTTCTATTACTACGGTAAAGCGTCATCTGTTTTTTAAATCTTTCTTCAAAGATCATGTCTACCAATAATCACCCACTCTGAACCATATGACCCTTGGCTTACAGGTTTAGGGTTTCTTTATAAAATCATATCCGCCTATTTTCTTCACTCCAAATGAATATCTTAGTGATTTTCAACTTGTCTACTTTTTTGCAATGATAATTTATGAACAATGTTCTAAAAGATAAACAATTCAAATTGTTAAAATACATTACGAAAAGATTCCATATAAATGCGTGTCAAAAATTTTGTAAAAAAAATGGTGTCATGTATCCAACCCATGTTATATATTTTAAACTCTTATTGTCTATTTGAGTGGCACATGATTTTTGCACTTAGTAGTTTCCAAAACTTATTCGCGTTGTCGTTTTTGTTCTTGTGGATTTTTATTGCATTTTTGTTTCTATAGTTTCGTTCCTCAGTCAACTCAGTTGATGTTTTCATCCACATTTGTGAGCATATCTAAAAGAGTAAATTGTAGCAATAGTTCTTCAATTTTAATCAAATTGGAGCAATGATTCCTTAACTAAAAATCTATTATTATTGGTCCATCAACTCATCAAAATATGTAGATATGGTCATTTTCGTCAACTTCGTTATAATTTTGTCAAAATGAGTTATGTTGGAATGACCATTGCTATAAATGGGTTAAAGTTGATGGATTATTTCTCCAGTTGGATTAAAGTTGAAGGACCAATGGTATTGAATTTTTAGTTGAGGGTACTGAATTTTTAATTGAAGGACCATAGTTGCACGTTTTGATGAGTTGAGAAATCAATGTTAATGGATTTTTAGTCGATGAACAATTACTCCAATTGAGTTGAAGTTGAGATCATTACTACAATTTATTCTCTAAAATTCAACTTGGAAGGAATTTTGTGTACTAAAACAATGAATTGATGGAAAAAATGCAAGAAAACAAATTGAGTACTACTAGGCTCATCCCATTATCTTATTTCCCCACCCACCTTATAATTTGACATACTATAAAAAGTTAAAAAGTGAAAATGTTATTTCTTCGCCCACCGTTATTCCTAATATCCTCTAATTTATATCAAAACTCATTCTATTTTAATTTATCAAAATGTCATCACCCTAACTGCACCACCCCCTCAAAACGTCACCCACCCTCATCAGCAACCAAAACCTTTTAACACCTACTTGGTGGCATCTCCTTTGGGAAGAGAGAAAAACGGGAGAAGGGAGTAGAGAGAGAAACGGGAAGGGAGGAAGAGAGAAATGACAACGGAGGAAGAGAGAGAAGCACGGGAGAGAGAAAGGACGAAGACCCCCTTTCTTTGTCAGCGATGGTTGATTTGCAATTTTGATGGAAAATAGGTGGACAGCAGTGGGGTGGGGGCTGGGTTATGGAGTGGTGGTGGGTGATCAGGAGTTTTCTCAGTTTAAGAGAGAGATAGAGTGGTGGGGAGAGAGAGAAACGGAGTGGGGACAGGAGATAGAACAATGGGGTGAGTTTATCACCGCTCAACGAATTATATTAACGAAAGTGAAAATGGGTAAATCTATCGGGACAATAGGTGAAATTATGTCCAACGTCTGATGATCGTGATTTACAAACCAAAACGAGACACGTGCAGTAGAGTTTTTATATTTATTTATGGAACGTGCAGTAGAGTTTACTATATGCATTATGTACATAAATAAATAAACAACATCCTTTTGACAAAAAATAAACAACATCCTTGTGTTACATTTGAGGCATAACCGCATGTTACGCGGTCCAATAAATCTTAAATACTCAGAACCATTGACTCCTAATTTTAATATTGTCGGTCCCCTCTCTTGCGGATTAGAACTTTCAACCCGCCGGCCATGTGAGCCGTCAGTCGCGGCACGAAAACCGGCTCGCCGGAACCAACCGGCTTGATCTCAAACCGTCTGAGAATCGAAGCCACCACATATTTCATCTGAATAAAAGCCATATCCTTCCCCAGACAAACCCTCGGACCTGCCTGGAAAATAGGCAATTTGTAAGGACATACTTTTTTCAGAGCTGATCTCTCCTTGTCCGGTTCAAGAAACCACCGGTCCGGCTTGAATTCCAACCGGTCCTTCCCCCACAGCGCTTCCATTCTTCCCATCCCGTAGGGAAAATAGGTCACTCTGTCGCCGGCCTGGACTCGGGTCCCGTCGGGCAACAAGTCATCAACTACGGCATGCTTCGAGTCCCAAGCAACCGGTGGATAAAGCCTCATGGTCTCGTAAAGGCATGCCTTCAACAAGCTCAACTCCAACGACTCGAAATCCGACATCTTTTCTCCGGCGGATTCGATCTCTTTCACCACATCTTCCTCCACACCCGGTTGGCGGGAAAGCAACCAGAAGAGCCATGTCATTGCCGCTGAAGTTGTGTCCCTCCCCGCCATGATAAAGCTTATCACCATGTCCCTCGTCACCTCCTCCTCGTGCCCCGCCGTTATTAGCCGAGTTAGAAGGTCTTCGTGAGCTCCGCTATCCCTCTCAGCTTCTTCAATCTCCTTCTTCCTCCTCTCGATTATGTCCTTAAAGTAGGCATGAACTTCTTCAATCGCGACTCTTAGTTTTTGCTCCGAACCAACTCCAAGCCACCTCTTTATCTTCCAAATTATGGACACGGGAGCTGCTCCGCGCCTTGCGCAAATCTCCGACGCCGTGTCAAAAGCCCCTGCGAGCGGCGGATTGGCCACAGAGGGATCCAAGCAGCACCGCTCACCACCCAAAAACACCTTACAAATCACATTGAAAGCAAATCTCCTTAGCAACTCCTGCAAGTCCACCACTTGGGCCGCCGTCGCCAGCGACTCCATCAGCGGCAGTAGACCCTTTTCCACTTCTTCCTCCAACGTTTTCACCATGTATTCACGCAGAGACTTGGTGCTGAACTCATGACTTGCTAACTTGCGCTGGGTGCGCCAAAGCTCGCCGTCCACATTGAATATACCATATCCCAAAAAATCCCCAAGAATTTCAGTGAAGGGTTTTCCTTTTGGAAAGTTGTTGAAGTTGGTCTTGAGCATGTACTCCACATTATCCGGGTTGGCCGTGACTACTGTCCGCCGTGCGCCGAGGCGGTGGACGACAATGGTGTTGGTGGTTGATTCTGCAAGGAGGTCGGTGTACCAATCCAAGAGGCGGCTGCGGTTGTTGTAGAAGGAAATGAAGCACCCGATGACGGGATAGCTCGCCGGACCTTGGCACGAAAACTCATAGACTCGCCGGAATCTCGAAAGAAAGACGTGCAAAACATAGAGAATCATTGCTAAGAAAACAAAGAATGTAGGATGTGTGAAGAGCGACATGGGTATTCCCATCTCAAACGTGAACTCAATGAACTCGGACTAAGCAAAAACTAGCTTCCAGCAACCGCATGTTTATAAGGGTTTGAATTCGTTAATTTATTTTTATTTTGTTTAATTTTGTTTTCTTCGGTCACAGTGTGAAATGCACATGTTTATATTCAATAATTTTTTATGCATGTTAATAATAAAGTGCACAGTCGTCGGTGCAATGCTTGTACTACCAATGATGAAGGAATTATATTATTCCAATTTCTAGGTTGTTTTACTAAACAAACAATTCTTCAACTAATCATTTGTTCACGGTTTATAACTTTCGAACCAAAAAAATAAATAAATAAAATCCTCTCCCTCGTACGGATAATACTTGATGAGGCTCACTGATAAGCGAAAATGATCATCGTCGGATTCTTTTTTCTGAGGATCTTAGAGATTCTATGATTGTGACCGTTCATCGTACATTGTGTAGTCAGAAATTATTTTAGATTTAAAATTTAAAATTAAATATAAATAGTATTTAACGAAAACTGACCGCACGAAATACGATGAACGGTCACGATCACATGATCCTCAGGAAAAGGGGATCCTTTTCCACTGATAAGTACTCGCCTTATTTATTTTGTCCAATCCTATTTTAACACATGTTTTATTGGTCTAAAAAATAATGGACATGCTATCAATTTTGGATGGTGCTATCACACATTCATTTTTACTTCCAACACACATTTTGTTAATTTTTATCATTTGCTCTTCTTTAATTCAATTGATCTAACAGTCAAAAATTGAAAAAGAGTGTGCAGGAAGTAAAAAGGGGTGCATGAATAGCACACCCCTTAATTTTTCTTGAGCTTCAAAAAGTAAAGAACATGTGTAATTTTTTTATTGGACCAATTAAAAAAGTGAGTACATATATAGGTAATGCCTGGAAACTAAATTCGGTTACCACCTATGGAACCATCTCTCTAATAAAGGTAGGGTTCGCCATCTTATATGAGTCTCATCTCTATTAGAAAGCTAATACAAATGATAATACAATTATGTGGCAAGATTAGCATTTTTTGACTAAATTTGTTACACTAAATGATGTGAAAGTTGATGATTAATTATGGGAAATGCTAAGGAGACCAAAATTCTAAACCAAATGATGTGAATGTTGATATTGATGATTAGATTATTACTTAAGTACTTAATGTGCTTATTTCATATTGGTGACGCATCATTTAATTTGTAAATTTGGTTTAAAACTTTAGTCTCCCTAGCATTATCCTTGAATTATTACTTAAGTGTTGATAGTGTTGACATATTTACTTCTTATTAGTGATACTTATTTAGTTTGTAAATTTAATCTAAAATTTTAGCTCTCTAACATTACTGAACTTATATACTCAGTAGCAAATACACTTTATAACTAAGATCAAGTGTTTGATGTAGTTTGTCTGGCGTCCAAACTCATACGACGCACGAACAGATGCAAGATTAACAAACTTGTATTTAATTTGTGTCATAAGATTTTGCATAAGCCTTCCATTTTTGTAATCAGATACTAGCACCGAAGACACTTCACACTTAATCCTACTCAAATCAAATCACTAGCTAGTGCTCGATTTACCTCCACTAAGGCCATTATTGAGCCGAATGTGACGTGTTTCTCCACATCCAACAGAGTCAAGGTGCCCGTATTTGTTGAGAATAGTTATTCACACATTTTTGTTAATTTTTTACTATTCATCTTTTCAATTTATTCGATCTAACAGTCAAAAATTAAGAAGAACATGTAAACAATAGCGTATGAGTAACAATTTATGCACTCTTAAGAAGAAATGTTCCAAACTAATAACAAAGTACTACATAGAATTCAAACATATGATAGCATAATATCATTTTAAAAAGACAATAGTGTCTCCATAAGCATATGTAAGCTATTTTTCTGAGAAATGAATCATCTCCGGATCTCTTCCTCCTAATTCATCAAATCGGAAAATTCGTGCCGTTGAAATTTAATCCAACAGTTACAAACAAAGGCCCATTTTAAAAGTTGTAGTAATTTCAGACGTTGGATCAAATTTCACCGATACGAATTACTTGATTTAATGGATTAGGATCCCCTTCCATTTCCCTGGTGGAGGAATTCGGAGAACAAATTACAATGCATATATGTTTTGATTACATCAGACGGCAGATCACCAAAACCGTGTGCACGTTTTTGTGCATTGAAAAGGCAGATTAGCTGCGTAATTGTACATATAAAAACATCGAAACCAGTTGCATGTCTGCGTCTTGCAGTCAAATCTACATCTGCCTCTCCCCAATAAGACGTGTGTTACTGTCCGGGTCTAAACAGATTCAGACACGTGTCTTTAGATATGGACGGTTCAGATTATATGCTCTCATCCTCCACACATTCGGAATAATCCTTTTGTTTGTTTCCCTTGTAGCCGACAAGACTTTTGAGAGCTCTGGCTGGGTCTCCCTGCTTTCATTCGCTTAGACACTTGTAGTAAAGCTATCGCCTATACGGCCTCTGGTCCATGGATGGAAAGCCACTCGTCTAAGATAACGTCACTTGACGATGAATACGTTTTATATAAGTTTTTTTGAATAAAATCTGGAGTGTAATTATGATACGTCCACTCACTTGTATAGTATGGTATAGTTTGTGACTTACGGCCGAGTAAATTTGGGGTGTAACCAGGAAATACACTCTCTCATCATGTGACAAAACGGAATAAAAGAAATACTAATGAAGGGGTACACCTCAGGTTATATCTGTTGAATGATATCACATTAATAAGAAGAGAGATTTTGCATGAAGTTCTAAATAAATTTGGACTCTCCATATTGCCAATTGTTTTATGGTGGAACTTCAACTTCCTTCATGATATCAGAACATGTTGTCTCACGTGTAAAGTCAAATGGTCACACGTGCTCCACGTTACTCCGATGTGTTGTCCACATATTAGACTTGAAAAATACTTGTTAGGCTTGAAAATTCTCAACACGCCAGGGCAGGCGTGTTGAGAATGAATCTCATATTGATGAGAGGAGGAAACTTGCATAGGCTTATTATATTTCCCATATTGACAATTGATTTTATGGTGGAATCTCAACTTCTTTCATATCCAAGAAGAACTCTAAGTCTATGTCCATCTATTTAGATGAGA
The DNA here is from genome assembly GCF_019419815.1 of Pyrus x bretschneideri. Classification (NCBI taxonomy): domain Eukaryota; kingdom Viridiplantae; phylum Streptophyta; class Magnoliopsida; order Rosales; family Rosaceae; genus Pyrus; species Pyrus x bretschneideri. The sequence continues at coordinate 691,991 of NW_025999424.1, read as the reverse complement.
GCTACTCACATCATACAACTCTTATTAGCACCAAGAAAAGCTCTAAGTCTATGTCCATCTATTTAGAGGAGAGCAACTCACATCATACACATCTTATTAGCACCAATAAGCACCAATAAGAGCGCTATATCTATGTCCATCTATTTAAAGGAGAGCAACTCACATCATACACGTCTTATTAGCACCAATAAGAGCTCTAAATCTATGTCCCTCTATTTAAAGGAGAGCAACTCACATCACACACGTTCTATTAGCACATGTGGCTGCAGTATCCATTGAAGTCTAAAGATAGCTCATGCAATTTATATAATAATTGGTTCATTTCAGAGCATCTACAATTTTACAGGTTATTAATGGAGTATGATTCTCTCTCCTTCAAATCTCTTTTCTCCCTCCCATCCTCTCTCAACTTCCTCATTTTATTTCTATCTTTATAAAAAAAAAAACAAAAAAGACAACACAAAATGTTGAAATGCCTTAATCGTAACCTTTCAAATAAAAGAGAATCATGAGAGAAATTTACACCGTTGATTAATACGGCAGACAGACCCCGGTGCCATAGAGGAAAGTAAATGACCAAAAGCAAAATGCTGATGTGAGGGAAGAGGACAGGCATGACAACTGAAAGTGAAGCTGATGGAAATTTGGAATTGATGGTTTGATGGAGAAATGAGCTATTAGTACTAGGATTAGTGCTGGGGGAATGATTAGTGATTGATTAATCAAAAGGATTAGTGATAAACTCATGATATCCCCCTTTGATCTTTAATAATTAACACCGACTCCACGCTTGTCCTGTCGTTGTTCTCGTCCCTTTTTGCCGCTAAGTACATGTAGTTATGTTAAGTAATATTTTGATTAATCAAAGATAATCACACAAACCCCGTAAAGTCTAAACATCAAAAGCTTGCTAAACACATTTTATTACTTCACACGTTGAAAGCCCCAGATTGAGGTAAACCCCGATTCAATCAGTTAGTTAGTTTCTTCAGTTTGTTGTACCTGGTCTATAAACTTTGAGACCAACTCGAACAGTCCGACCAGTGATCAAGCCCGTATCGTTGAAATGACATAAATGAATTAAAGGGCAAACATATTTTGGTCTCGACATTTATAACTCTATCACCTGGACTAAACTAGTCTATTTCTCAATAGAGTTATAAACAACGAGACAAAACTTTTACAAACGCAACCTTTTAATCCATTTATGTCATCTTCTGGTATGGGCTATTTCAGACGGTATGCATCCTTTTACAGAAAATGATTTTCAGGACTAGAGATCAATGGTGCATATGAGCTCCCTAGTTGAGAAAATATTATCATGGTAGAGGTAAGTACAACGGGGTGACTAGATATTAATGGTGCATATGAGCTCACTTGCGCATTCCTCTTCGACGCCAGCGACTGAGATGACACATACCTTCTCCAAAGATGAGCAGAACGGGGTTTGAAAACTAAACCTTCCTTCTTCAGCATAAAACGAGATGGTGCAATGCAATACGTGTTGTGAGTTAGATATTAGTTAAAGTATAAATAGTAGTTTGTTGTCCCACATTGATGAAGTGCATATGTAATACCAATTATAACTCATATATATACTCCACTTTGGAGATTAATGAATATATAAGAAATTCACAAATATTGTCATATATATTTTTGGTATTTACCATGTTTAGTTTAATATGGCAACAGAACAACTTGCTCTTGGTGACCTGTGTGCTTTAATTTTGTGCCCACCTTTGTCGTGATTTCTTTAAAAATAAAATAATATATATATATATAAATAAATTTAAAAAAAAAAAAAAAAAAGTGAATAGTGTCGTGCTACAGTACAATGCTTGCACAGTGCCGTGAACAGTGATATGCTACAGTGTTGTGAACAGTGATCTGCTATGTTGGTGGAACAAATATATGGATAATTAACACTGGGGCCATTGATCATGTGACTAGTGACTCTAGAGTGTTTGATGAGTTATGTGACTATGTTCGTGATCCGTATATTACTATTACAAATGGAGCACCTTCCCCTGTGAATGGTGAATGCACTATCTTTCTTACTCCGACCTTATCACTGGTGCATGCTTTACTTGTTCTTAATGTTAAGTGCAATCTTTTGTCGGTGAGAAAACTACTTGATACCTTATATTGTTCTGCTCACTTCTACCCTACGTATTGTTATTTTCGAGACATTCAAACTCAGAAGATAATTGGTCGTGGTAAAAGAATAGTGGGTTTGTACATCTTGACTATGGAGGATACTGTTGTTTCCGGTTCAAATAATCATCAAGTTTTAAGTGCTAAAGTGGATGACAGACATCAAATTTGGTTGTGGCATTGATGATTGAGACATCCATCATTCAGTTAAATGATTCTAAAGCTACTTTGTCATTTGATTTAATACATTTTGATGTGTGGTGTTCGGTGAAGGTTACTTCTAATGGATTTAGTTGGTTTATTACTATTATTGATGATTGTATTCAATTAACTTGGGTGTTCTTGATGAAAAATAAGAGTGATGTTCCTTTGCTTCTTCAAGAATTTTGTGCAATGATGTCTATTCAGTTTCATACCAAAGTTAAGGTCTTCAGGTCTGATAACGGAGGAGAATATGTGAATCACACTTTGGCATGCTTTTTTCGTGATTAGGGTATTATTCACCAGACGACTACTCTGATTACACCCCCAACAATATGGTGTGTTCAAACGGAAGAATCGTCAAATAATGGAGGTTGCTCGCTCTTTGAAGTTGGATAAATGTGTTCGTAATCATTTATGAGGTCATGCTGTTTTGGCTGCTGTGTATTTGATAAATCGTGTTCCAAGTAGGGTTCTTGATTTTCAGACACTGCTTAATGTGCTACAAAAACATGTTTCTCTTGTTTCTGTATCAAAACTTCCTCCAAAGGTGTTTGGGTGTATTGCGTATGTGCATGTCTATCTCATCAGTGGAGTAAGCTTGATGCATGTGCTCTTCGATGTGTATTTATTGGGTATGCTAACAATCAGAAAAGCTGTAAGTGTTATCATCGTCCGACTCAGAAAACTTATATTACCATGGATGTCACCTTTCACGAGAAAGTTTCGTATTTTATGAAGTCATCTTCTAACTCTCTACTTCATAAGGAGAATGAGAGTTAAGTGCAGATTTGAAAAGATGGTATGGATGATGTGTTATAGGCATAGTTGGGGGCATAATCTATTATATTGCGTGATACTGATTAGTCGACTATAGATAGTGATCGGTTACCTATCATTCCTGAAACTATTTCTACTGACGACAGATCAAATGTGCCCAACGAGTTGCCTATTAGTATGTCTGATGAATTACATTCTGATGATCGATTGCATGCTACTTGTATGTCTAACGAGTTGCTTAATGATGGTTCGTCCAATAATGATTCTTCTAATAGTTTGGTACAAGATGGTGACATACATGAGGTAAATTCTGACGATTGTTCTACTTATCAGTTGCCTCCACGAGCTAATCATGGAAAACCTAAAGTACAATATGAGCCTGATCTGCATGCAAAGGCCAAATATCCTATTAATAATTATATGTCTACTCATCGTTTGTCCAAACCATATGCATCTTACATATGTCAGCTATCTAGTGTATTAATTCCAACAAAATTGCACAATGCTTTGTTTGACCCTAAGTGGGTGAATGCCATGAGAGTTGAGATGGAAACTTTGGAAAAGAATTCTACTTAGGATTTGGTAGAAAGTTGTTGGATGTAGATTAGTGTTCACTATTAAGCACAAAGTAGATTATTCTATTGACCGGTATAAAGCCAAATTAGTTGCTAAGGGTTATACTCAAACCTATATGGTGGACTATTAGGAGACTTTTGCTCCTATTGCCAAACTTAATAATGTGTGTGTTCTTCTATCCTTAGCAGCAAACCAGGATTGGCCTTTGTTGCAGTTTGATGTTAAGAATGATTTCCTTCATGGTGATCTTAAGAAGGAAGTTTATATAGATCTCCCACCTGGTATCGAAACATCTCTTGGAAAAGGTGTTGTATGCAAGTTGCGAAAGGCTTTGTATGGTTTGAAACAATCTCCTAGAGCGTGGTTTGGAAGGTTTACAAGTTCAATGAAGAAGTTTGGGTATGTCCTGAGTCATTCATGTCATACTTTGTTTATAAAACGACAAAATGGTAAGCTAACTGCATTGATTATTTATGTTGATGACATGATAGTGACTGGTGATGATTAGAATGAGATACAACGCCTTCAAAAGTACCTAGCTACTGAATTTGAGATGAAAGAATTGGGTGAATTGAAGTATTTTCTTGGAATCGAGGTTGCACGATCCAAGCATGGTATTTTTCTGGTCTCAACGGAAGTATGTTCTTGATTTGTTAGCTGAAATAGGTATGTTAGATTGCAAACTTGTTGATACTCCAACTGAGCAGAATCATCGTCTGGGCTTATTTTTGGATCAAGATCTTACTCATAAGGAACGGTATCAAAGGCTTATGAGGAGATTAATTTATTTGTCTCATACTCGCCCTAACATTGTTTATGCAGTTAGCGTGGTAAGTCAGTTTATGCACTCACCTAGTGAAACTCATATGGATACAATAATCTGTATTTTGAGCTACTTGAAGATGGCTCTTGGCAAAGGCTTGGTTTTCTCCAAGAATGGTCATTTGAATGCCAAAGGGTATACAAATGCAGATTAAGCAGGTTTTATCACTGATCAGTGATCTACATCTGGATACTTTGTGTTTGTGGGTGGTAATCTATTTACTTGGAGAAGCAAAAAATAAAAAGTGGTGGCTAAGTCAAGTGCTAAAGCTGAGTTTCGTGGTATGTCTCATGGTATATGTGAGTTGTTGTGGTTGAAAAAAATGTTGAGAGATCTTGGATTTAAACCAAGGGTGCTATGAAACTCCATTGTGATAACAAGGCTGCTATTGAGATTGCTCATAATCCAGTGCAACATGATCGAACAAAACATGTGGAGATTGATTGACATTTCATCAAGGAAAAATTGGATGCTAGAATTATTATATTTCCGTTTATGGGATCTGAAGATCAACTCGTTGATGTACTTACTAAGGCTGTGTCTAATAGTGTGTTTTCCAACTCGCTTGACAAGTTGGGCATGCGTGACATCTTTGCTCTAACTTGAGAGAAAGTGTTGCAAGTTAGATATTAGTTAAAGTGTAAATAGTAGTCTGTTGTCCCACATTGATGAAGTGCATATGTAATATCAATCGTAACTCCTATATATACTCCACTTTGAAGATTAATGAATATATAAAAAATTCACAAATATTATCATATATATTTTTGGTATTTACCATGTTTAGTTTAATTATACGAATGCCTACTGGGTGCGCCAAAGCTCACCGAGCACAATTAATGAATATACCCAAAAAATCCTCAAGAATTTCAGTGAAGGATTTGCCTTTTTGAAAGTTGTTGAAGCCGGTCTTGAGCATGTACTCCACATCTTCCGGGTAGACTGTGACTACGTTCCGCGGTGCGCCGAAGCCGGCCACGACGATGGCGTTGGTGGTTGATTCTGCAAGGAGGTCAGTGTACCAATCCAAGATGCGGTTGCGGTTGTTGTAGAAGGAAATGAAGCACCCGATGACGGGATAGCTTGGTGGACCTTGGCACGAAAACTCATAGACTCGCAGGAATCTCGAAAAAAGCACATGCAAAACATAGAGAATCATTGCAAAGAAAACAAAAAAATGGATGCGTGAAAAGTGATATGAATATTCCCCATCTTAGACATGAACTCAGACTAAGCAAAAAGTAGCTTCCGGCAACCGCAATGTTTTACAAGGGTTTGAATTGGTTAATTATTTATTAATTTATATAGTTTAATTTTGTTTTCTTCGGTCATGGTGTGAAATGCACATATGTATATTCAATTATTTTACGCATCTTAATAATAAAGTGCACAAAATCCTCTCCCTCATTCACCCTCTATAATTAAGACCAAGTGTTTGATGTAGTTTTGTCCAGTGTATGAACTTATGCAAATACAAACAGATACGACTTATGAACCAATATAACATATGAACAGAATTGATAGTTCATTCGCTAGTGCCAGTTTTACCTCTGCTAAGGCGATATTCAATGTGACGTGTTTTTGCACATTAAAAAGAATCAACCGTAGAGTCTTGAGAAGAAACGTTTTAGATCAATAATACAATATTATTTAGAATTTAAGGGAATTGTTATTGGTACTCCAAAAATCTCATTCTACACTTCAAACTTTCTATATTTGGAAAGAAAAATACACTTGTGAGGAAGGTGGAATGAAAATTTTAAAGTGCCAATAACACTTCCCAAATTTAAACACATAATATTATAATATCATTTTAAAACGATAATAGCGTTTCAAGAGGCATATGCAAGCCATTTCCCTCGTGTAGAAGTTAGGAGCACAAAATATAATTTCTATATGTTTTGATTACATCGGATGGACAATCACCAAAAGTGTTCACGTTTTGGTGCATTGAAAAATCTGATTAGCCGCGTAATTAAAGGTGTCGACAAAGTGCGCACATATATTTATGTACAGCGAAAACCAGCCGTGCAGGATTTATGTACAGCGAAACCAGCTGCATGCCCGCATGGCTGCATCTTGTAACCAAAATGACACCTGCCTCTCCCCAATAAGACGTGTGTTAATGTGCTCTCATCCTCCATGCATTAGGAATAGAAATCATGTTTCTCTTGTAGCTGACAAAATTTTTTAAGAGCGTTGGTCTACAGATGGACAGCCACTCAGACTATAGTGTTTTGGTTCAATATTGTATTGTTACGTTTAAATACGCACATGATAATGCGTTATTATACATAGACTTTATGTGATAGTAAAATGTTTCATGTACGTCTTTTGAGCAAAATTTTGGAGTGTAACTATTAAAATATCCCCTTATTAGTATGAGACTTATTATTAGCACTTCAAAAATCTCATTTGGCACTCCAAACTTTCTATAATTAGAAAGAAAAATACACTTGTGAGGAGTGTAGAATGAGATTTTTAGAATGCTAATAACAGTTCCGATTAGTATTTATTTCATCTTTTGGAGTGTAACGTTAATTTTGTGTTGTAACGTGATGACTTATAGTATTGTATAGCTTACGTTTTATGACCGAGTAAAATTTGGGGTGTAACCAGGATATACTCTCCCATGACAAGACAAAACGGAATGGTGATGAGGGGTTACACCTCACGATACATCCAAGAAGAGCTCTAAATTCATCTATTTCGAGAAGAGCAACTCGCATTACATGTCGGATTATTAGCACATGTAGTCACAATAACAACGTACCAAATCATATAGGTTCTTCTTTGAGAGACCCTATCCATTAAAGTCCAAGATAGGTCGGGCAATTTATATGGGGCAGTGTTATTCGTATACCCCTTTTACCTCCTACATGCCTTTATTAATTTCCATCCATTGATCTTTTTATATTCATTCGATTCAATGATTGAAAATTGAGAGGGTTTGTGAGAGATAAAAATGTGTGCGGGTAGCACCACCCTTTTATATATTAATTGGTTCATTTTAGAACGAGAAAATTGTAGCAATGATCCCTTAACTCTAATCTCATTGGAGTAATGGTCCCTCAACTAAAAATTCATGACCATTGATCCCTTAACTCATCAAAACGTATAATTAGGGTTATTTTCATCAACTCTATCAGCATTCAACTCATGTTAGAATGACCAAACACAAAGATTCGGAGAAGACATAGATTCAACTTTTTTTTTTTTTTTTTTTAATCCAGACATAGATTCAACTTAACCAATCTTGGCTTAGGTGGTAATACTGTGAAATATACCAATATGGGCATGGCGATGTGTATGATTGGGCCTAGCCCAATAGTTCGTTCACCATCATCAATTATCCTGATCAATCAATCAATCAATCTACTTTCCTCCTTCAAGTCACAGAGTGTTCGACGGTGGAGATCTTCTCCGTCTCCGTTTGCCAAAACCATGTCAGTCCCCTACCCTGACCTTAGCTAGGGTTTTCCTTACATTCATGGGGGGGTGAAAAAAATCCCGGGAAAAAAAAATTAATGAATGAAAATTTTTAGCAAGCTCAGTTGGGTTTGTATAAGATTTATTTCTTTTGGGGGTTTTTTAATTTGTGTTTTGCAGAGTGTGTGTTAAAAAGATTGGATTTTTAATTTGTACTTGTGCGTATTTTGTTGGAAAATTAAGGTGGAAATCTGTGAATCGTCCGCCGACGCCGGATGCTGCAGAAAATCAAGAAAAAGAACCTACCCTTCAAGAGCTTATCAACATCGAGGTGTAGTGTTTTATTTTAATTTAATTTAATTTATTGTTACTGTTTTTATTTTTGGAACTGTGGGGTTGATTTTACTGAGCTGACTTAAGATTTTTCCGGTTTCTGGTTCGAATTTGCTGCCTGATTTTTACAGTTGATTGAGAGCGGTGAAAAGGAGAGGTTGATGGAGCTTCTGAGGGAAAGGCTGATAGAGTGTGGATGGAAGGATGAAATGAAAGCTCTTTGCAGGTATTTATGGGACCAATTCATCAGTTACACTGTATGGAGTCAGTAAACAGTAAAGTTTCATTATTTGATGAGTAATTTCGAGGTTGATGCGGGTTAGGAGAGTTGACCTCTCTAATCTTCCCGCCCTCTTGTACTCAATTCGAATTCAATTCACCCTCCCTTCAGACTAGAGTTGTTTAGAATATATAATCGTCTTGTCATAGTAACCTGATGGTGTGGGACGATTGGAAATCTTTTAAAATGCGCCCTCGCTGGATTTGTGATGCCTCAAAAGTATGACAGTTGTTAAAAATTCAACGAACCAAGTTTCGATGTTGATCAATTTAGGCAACACTTGGGAGAAGATTGATTTGAGGTCATGTTGGTATCTACTCTACAAGACAACTGGTTTTTGCTGATTTCCACATCTTCCTCTTGGAGGTTGCAGCATGGTCCTAGGGGCTCGATGGTTGTGTAAGCTGAATCTTGTCCTTGGGATTACAGCAACCTCGATTGTATGGGAACTGTAGGGACTAAATGGCTGACTAAGATGGCTTCAGTCATGAACTATTTGATAACGTGTACATTGAATCATCCATTACGTTTCTTTATTTCAATATCGTTCTGTGTATTTAACATAATGTTTTCGTACAGCCAACCAAGTGTTGACATATCAAGGTTGCTAATTGAGCATGTTTTAACCCATGTATATCTTTTTCATGTTAGGGCGTTTATAAAGAAAAAGGGGAGGAACAATGTTACGGTTGATGACCTTGTACATGTAATCACCCCAAAGGGCAGAGGTAACTCTTTCTGTCGTGCATCGTATTCTTTTGATTGTTTTAAACTCTCAATGTTGTATGAAAGGCCTTGTTTTTCTGTGGAAAACTTGCACATCTTATTTTACCAATTTTCGTATGGCATACTGTGTTTGGTGTGCGTAATGCAAAGGTAGCATTGAGAGTACAATAGTTGATGGTGTCTTTGTGGGAGCGGGGTAGCATGATGGATGGTGTGGGAGGAGTTGGACATCTCTGTAAAAATGTGCTGGTGGTGTCCGTGAGGGATTAAGGATTGTTTAGATGACGGTGTCTTTGAGCATACGTAATGAAGTCGGGTGGGCATGTGGGTCGGAGTGATAGTCTTGTATTAAGTAGAATAGGTGGTTTAGGAAGCTACCAGAGCCAGGGAAGGTGGTTTTCCGGCCCTTGCGGTCATGGTGTATCTGTTTTCTTGTGGTGCTGATCATTATGGTCATCAAAACCCCTTCACTCTAGGTCGAGCGAGGTTTTTTTTTTTGGTGTTACTAATACTACACTTATCCTCTGTAGTAAACTTGATTGATTCCTTCACAATCTTATCCTCTGTAAGTGAGACTGCGATTTACTCGGAAAAATGAAATGAAACTGAGCGTACGTATATTTACAATCAAGAAAAGTAGTCTTAGAATTAAAAGAGATTCAAGTTACCTTGATCTCGATTGACCTTGACATACTTTCATCCAATTTCATGTTAACGAGATGTTGATCCCCCGTTTGCCAGTTAGTACTCACTTCTTTGTGTCTTCGAATTAGTTGATCTCACTGTTTAAATTTGCTATACGCAGCCTCCGTCCCCGATTCTGTGAAGGCGGAACTTTTGCAAAGAATTCGTACATTTCTCATGTCAGCAGCTATTTGATGCACAGTGTGGTTCCTGGTTGTGACAATATTATGATGATGATGATGATGATGATGATGATGATGATGATGTTGTTGTTGTTCTTGTTGATGATGATGATGATGATGATGATGATGATGATGACGATGATGGTGATGGTGATGATGATGATGTTGATGATGATGAAGCAGCTTTTGCTGAATGAAACTCCACTAGTGAACAGCTTGGAGGGTGGAGGGAGGCAACTGTTTTTTTTTTAATTTTTAATGGGATTAAAGCGAACGCATGAGAATTGTTTCATTTCTGTAAAGATTCTGCAATCATTTATGCCAGTGATGGGGGAGAGAATGATCCGGATGTGTGGCGCGCTGCAAGTAGCTTTATGGATACTAAATAAATGCTTTGGTACCGGAAATGGGAACGCTTATTAGCAATCTAAATATTTTATTTTACATTGTGTAATTTTCTTACTAATTATAGAAAGTTTGGAGTGCGAAATGAGATTTTTGGAGTGTCAATAACAATTTCTAGAAATTAGTAAGTACATATTTTGCATTTGTGCATGTGGAAAGACTAATTTAGTATCAAATTTTTTAATTCATGTATTTGAAATTAGGATTTGGAATGATTTTCTTCATCACGTACCCCTTCATGGTAGTAAAGAACCCAAAAAACACCTTGTCTGTTGAATTTCAGCCAGAATAAAATTAATAGCACATCCACTTAGTACTCCGGTTTAGAGATTCCGCTTCACTTGTAAGTGAAAAGGTCTTAAGATTTGATTCTCGTTAAAGTAATTTGAATTATATTATTATTAGTTCATTATGAAACTAAACTTACCCTTCCGCTTAGTTAATATAGCGACAACATCACAGCAGTCGTTTCGCTTTTACATCGACCTGACTTTGTGTTTTCATCATTATCAAAGCTTTCAAATGTTGTACAACTTAAAACAAGCAGCTTCACGAGACACGTTCGCTTATTCAGCAGCGCTCACTCACAGTAACACTGTATAACTGTTACCATACAACTCCAGACGATAAAGAAAATTGGAAAGAAAAATGAAAAACCAGATTTAACCCCAAAGCTTGCGCTCCATGGAAAATCTGTTGAAAGCACACAAGCTGGAATGCACCATAAAAACCTACTACATCAGCATATTGCTGCCAACATTTAGCTTATGCTGCAGAGCCCGCTTGTTCGCATAGGTCCAATAGATTCAGGGTCTGCAAAATAGTCAAAACTCATCAAATGGGTTTACATGAAGTCACTACAATTAAACCGAACGGAGTAGAAAATGCAACCAATGGCTTAGATGCCATGCATACCTCAGGAACTGACAGCTCAAGACGGAACTTGGGACCATCATAGTGGTGCAAGACAGGCCTGAAGGAATCTTCTTCCAAAGCCTTGCAGATTTTTCTCACACGGATCCTTACCTAATAATCGAGTATAACAGAGGGAGAGTCTCCATCAAAAAATTGGATACGTGCAAAATATTGAAGGACCAGAACTTTCAACTATATCATTTCAAATTTACCTGAGCAGGAAACCTAGATTCGCCTTTACACTTCTTGTCTTCCCAAGCAGTTGGATCAATGTTTGAACCACCAAAGCTCGCTGCCTACACAAAACCAATTGAAAGAGGAAACAATAAGCTAATATCATAATGACCTATCGTAGTCCACGTCTGCATACTTTCTATACTACAAAGAATATTGCAGTCAAGTCAAAACATATGAATATAATATGCTAAGTTTGAGAACAAACCTCGAAAATGCCATGCAGCTGGTGTGTTGTATAATTGTAGAGGAACAATGGCAACCCTGGTGTTATTGCCCGAACAGAATCTCTATACCTTGGAGGTAAACCTACCATATAGATATAATGATTGATACACATGAGAATTACTTGGAGTGTCAAAAAAAGGAATAAAAAATATATAATTCAAAAGCATAATCTGCATTTGTTAACTCAGGAATTAAGTTGCACGGCTAGAGGTATACATACTAAAATCACAACACTATTCCGTCCAATGTATCATACTCCTATAATTTTTATGAGTGCAGATCCCTATGGATACTCATACTCATAATAAGCACCGGTCCAAACTCAAGGACCCTTTATATGAACTAGTATCTCAGTAAAGATGCATCATGCAGGGAATGCCAGGTAAAAGTCAGCCATTTAAACCTGGACCTTCACTTGTAGACCGCAATTTAAGCTTAAAAAAGTGTAAAACGCTAAAACAGATTTTGAAGGGAGCTGAGAATTAGTCAAACTTACCAAATAGTTGTCGCTTCAAATCTTCCTGCATTGTGTCATTGTTACATACAAAGATGTAACCTCCAAGCACCTCATTTCTTGGGAGCGTCTCAGTAGCCGGCAAGGTCTTGAACCTTTTCTCAACTGTATTTGCAGATTCGTTGTTGTTATTGTTGCTGTTGTTGATTTCTTTGTTGTTATACTTGTTACCAGTCATGTTTCCCGCAATGCTTGCATTGTTCTTCTGGTAAACTGCATTCATGTTGTACATGCCATTCCTGAAGGAACTTTTGCACATATTCTCATTTACTTTAGAATCCAAGCTCAGCATGTTAAAGTATTGGCTTTCAAACTTGTTATCTTCCTGGAATCCAAATTTATCCCTTGCCCTTTGTTCAACTGGGCCCTTTGAAAGATCAAGGTTATTCATACGCTCGCCTTTTACCCTTGTCTGCTCAGCCAATTTTGAAGCGGCCATTAACCATTTGTTATCTTCTGCGACTTTTGACTGCCCTCGAAGCTCATCACCCAACTGCCAAAAGCTGCTCAAGCTCTCCATCTTGCAAACTCTACTCAGATCGACAGGTCCTGTAAAACAGACAAGAAAAAGATATTAATTGAGAAACTAGAAAGCTAAAAGATCGGCTTGAGAACAGAAAACTGGTTAAACTCAAAACGTTAAAACATATAGAAATACGTATAATAAGGAAATGCTTATCTAAACAAATTGCACAAAGGCAGTAATAACTATCCAAATGCCAAAAGGAACTTTGGTTAAACACCATTGATGGCTGATTCCACAAATTAAGCAAGGACAAGTACACAAAGTTCACAATTGGGTCGCAGCCATATACAGAATATAACCATATACAAGTCTCTGAATCTGAATCTGCATAACCACAGAATTGGAAAGACTGCACACATTTAACACCACATCAACCCGAAGTTCAGTTTTCTCCAATGAAAATAATTTTATGAAAGAACATTTATTCATGCCTTGTATATTAGGAAAATAAAGTCTTTCCAACAGCTAAGTTCAGAATTTACCCGAATCACGATAGTTTTAAAAATGGAATGCATTAAAATATTAAATCCTAAAATCACATAAAAAGGTTTTTTTGGTTTCCTATGTATTACTCATTGGGTTTGCACAAACACAGATCCACTACAAATATGGGATGGGAATCCATTTCTCAGCATTTTTTCCAAAATTGTAACACTATTCTTCTCAAAATTTGAAGAAAAATAAACAAAAAGCTCGAAAATGAAGCTTTTCGAATTTTGCGCTACAGACATCCACGAGAAAAAATTAACCTATAATAAGAACCCAGAAAACTGAGGTGGTTAAACTTTTTTCCAGCTAAAAAGTCAACCAAATTACAGAAAAATAAATAAAATTATTCCAAAGCGTGAAAAAACTGAACTAATCAGCTAACAAAACACAAAAATTCCTAAAATCAACCTATAAACACCAAAATCAAAATCAAAGATCCAGACGCGCATTTGAGATTAAAAGCAAGAAAAATAGCAAAACAAAAGAAATTGAGGAGTACCAGATGCAATTAGCCAAATGTAGCAAGTAATTACCAATTAAACAGAGAGATTTAGCAGATAAAATCTTCCATTATTAGGTTTAAAGAGGAAATGGAGGCTGGCTCTGATTTGCTGGAGTGAGAGTGAATTTTCAACTGGTTAGAAGAACCCTAGATTTGGGGATCAGAGGGAAGGCCTTACCTTTTATCTTTGCCCTGTGAAGCAGGAAACGCGACAGAGGAGGATGGCAGCTAGATTTTTACCGTTATATATATGTTTCAGTTTACCGAAAGTGCCCTCGGGTGTTTTCTTAATTACATTTCTTGCCAATTGGGATTTTGAATCTACGCGAGTCGTGAGCGTCACGAATCACGATTCATGGGATGTATCGGTTACGTGGAAAGGTTCACATGATTTTTCAAGCTAAAATTACATTTGCATAACATGAAAAAAAAATGTTAGTATCAATTACTTTATTAAAAATATAACAAAAAAATCAACCAGTTACTTCATCACGGTAGTCTATTCTTCTAGAGGTCGGAAAAATTCATATAGGTTTTCAAATTTTCAACCTCACCATCATGTTATTCAGCGCATGAAACGCAAATACTTATTCACTAAATGGAGAAATAATAGCTTGTAGATACTTGAAGTACAATTATAAGATAGTTAACATATGTGATAAGAGATACATAGATGATGAATTACGACTCTAATATGTGAGTTTAACTCTATGATGTTCAAAAACTAGATGGTTAGAGTATAAAAGCCGCAGTAGCGAATAATGTGACAATCATGTCTAAACGAATTGCAACATGTACTAGCAACACTACATTATTAGGATAAAATGTTACTTAAATTTGATCGATTGTAAAGTTTTTATTCAATATGTGAATTTGTGGAGCTTTTTGGAGTTTTTGGTTCACGTTTTTGGTCAAATTATCAACTAGCTTTTCTTGTAACGATATTTCTCATCCTAAGATCGATAGTAATATCAAGTTCAAAACTCGTATGCTCAAAATACCATCAAACTGTTAACCTAGTGGTAGTTCTCGCGCATATATATATGAAAGAGGTTGGAAATTAAAATCAGTAACCCTTAAAATGAGGGAAGCACACAAGTCGGCCGGTATGCTGGACAAATAGCATGTGATGAGTCCAATGAGGCAAAAAAGTGACAAAAGCAGGCGGGGTCAGTGCAGGGCCGTCGTCCTTTGTCGCCACCTCCCTGCTCCCACTTTCACGTCTTTTAAGTACTTAAAAGCCAACATGCTCGTCCAATTTCGAAATTAGATTTCTTCTTAATGCAAATTTTAGAATTCTTTAATTACATTTGTTCATCATATATTATACAATTTGAAATTATTGTAATTTTTTATTATTTAAAATTAAATATAAACAACATTTTACAAAAACTGACTGTACGATGTATAATAAACGAATATGATTAAAAGATATCCGGAATCCTCACAAAGAAGATCTGACGAGGATCCTCTCTCATTTAGATTCTACCACTTTTTGCAATATTCTGGTTCTATGTGTCGGCAAATACCCATGTTACGTTCTATGACTATAATTATGAATCTATCCCTTAAATAAGTAAGTGTGTTTGTTGTCACATACGAAGTTTTATGTTTAAATCTCTCGCTTTTGATATTGTCTGTACCCGGACAAAAAAAAAAAAAGAAGTAACCACGTGCTCGTAGACCTTAACCATGAACAACAAATCCCCCGGTTGTTTGTTGAGCTGCAGACCAAGCTTGCTTAAATATCATCAACTTGTAAGTTGTAACAATCTTTTATATAATGTCTCATAGTTGGTGGGGTTGGTTGCCATGTAACGCGTGAGTATTGTCAAATATTAAGAGTATTTGTCATTGCACATGCTATTTGGGCTACCATCGCTCCTCAATATTGCTTATAAAAAAATATATAATAATAACAATGAAAAAGGTTTGAAAACTTTGAGTTTTAATGATAAAGATAAAATAAAGGGTAAAGTGAATAGTACCATGATTGACTTTTTAGTGTAAAAATGTAATTTTTCGTTTAAGTAAACATTATCGGAAGCTTTTTGTTAAAATTCCCTTAAAAAAAAAAAAAAAAAAAAAAAGCGAAATCAACATTAGATATTATTAAGTCATGCTCACCCAAATCTCTCATGTTTTGGGCCTTTTCTTGGTTCACGAGCATTGTAAGGGACCGGCCCATCAAATGGTTGATTTTGGGCTGAAGTTCATAATGGACTTGGATTCTGGTTGCCCTTTTTGCACTGACGTCAAGAGACGGGAATGCAAATAGAAAACATTGCCTGGGAAAGTCTTACGGTCTGGCGGTCGTTGAAACTTAAAGCTTGTTTAGAAATACTTGTAAAATATTTGAAAGTGTTTTTGATAAAAATAGGTTAGAACTCATCCTTAATGAGACTTTTAACGAAAGACCCACGGTACTGTTCACTTTAATGAAAAATCACATTTTTACACTAAAAAGTCAATCCTAGTATTATTCACTTTACCATTTCTTTTGTCCTTATTGTTAAAACTCAAAGTTTCAGCCCTTTTCATTAATTTTCCTTAATAAAAATGCAAGAAAATTTTAAAAACAAGAACCCTCTCGTTGCCTATGTTGATATATATCTCCATCTTTCTAATTTATTAAGGGAATTGCTATTAACACTCCAAAAATCTCATTTTACACTCCTCATAAGTGTATTTTTCTTTCTAATTATAGAAGTTTAGAATGCCAAATGAAATTTTTGGAGTACTAATAACAATTCCCTTTATCAATCCTCTTAATAAAATTGCAAGTAAAATAAAAAAATATATATAAAAAAATAAATAAAAACATATTGTAGTCATAACTTTTAACCCGTGGAGCTCAAAAAATATAAAAAAATGTAAATAGGTTCAAACCTTTCCGACCGGGCCGTGACAGGCAGTCCGGTCCGATTTTCCTTCGCTCAAAAAAGGAGCGGACTCACTTCACTGTACTCCTCTCCTTAAACCCTACTCTCCGTACGGAACACGCAAAAACCCTAGCAAATTTCCATTGCCATGGATTTGCAGCACAGCGACTTTGATCGCATCCTCTACTTCGAACACGCCGCAAGATCTCCTAAGCCACCTACACTAAGAATCATATCGATGCCGATGTTCGTATAGATCTCCACCTAATTTATCGCTCGCCTTCTTCATTTTCCGTCTTTTTTTTGAGCTGATCAATTTGGTGGATTTCGAGCTTTTTTTTTTTTTTTTTTTTTTTTAAGAAAAGAAGTTCAATTTTGATCTGGGCTTTTTGTATTAATTGCAGAACTTGAAGAGGTGGGCTGGTGCTCTGCTAGAGCTTTCCCAGTTTCAGAATGTTTTGGAATCAAAGAAGATGACTCTAGGTGCCAACTTTTTTTTGGATTAATTATTTTAGATGTTGGAATTCTCCATGCAGTAATTTGAAATTTGGAACTGTTTTTTCATTTAGTAATTTGAGAGTTTCGAGTTTGCGAATGCGGGTTTGTGTGCTATTTCGAAGCTGGAGGAGGCATTGTTGATTAATCCTAGGAAACATGATGCTCTCATTGTGTCTGGGAAATGCTCAAACTGCTCGCGCATTTTCTGCTCCGGACCAGAATGAAGCAAGGGTTTATTTCGAAAAGGCGTCTCAGTGCTTCCAGAAGGCACTAAATGAGGTACTTCCCCTGAAAAATTTCAAAGAGACTGGTATTGTTTTTCAAGTTTTGATGTGTAGTGAGTATTTTATGTTCTTTTTGCAGGAGTCGGGAAATGATCTGTATCGCAAGTCTTTCGAAGTGGCTGCTAAGATGCACTGCTCTCTAACTTGGTCTCCTTGCTTGGTTTTGTTTCTGAAATTCTGTGTTGGCATCCATTTTGCGGTAGCCAGACACGCATAGAAATTTCAATTGTTGGTTTCTTGAGAAGTCGGTTGCTCTTGATTATAATATTTCTAGAACTGAAACTGTTTTATCTGTTCTATCAGCTTATGAATGTGAGACTTAAATCACAAAGTTACTAATTACTGTGTTTATAGGGGCCGCAACTGTACTCGGATTTGCGCAAGCATGGTTTAGGTCAATTGGGGATGGAGGCTGCTGCTGGAGCCGGACCTTCTACTTCAACTGGTGGGAAGGTGATTTTTCAGTCTCATGGTTCTCTTTTCTGATACCTTTGTTCTTTTATGTTCGTGTTTTATTTACTAAAAGATATTAAGCTTTGCCAACGATTTACAGCAGGGTCCTTGTATCATTTGTTTTTTTTTATTTATACTTTATCTGTTGACGGATTGTTACTTTGTCTCCCTCTCCCTTGCTCTGCAGACTCAAAGAAAAACAAGAACAGCGATCTCAAGTATGACGTATGTGGTTGGATAATCCTTGCTGTTGGAATTTTTGCTTGGCTCAGATAAGCGAAATCCCATGCGCCTCCTCCTCCGCTTCCGCAGTGAGCATAGCAGGAACTGGTCATAACTTTTGGTACTTTAGAAGATAGTTTGGAGATCAATCAAATCATTAATCAGAAGGTGGAGCTAAACCATCCATAACTAGTTTAACTTTTACCGTAGCGATGACAGTGTGACTGATAAAATAGTTTAACGATATTGAAGATTTATCAAGGGAGATATAGTTGACGATTTCACAGCTAGTTTTTGTGGATGCCGGGTTTGTGTTTGCAGATTCAATTCCTTGGTTTCAAATGCCGATCATGACTACGATTATCTTATGTTGGATCAGTAGACAATTAGCAGAAAGAACTAACATATTCGAAACGTGAAATACTGCAGATTCAACAGAAAGTGGTTTCTTAATTACAACAAATCAAGTTTATCAATCTAACAATTACATTAAAACAACTTCATGAATCTAAAATTTACATCTAAACAAGTTCATGAATCTAACATTTACATCTAAACAAGTTCATGAATCTAACAATTACATAAAAAAGGTTGTAACTTTAAGATGAAAACGTACATCAGGGAAGGAATTTAACAGTGGTTTCTTCACATGAGGTGAAAACTATTTACCCAATTCTTAAAGTGATTGCTCCAAGAAAACCTGCTTCAGTGGTAGTCACCATAAGCATGAGGCATGCTCTGAGCAACATTGGAAACATACGCATCAGTGAAAACATCTTCAACTGGCTCTTGCTTCGCCCGCGCCCGCGCCCACCACCGGAACTTCATTAAGCGCGGGAATGTCTCCAAACTTGACCACGTTGATCATAAACCCTTCTTCAAAAGTGGGCAGCATTATTCCATCGGGCATCCCCACCAAATCTTGCCACATAAGCAACCTTGGAAGAACATGCTGCCGGAAAATCAGTGAGTATTCGGTGCTGTTCCTCTGGTAATCATCGATCACCTCGTCAATCGGAGGGAAAATTGTGACCCGGGTCTTCCGATTAAACCCCACCAGCTGCGCATCAATGCGGCAAAGATTGTGTTTGCACCTAAAATATGCACATTTGGGCCGTTCGGGCTACATATGGCATTTGGAGGATTATTGTGCAAAAAGGCTAACTTGGAAGACATTTGGCTGCATCAAGTGGGATGGTTTGATATTAAAATAATGTTTTTCCCTCCCTTTTGTTTGCGTGGTGGAGGTGTGCCAAGAGCTTTATTTAATCAAGACAATTACATGCTTTCCCATTACAAGTGGATTAGAAGACACACAGACATTCTGGCAGATGATACATGGTGAAAGAGGCCAACTTGCTTCTTTTAATTATTAGTTTATTGCAAGTGGTGGAGACATGTGGTGGAAATGCAAGTTGTCATTTTTAATAATATTTCACATGCAAGCTGGTAGAGAAGTTTCTTTCGAACAAGTTCATTGTTCTTTGCAAAGGGGATTTCTCAAATCTCTATATAAAGAAGCAGAAGCACAAGGATTATGGACATTCAAACAATCAAACAAACAAACATACAACTTGCCTCTCAGTCAAGCAAACACGTCTAGACTCTACACCCTTTTAGCCATAGATTCCCCTTAGAAAGACAACTTTAGAAGCTCTACTGCTTTCCCCTAGTTTGGTAGTATCAATTCCCTTTAGGAAACCAACCTTGCTTATATTTCTTGCTTATATTTCCATTTCCCAGTACGCATAAATCTTGCAAACATACAGAGAATGCAAGAGGTTAAATCTTGTCCGACTTCCTTGTGTTTGTACTTACATTTTGTAGATCTATTGTTTAATGCATGTTCTATCATGTTTTAACTCACTTTCAACTGCTTTCTGCTTTAATACCCATTTATGATCGAATCTGGCTAAGTTAGGAAACTTGAACTCTCGAAGTGTTTAACTGTAACAAATCAAGTGGTCAAAAGGGCTTTGGACTCCCTTCATCTAAACATATAAAATCACAAGTAAAAGAACTTAACATAGACTTAACATATCTACGACAATCCTTTGATAAACAAGAAGTTTGAGTAACTTGAGGTGCAAGTAACCACTCAAAACATACTCGTTCTACATCTGCTATATTGAGATAACAGTGGCATGCCTAACTCTTTGTTAGTTTTGATTGCGAACCTCAATGCCAACATTAAAGGCCCTACAAAGGCACATTTCAAACTAACTATTGACTTATCTTGAAGCACACCAAGCAGCAAAAACTCACCAACACATTCACCCAAAATGCCAACCTTCTAGGGAGCTGTGTGAGGGGCCATCCACCTTTTGCCTCAAACAGATTAAGTATCCTTTGGACCTTAGCAAATCGGTGACGAAACCAAAAGATTCGGAACTAGGCCAGAGCGGTTCAACCTCCGTGTTGTAATTCACAACCGTACTCGGAACAGGGCTTGGTGATTGAACACACAAAATAGAGATCGTCAATGGCAGATCCGCTGTGGGTTCATGAAAGGAGTCACTGGCCATGAAGAACAAATTGAAAAACTCGTCGATTGCGTAAACGATCACCAACTCATTGTCCAGAATGGCATTAGGATTGATACCCAAATCGTTGATCGACAAATAACTATGGAAATTTGGGGAGGCGGTGACTATGAGGGATTAATTGGCGAGTAAAGTCGGGATCTTTGTATTGAGTGAAAGGTACTTGAGGGTGTTGACAAAGATTCTTTGTGGGGAGATGTGGTAGAGGAGAAGGGGAAGAGAGGGTTGGCCCAAGAGCATAAAGGCGGTGTCCGGCGGAGTGAAGATGATGGCAGTGGGGGACTCAAATTTGATGGAGTTGGAGACGAGTTGGAAGGTGAAGGACATGGAGAGGAAGCTGGAGTTCGAGATAACATTGGGGGTGTTCAAGAGGGTCCCAAAGGTTGCGAGGGCGGAGGAAGTAAAGAGGGAAATGAGGGCAAGGAAGATCAAGAGAGGGACAAAGGTCGCCATCAGAGAGTACCAAAGCAAAAAGCTTTGGGTTTTAGAATCTTGAGTTTTCAGAGAGAGTCTGTTTGTTGGAATTTTGAGCAAAGAGGAGATGATGCGAGTGTTGAAGGATTCAGTTAAAAACGGTGGGAAATCAATAATGGAGGTGGTTAGTTTGTTTAGACAGCTAGAGCGACTAAACGCACCGTTTTGGAGTGTTTGCTAAATCTGAAATTAAGCCCAACAACATCTTTGTCACATGAGGTAAAAACCCTAAATCGAACTTGACAGAAAAGTCCAGTTTAGGTCCAGACGTAGACATAGATTCTAAGCCCAATCCTCTTGGCCTTTGTTTACTATTTTTCATTGGCATTTCAGAAGAGTTCACAAATAAGTTTCTCAAAACTCCATTTATACTTAAAGCGCCGCTTTGAAGAAAAGATTTGGATACAACTGTTATTTCACTAAAGTTTGATTATTGAAATGTTTCTAACTAAAATTTATAGCTATGAATGTGCTATGAAAATGAAATCGAGACATTCCACGTCGAGAATGTGCTATGAAAATGAAATCGAGACATTCCAAACTACTATAGTTTTCAAGGAGGAGAATCTGAACTCCTATTCAAGGAGGCGGGTGCATAACCCTACAAACTGTCTTATACACAAATATATGCATATAATATATATATATATGAAAATATAGAATATAGCATATTTGAGGGTGGTTTCGGTTTCTCCATACTCATCTTCATATTCAAACCTGTCCAAACGTGTGGGTATCTGTATGTACATGTTCTTGCGGCTCGGATGAGTATTCTTGTTTGTATCGCTACGCTTTTAAACACTTTATTTTTCCTATTAACAAAACATCCCCCTTTTTTTTTGCTCTTCTGGTACTGGTACAAAAATTGATGCTATTTTTACATTGTTTACCTTAGTTGCTTGGGGGTTTCGTAAAGTATTTTTAGTGTTTACTAGAAAGCCTTCTTACACCTTATTATCGAGAGTTTTTACTGACAGTAGTACCTCTGAGGAGGGCTTTAACAGTACTTCTGCTTAGAGAAAATGGGCCTAGTAACGAAAATAAAAAGCCTACAAGATTGACTCATTACAGAAAGGATTACCCGCCTATCGTGCTAATAAGAAAAAAGAGGGCCTTATTAGTTATTCAAGTAATCAAGGTTAGTAAAGCGGGAAGAAATTAAGGTCTACCTGAAGAGCGACATCTATTTTTCATATCACAGTGTCGAGAGACCCATTCTCGATAGAGGAGAGTAGGACAGAAAACATGACCATACAAGATATTGAAAGGCTGGAATGGATAGGTAAGAGGCAGACTAATTGCACCTACCAGGCACATGACTTATTGGCTTAAGAAGCAAGCCAAAAAAGAAGGGATTTTCTTACAGAAGTACTATCCATATTAGTAATGGGTATATATCTATTTGAAGGAAGGTACTCGTGTACATGAATCAAAGTGATTAGAAAAGAACTGAGCTTTCCAACGAACACGGCTTTATTCAATACATTTTTTTTTCCTAACTCTCTTGAGTTTTTGGCTTATTTATGGATCTCCCTATGCCCAATGTCAACGTAGGCCCCGAGATAGTTGAGGACATGGGGACTGAAAGACTTGGTGGATGAGCAAGAGGAGCCCAATTTAAAACGTCTTCGATACGAACTACAATAGTACACCGATGCGAGTCGGGAATGCCCATGCCTTGCTGTAGATTCACTCGAGGAAGCCGAGAATCTCGTGGGCGAGATCTTTTTCAAATTAAGAACCTGCATGGAAGGAATATTACAACCGTATAATTGTGTGCTTCCCACATAATACCGTATGCAAGGGCATACTGAAGCGTGCATGCAGATTACATATATAGTTGTTCAAGTGTGTGTTTACATATTTGATTACGTGTTATTATCGAGTCACGTAAGATTTACCATGACTGTGTCAATTATTAACCAGTTTATATAAGAAATGTAAATTATAGCTCAAATCACACAACCATCACTAATAGTCTAAAATTGTAAACAGTAAATTTAATACAAAGTTAATTGGTGATGACTTCACATTTTGTATTATTTGGGGGGACCAAGTTACTCGATAAGGACCAAACATGGTAAAAGTTTTTGGAGGCAATCAATAAAATTTCATTTAATTTGTATAGATTTGGGAGCCAAATGCATTTTTTAAGTCCTTCATTTCCAAATTCCAAAAACTGGCGCCAAAAAAGATTCCCGCTACAATATTAAAACTTTGAAAAATATCCAGGCAAGGCTTCCCTGGCAAGCTTCTTTCCCTTCAGCTGCCTTCTCAAATGACCGTTGTGCCCCTCTCCACACCATTCCTCAACCAGTAGCCCATCCAGTGGCCGCGAATGCAAAACACAGAAACCGGAACGCGCGCCTACTAAACTGCCTGAATTTCCCAAAGTACCCTCGTTTTCGGTTCATTCTCCCGCAAGCTTCTCGTAAATTTGAAATCACCCGCTCCCAAAACCCCCAATTCAAAATATTCATAAACCCTCCGCCCTCTCTATATATATTCGGTCCAATCCCACCGAATTAATCCAACCCTAAGGCGCAGAATTCGAAAATCCCCCAAAATTCTCCGTTCGAATTTCATCACAAAAGATGCCTGCCTTCCCAGAAGAGCCGCTGCTAGCTCCGAACCCGGATCGCTTCTGTATGTTTCCGATCCAGTACCCAGAAATATGGGAAATGTACAAGAAGGCCGAGGCCTCCTTCTGGACCGCCGAGGAGGTCGACCTATGCCAGGACATCCGCCAGTGGGAAGCCCTATCCGACGGCGAGAGGCACTTCGTCTCGCACATTCTCGCCTTCTTCGCTGCCTCCGACGGCATTGTCCTTGAAAATCTCGCTGGGAGGTTTATGAAGGAGGTCCAGGTCGCCGAGGCCCGCGCCTTCTACGGGTTCCAGATCGCCATTGAGAACATCCACTCCGAGATGTACAGCCTCCTTCTCGAGACGTACATCAAGGACTCCGACGAGAAGCACCGCCTCTTCCACGCGATCGACACCATCCCTTGCGTCGCGAAGAAGGCCCAGTGGGCCCTGAGATGGATCGACGGCTCCGAGTCTTTCGCGGAGCGAATCGTAGCCTTTGCCTGCGTGGAGGGGATTTTCTTCTCGGGGAGTTTCTGCGCGATATTTTGGCTTAAAAAGCGCGGTTTAATGCCGGGACTGACTTTCTCCAACGAGCTGATCTCGCGAGACGAGGGCTTGCACTGCGACTTCGCGTGTTTGCTGTATTCACTGCTGAGGAAGAAGCTGAGCGAGGATCGGGTGATGTCGATCGTACGGAACGCGGTGGAGATCGAGAGAGAGTTCGTGTGCGACGCGCTGCCGTGTGCGCTGGTGGGGATGAACGGCGATCTGATGGGCACGTACATCGAGTTCGTGGCGGATCGGCTGCTGGGCTCGTTGGGATACGGCAAGATGTACAATGTCCAGAACCCCTTCGACTGGATGGAGCTGATCAGCCTGCAGGGGAAGACCAACTTCTTTGAGAAGCGCGTCGGCGAGTATCAGAAGGCGTCGGTGATGAACAGCATCAACGGCAACGGTGGCTCCCATGAGTTCAAGATTGACGAGGATTTCTGAATGTCTGATTGATTGATGGATGTCGCCTCTGCAATATCTTTGTGTTTTAGTACAATTTTAAAATTGGATAAGTTTGTTCGTTAATTTCTCGTTGTATGTTTTCGAAGAATAAATGGAAGATGAAGCCTTTATTACTAGGGGTGGTTCGGTATGGGATACCAAACCGAAAGTAGTATTCCGAATCCCAAACCGAAATCTTTTGGGACGGGAATTTGAAGACCAATCCTAAACCAAAATTTCGGGAATCCCAAAATATTTTCGGGATTTCGGGACAAATCGGGAATTCCAAATTAAAATATGAAATTATGAATTATTCTTCAAATATATAATTTAAGAACACATTCATGAACTAGGAATGTCATTTCATTCACACTACCATTTAATCAAATATTGGCATGCTTGATTGTTTTTATCAGAGTCAAAATTTAAATTAATTAAACCCTTTTGACAATCTGTTAAGAGACAAAAGAATCAAACCTTCTAAAATCATTAGTCATGACAGCAGCAATAATAAAATCCAAATGAATATCAAACAGAACATGAAAAATATGCAAGGTGTAAGGCATTCCAGGTTGCAGAGCATGAATTAGAAACTACTAGCATCAATTATAAAAGAATAATATATAATATATATGTATAAATTAATAATATATAATTTCGGTTTGGTATGGGATTCCCGAAATATTGAGAAGCCAATCCCAAATCCCATACCAAAATTTCGGGATCGGTTCGGGATAGCATCCCGAAAATTTCGGGAATTTCGGTTTGGGAAATTTTTGGTTTGGGATCGGGATTTTTTCGGTTCGGTTTGGGATTTTCGGGATTTTTTTCCACCCCTATTTATTACCATAATCTCATTTAATTTTTGCCCTAATTTAATGTTTGAATTGTGAACAAAACTTATTATTTTTTTAATCGTGTTTTTATATTGAGAAATTTTTTATTATGATGGGAATATGAGTGATACATTATGTGTTTTTATATAAATGGTAAAAAATTGTATTTTTTAAGTCATTAAATTTTTAGTACACATATTCTAATGACAGGTGGAGTATCACTTTGTGTTCTAGTTACACTGAAAATCTCTTTTTTTATATCAACCTCATTGTTTGCTCCAAATGGAGTGCAGCTACTCGTTTTTCGTTAACTATGATAAATTTCTTGTTTCTTGACTTTTGTTCATCGTGACTACATATTGTTCTTAGGTAAATTTATGTGTCATTTTTTTAGGATGCGAATATAATGTGCTGTTTTTAATACTCGGGAACTTCTGTTATCGATGCGAAAACTGTGTAAGTTTAGCCGGTGGGGATTCTAGTAAGTAGTAATTTAGTAAGCCTTGTGGTCGTATACGATGCGTTATTGAAGAAAGACAAGGTTCTACTATAAAATCAATTGAAAATATCGAAAGTAATTTAACTTATTTATAAGTACATACAAAATTCATCATCTCATAAATATAGATTCATTCTCAACAGTTACCTAAGATATTGGGTTGAAAGCCCAAATCTTTCCTTTAAAATGTGGGTAAGCTTCTGGTATTTATGTAATATGTTGCTGTAAGTACTCGTCTACAAAATGGCAGGGAAGAGATGGCCTGCGACAAAGCTGAGGTTGGAGCAGATGAATTTACTGAAAGGACGAGAACAATTACAGGAGCAGGTAATATCTATCCTAATATGACAACTATAATTAATGTTAAGGGTTTATGTTTCTAAAGCACCATAAGTAAATTTTATTTAGGAAAACTAATGAAAATGGTTTGAAAATTTTGAATTTTAACGATAAAGACAAAATAAATGGTAAAGTAAATAGTAAAAGTTTGACTTTTAATGTAAAAATATGGTTTTTCGTTAAAGTGAACAGTACCGCGGACTTTTCGTTAAAACTCTCATTTTATTTTTCAGCAACTTTTGACGCTAAAGCGCACACGCAAATTTCCCATTGATGATCAATCTGCAATCCTCGAGAAGGTATGTAACGTATGCTGGCTGTTTATAATCTCTTCGCTACCGTTGGATCAAAAATTTGGAACCTATGTGATCGAATGGTTGGTTTTATCTAACTGGATTAGAGAATAGGATGGTGAATGCGAACGCCTTCTTGAAATTCTAATGTATGGTGTTTTGTTCTTATAGCTACATCAACAGATGGAACATACCAATTTTGACAGTGCTGCATCGATCTGTTTTGTCATTAGAGCAAATTCAGGAGATTGTTCGAAGGTGGGCGTCAGCCTTTATTTAACGTTAGATAGAGTGGAATATGTATCAATGATGCAATGTAGTTGTTACTTTGTTTTTGTTTTTCAAACTGCTTGTTAATCACATATAGAATGCATATTATTGAGTAACTTTGTTTTTCTTTCACCCTCATCCCCTCTATTGTGAAAAAAAAAAAAAAAAACGTCTGGAAAGTTTGATGGAACTGGCTAATCACGTAGATGGTCAAATCAACCTCATAAAAACACAAATCTCTGTATTTTAGTTTCATCCTACACGTATGAAAACCGTACTAAAGAGACGCCAAATTATAGATAAAAAAAAAAAAAAAAAAAAAAAAAAAACAAACAAGAGGAAATGAACCAAAACAAAGGTCCCACCGAGATTTGAACTCGGGTTACTGGATTCAGAGTCCAATGTCCTGACCACTAGACCATGGGACCAAGTTGGTAAAAGTTGGACTTATTAGTTATATAAACCTAGCAAACTAAAGGGCCGTAGCCATTCACTGGCCGTTCACATGACAGGTATTTGAATATTAAAGGTCGGTTGAAATCTCAGGTCACCCATGGAGATGGCCGAGTTGGTCTAAGCGCCAGATTAAGGTTCTGTTCTGAAAGGGCGTGGTTCAAATCCCACTCTCCACATTTGGTATGTAAATAAGAACAAAAAATAACAAAAATACTCTCAAGTTAATAAAATGGGCCAAAAGGATGTGACAAGAGCAAGGGTATTTTTATTATTTTCACCTTATTTAATGGAGATTTTTTTACAGTATGACCAAAATGATTGATGGTGAACAAACTATGCGATCAATTCTACCGCTTTTAAATTTCAGAAACCAAGGTGAATTGTCATGCCAATCTTAGGAAAGTCTTTCTGTTTTTGTGATTTGAATAGTATATAGTTTCTAATAGACTAGCCTTCATGCATGCGTTCACGCGTGTACATAAGACATTTTTTGATTCACGGGGTGTCATGCGCGACTTATACGTTTTAAATGTATTTATATGAGTGAATTGATAAAAAGAAAGTCAAATATTTGAAGTAAATGAATAATCTTAGATAATGCTATAAAAAAAACCATTCACAAACCAATCTGTTAACTCTAAAAATTACAAAACCTACGTGGCGCGCATGCCGAGTAACTAATAAGCTAACTACGTCCTTCGGTTGAATGCGGGGCGTGCCAACTCGTCCGCCGAGCTTGGCCGAGGAGTAAAATTTGATGATGTCGTGTTGAGCGCGCTGCTGACTTCTATATCTTGCGATTGCGACCGAGGAAGGAACGCTCTCGGTCTCTGGGTTCTATAGCCTGAAGACAAGGCTACTAATTCTACGGAGTTCACAAATCGTCGGAGCTTGATTCGGTCATTGTGATTATATTCGTAAGAGTATAAGCACGCCGAATCGAGACCAAACTATATGGGCACAGGTACTCAAATGTGATGTATGTCTTGATGGTAAACGTAGTTCGGCCGTCGGAATGCCGAACCCTGAAACTTACTTGCAAGTATTCAATCATAAAATCACTCGGCGTCCAATGCGCCGAGCAATGCAATTCGTAACACCCAACTATGCCGGAAAGGCTAGTGAGATGACCACTACCAACAAGGGCTCGAAAACCCTTCTCGGCCGAGATTTAGATAGATAATCGGTCGACCTCGACGCAGTGCTGTTTATCCAAATTGAAGGTGTTTCTCGGTCGGCTGATTCTGCGGTAGCAGTGCTGTTTATCCAAACTGAAGATGCTCGCCGGGTGCTTCCACAGTGCTGTTTATCCAAACTGAAGGTGTGTCGGCAGGAAAAGAAAAGGAAAAATCTCAAGGTGTTTGAGAGGTTTTGCGCAGGGCAATTGTATGCTCATTTTTGAAGGGGCTTTTCTATTGCGTGATTTCTTGTATTTATAGCACCTCATTCCTTGAGACCAATTCGCATTTTGATTTGGATTGGGAGTCCTTGTCCCATTTCACCTCTAACTCGAACAAACCTACTCCTACTGGGATTCTGAATTTTCCTTCCTTTTGAGGCTTTATTCCTTGCCGGTCGAGAATCCTGGTCGCACCAGGACTTCCTTGCCCTTTTCTACTTATCCGGACTACTTAGGATAGGATTTGGCCGACCCAGCCAACTGGCCCGGGATTTATTATTCGGCCCATAGTATTTGTTATCACCTTGGGCCGAGCACATCCTACTACTCGGCCCAGCAGTAATATTTTGGACCCAAACACAATCAAAACAGCTGAATTCACATAATAAAATCTGTCTTTCAATTTCCATCTACATCCTATTGAATTTGCAGTAATAATAGAAAAAATAATATATAATAAACAACTGATTGAATTACATTATTGTTAGTCCATTGTAAGGCTAAGCCCACTCCTCCCCCTTAGTGTAGATAATATTATTTGTTCAAAAAAAAAAAAAAAAGCAATCATTTGACAACTAATTTAATCACATTATTATGCGCGTGTGAAAGACTTTTCTTATAACCGGTATTACACGCCTCTTAAGATGATTTGAAAGTGTTTAAAAATAGAGAAAATAATATTTAATGAATAATTTATTGAATCACATTATTACTAACTTATTGAGACACTAATTTAAAAAAAAAAAGAATGAATAAAAAAATTATACAAAAAGAATTAATTATTATAAAAAACACTGTTAAAATGATGAAAATACTCATTCATTATTTTGGGTTGCTTTTATTTTTTTTTTTGTTTTGGAAGTATTTTTGTCCAAATTTTTTTGATGAAGCTTGTGACCTCAAAATGGGTTGTTGGCTTTATGTAAAGATTATTCACAATTTCAAACCCAACCCTAAAAATATATATTTTTTATTCCTACTAAATTATTATTAATTAAAAAAAGGTTAGACCTTATTACCAACTTGTGGTTATTGACAAATGGGTCTTATTAGGCTTAAAATGTCATAGTCTCATGTTTACAAACTAGTCAATTGTCTAATTTGAATACCAATCAATTGATCACATTAAAATTAATCAATTTTGGGTGACACTTGAATATGTGCAAGTTATATACTTAAAACATAAGTGGAGAACGACTTTATACTTGTACTTTAGATAAAATATTAATAAATAAAACATTTAATGTAATTGAGTAGAGCTAACAGCAGGTGCCCGTGTTACAACCTCACTAAAAAAATTTTGTTTATTAGTTAGGGAGGGCATCCAAGATTTTATTTTATTAGTTGGGGAGAGGGTTCCATCGGGACTCATTATCATGATAATATATTTTAAAGGGCAAGATTGTCTCTGAGATTTTGGGAACCTTGTGCAAAATTTATAAAAGGGCATCTCCTTAAGATAGTATTAAAGAAAATAAAACAATGAACTGATGTTAGAAAACAATCACTTAAATCAAAATAAACTTTAGCACTCACTGATTGCAAGTTTACAAATGTCATTAATTTTAAATAAAAAAAACTACAAACATAACCTTCACTAGATAATCAAAATCAATTCAATCTTAAACAACCAAACATGAAAAAAAAACTTCAAAACTCTAACTTTAAAGTTCACTTGAATATATAACCTTATTATATAATAAAATTGGAAAAACTATCGTTTTTAGGTTGTTATTATTGACAATCAGAATATCTCATTGTACTAGAATTTTTTATATTGAGTGATGCTAGGAATACTAAATTTGTAGACAAAATTTTGTAAATTAAATGACATGTATATTGATAATTGGATTATTACTTAAGCATTGATAAATGAGATCATTTTCTATCAGTGACTCATCATTTAGTTTACAAATTTGGTCTCCTTAGCATTACCCTTTTATATTTAGAAAGGAAAAAAAATGTACTCTTATAAGAAATGCACAATGAGATTTTAAAGTACTAATAAAAATAATTTTTTAAATATATAACATTATTACATAACATTAGATGGTAAAAATTTTGGGGGCCCCTTCAAATTTGGGGCCCTGTGCAACTGCACATTTGGCTCCCCCTCAATGCCCCCTCTGTTAAAGGGTGGTGGTCACACATCTCTTTTTTCTAATACACCCTTAATTTTCTGTCATTGAATCAAATGAATTGAAGAAGATCAAAGAACATAAATTAATGTGAGTGTATGAGAGATAAAAAATGGTGCGTAAATAACATTACCCTTGCGTTGACTAAATCAAAATTGTACAACTAACTTAAGCATCCATCTACAACGCATCTTGATTGAAAAATGTCCCCTGCATTATTATGTAATATTTTATGAACTTACTTTGCATATTGCACCTCCAACTGCATGTATTTTATTTTGTTGTTCCACAGTTGCACTCTACATGATTTAATTTTTTTGTTGTTATTCCAATCAAAACAAGTATTTAAATCGACAAGACCTTAAGCACTCTCAACATATCAATCCAGAAGATTTTGTTTATTAGTTGTTGAGGGGGATCCATAAGTTGAGAAGACCGTAAGCACTTTTAAAATATCAATCCAAATTCAAGTGCTTTGATTTGCAAAGCAAAAATACCACAAAGTCGTATGATGAAATTGATCACAGCTTATCTGGATCAAATTATGTTTCTAATTGACGAAACGCCCTATTTTCCATTTTTCACTTCTCTCCTTGTCTGCATCCTGGTGATTTTTTGGAAGCGATCCAGAGCCGGAGGCCTAAAGTCACCCCCTGGGCCATGGAAGCTGCCGTTTATTGGAAACTTGCATCAGATGGTCGGTCCATTGCCACACCACACACTGGGAGACTTAGCCAAGAAGCATGGACCCGTCATGTACCTTAAACTGGGTCAATTAGACGCCGTGATTATTTCATCTGCCAAAGCTGCCCGGGAGGTGTTGAAGACACATGAGCTTGCATTTTCGCAGAGGCCTATTGTTTTGGCGGCAGAGGTTATGTCTTTTGGTCAAGCAGGTATTTTCTTCGCTCCTTACGGAGATTTATGGAGATCGCTGAGAAAGATTTGTATGTTCGAGCTTCTGAGCGCGAAACGTGTGCAGTCGTTCGGATCCATAAGAGAAGAAGAGGTATGGAACCTTGTTGAGACCATTGGCTTAATGTCTCACAAGGGACTTGCCATCAATTTTAGTGACAGGTGCTGCAGCTTCACAAATGACGTAGTGTCAAAGGCAGCATTTGGGAAAAAATGCAAAGACCAAAATGAGTTCCTTTCGCTACTAAACGAATCAATCAAACTCGCTAGTGGGTTTGATATTCCTGATTTGTTTCCTTCACTCAGTTTTCTTGGGTACGTTACTGGGTCGATCACTGCTATGAAAGACATGAAAAGAAAGATCGGTACGATTCTCGAAAATATCATTAACGATCATAAAATCAAAAGATCCAAAAAGGACTTGATGATCAGTAGTACTAGTACCACTACAGCAGGCAATGACAAAGCAGAGGAGGAGGAGGAGGAGGAGGAGGAAGATTTTGTTGACGTACTTCTTAAACTTAAAGGATCCAACAAGGTGGAGTATAATTTCACAACCAATCAGATCAAAGATATCATTATGGTGAGTAATGTAGGCTTGCTTTGTTATACTGCAGACATTTTATCTTCGTCTACTCATCACCTTATAAAAATAAATGAAGGGGTTTTATCACAGATGGTTGCTTATGTTTTCGAAACTCATGATTTAGATCCCGCACATTGAAACTCAATTATTATCATGCTGCACATTTTGCCCCACACATCAATGTCGTCCTTACGGTCTAACTCAGTAAAAAAAAAATTGTTATGTGCAGGACATCTTCTCTGCAGGAAGCGAGACTTCAGCTACTACCTTAGAATGGGCAATGTCAGAGTTGATGAGAAACCCAAGAATCATGAAGAGGGCTCAAGCTGAAGTGAGACAGTCAGTCCTCCAATTGGAAGGAAAGAAAAGCAAAGTTATTGAAGAAAGAGATGTTCAAAAAATGGACTACTTGAAATCGGTGGTGAAAGAAACTCTGAGGTTACACTCTCCAGCCCCTTTGCTCCCAAGAGAAGCAAGGGACACGGTTCAAATTGGCGGATTCGAAGTACAAGTTAAATCAAAAGTAATTATTAATGAATGGGCAATAGGAAGAGACCCGGAGATATGGGGGGCAGATGCTGAGTGTTTTAAGCCAGAGAGGTTTCATGGCTCTTCTGTTGACTTTAAGGGTTTTGACTTTGAGTTCACTCCATTTGGGGCCGGCAGAAGAATGTGTCCAGGCATGTCATTTGGTGTTACCATGATTGAACTTGCTCTTGCTGAGTTGCTTTACCGCTTCGATTGGAAACTGGCGAATGAGATGAATCCAGACGAACTTGACATGACGGAAAGCTTTGGACTGACCTGTAGGAAAAAGGATGCGCTGTACCTAATTGCCACCCCACTTTTGACTTTGCTCGGCAAGTCAGAGTGACTCAGCGTTTTGTTACCATGAACGGCCAACAAAACCAGCACCATTCTGGTCTGTCTGGAATCAACTGTTCATTCACTTCTGTATTCCGTCTTTTGTAGGCTAAAACACTTTTGCAGCCCCATCAGTCTTCACAATGTCCCACTTTCGTTCCCATATTTTCGACTGCAATGATTTTCATCCCTGCAGTTTGCAGATTGTTTACATCTAAGGCTTTAGCGCGCTCTTCCGATCTTTTCATTTAGTACTTGCGTACCAAGGCATGATTAATGTATAATATGTATCCCTAAGATGTAGCATGGTTAATGTATAATATGTATCCCTAAGATGTAAACTTGTTATTCAGATCAATAATATATGTACTTGTGTGTGTTCCTTTGGTGAACGCTACTTAGTACGTTGATAATACGTACTAATCCCTTGCTAATATATGCCAGTACTTGTCTTTGCAATATTCAAAATGTTTGAAGCTACAAAATGCCCCTCCCTATTACTACTCTACTGCTACTCTTCTTGCTCTTCTTCTTCTTCCAAAATTTGTTGTCTACAACGATTGCCTGAGACGATGAACAAGACATGACTTGGTTTGAGTACGATCGGGGTTTGTAGAAAAAGGTATGTAGGCTAAAAAATATATTTGTTATTGATACGTGAATGTGGAAAAAAATGGAAGAGAATGCAAATGGAAGATAATGCTTTTTTTCTCATTGTCTTTCTCTACAAGATTACAAGGATATATATACATGATACAAGTGTGTAGGTAGGACAAGGTAGCCGTCCTAGTGTGTAGGTAGGACAAGGTAGGACGGCTGTAGGACGACTTGACGGCTGTAGGACGGCTAGTGTGTAGGTAGGACAAGGTAGGACGGCTGTAGGACGGCTAGTGAATAATATTATATACAATTACACAAGGACTCCAACCATATTCCTTATTTGTCTAACACTCCCCCTCAAGTTGGAGAGTGAATGTCAAGAACTCCCAACTTGCGTAACATACCCGAAAACTTTTCTTTCCCAAGAGGTTTGGTAAACAAGTCTGCCAACTGTTGTGCCGTACCCACATGCTTGGTCTCTATTGTGCCATCTACAATCTTATCTCGTATAAAGTGACAATCCATCTCAATGTGACGAGTTCGTTCATGAAAAACAGGATTGGCAGCTATATGTAACGCTGCTTGATTATCACAAAATAAAATGGAAGGACCATCCAAAGGAATGTTCAAATCCTTCAACAAAAAATGAAGCCAAACTATCTCGCAACAAGCACCTGCCATGGCCCTATATTCCGCCTCTGCTGAAGAGAGTGAAACGGTTTTCTGTCGTTTCGTCCGCCAAGAAATCAAAGAACCGCCCAAGAATACACAATACCCAGTAGTCGAACGGCGAGTGATAGGGCAACCTGCCCAATCAGAATCACAAAACGCAGTTAACTTGGTCTGGTTGTCAGAACGAAATAATAAATCTTGACCTGGAGTAGCCTTCAAATAACGAACAATACGAAGCGCATCATCCATATGAGATATCCTTGGCTCGTGCATAAAACGGCTTAGAACATGCACAGAATAGGTGATATCCGGCCGAGTGATAGTGAGATATATTAACCGACCTACTAATCGTCGATACTTTTCAGGATCCTTGAGAAGTTCTCCTTTATCAGATAATTTTGTGTCATCTATAGGAAAAGCAATGGGTCGTGCTCCCAAAAAATCATAGTCCTTGAGAATCTCTAATGCATACTTGCGTTGAGAAATATAAATCCCTTGTTTGGAACGAGAAACCTCAATACCCAAACTGCTTGCCCAGGCCAATCATCCTCTTCGTAGCCATGTCCTGCACAACACAAAAACCCGGGTAAAATATCACAATGCACTTCAATGCCCAGGTCAACTTACTCACAGATAACAAATTCACATGAAATTGTGGCACATGTAAAACTCCATCAAGAGTTATCTCGGGGAACAATTTAATGGACCCAATGGTTTCAATCGCAGCCTGTCCGCCATTTGGTAAACCAACAAAATCATGTTGGGTTTTAGTGTGATTATGACTGAGTGATAAGTGAGAAACATGATCTGTGGCCCCGCTATCCACGATCCAATACAATGTTGGATCATAATGTGCAAAATTGCAGTTGGGTGTATAGATACCTGTTGCATGTGCAAGGGGCAGATCGGTACCATTCTTATTGCGAAGGAGAGCCATGAGTTGGTTGTACTCCTCGGTTGTGAACGTTGCATCAAATTTGTTGGAGGTTGTTGCTTTGGTAGCTGGCGACGGTAATGCTTCAACATTGTTGGAAGTTGGAGGTGCACGTCTATTTCTGGGCTGCACATTCTTCCCGTGCCATTTATGTCCTTCAGGGAATCCAATAAGGAAAAAACAACGTTCGACTGGATGTCCTCCGTCACAGTAGCTGCATTTGAATATCTTCCGTGAATTAGGGTTGTTGGCACCATAGGCTCGTTTTGGTGCTGTCGAATGACTGGTTTGCATTGCATGGGCGATAGATTCACGTCGATTTACCACATCCAATTGGCGTTCATGTTGAAGAACCAATCCATGGACTCGTCGTGTATCTGAAAGTGGGCTCATCATTAAGATAGAACCTCGTATGATTGAGTAACTCTTGTTCAGACCCATTAAGAACTGCATGACTTTCTCTTTTTCTTCCCTGTCTGCATGTGCCTTGGATCCCTCGCATTCACAGGCAATGGGCCCATGATATGATGCTAATTCATCCCAGAGAGCTTTCAATTTTGTGTAATAATCTGAAACAGATAGCTGTCCTTGTCGGTGTTCGGCAATTTCTTGTCGAATTTGATAGATCCTGGAATCGTTTCCTTGCGAGAAACGATCCTCAAGATCTCTCCATGCTGCTGATGCAGTTTTGCAGTAGAGTATACTGTGGGCAATGTTGCCCTGCACGGATTGCCAAATCCAGGATAAGACCATGTCATTGCATCTCTGCCAAATTGGATACTTGGCATCAGTGGTTGCGGGATTCTTGATTGATCCATCAATGAACCCTAGTTTGTTTTTGACGCTGAGGGCGATTCGCATAGAACGGCTCCACTGTCCATAATTGTGTCCATCAAGAAGTTGTGAGACTAAGACAAGACTTGGTGAGTCTGAATGATGCGGAATGAGAGGATCAGATACATGGGGTATCGTCTCAGTTGGTCTTTCGTCGCCCATGGTGGCTGTGTTTAATGAAGATGGACTGGTTGTGTTTGTGGCGGAAGTAGAATGAGCTTTCTAGAGTCACCAAGATCGGTGCTCTGATACCATATTAAACTTGGATCCAATCTATATTTTGAATAATGATCTGCTGCAATTGCAGCAGAGTTTTATACATAGTTTACTACACACGCATGCAAATAAACAAAACAACTGGAAGTGGCATCCTTGCTGTCTATGAAACATCAGTCAGTATACACATGCAGTGGCCTTGCTGTCCACTATGCATGTGTCCTTGTTGTTTAGAATAATCATACATCCTTAACGTAGGAACCATATTCCAATCTGTAAAGCACAGTGGAATCTGTAAAGCACAGTGCACTGCATGTGGAGCATCTTTAACAGGGCGGGAACTTATTTAATTAATAAATATTTGTTAGAAATTTATACTGTTGAGATTCAAATAGTTCCAAGGCAGGGAAACGAATCTTGTAATCACAATTTTGTAAGGAAATTGTAGGAAATAAATTCTGGAGCTTATCAGAAATTTAGATGTCTCAGTCACAAAAGATGCACGTAGCATTGATAAGCTACGAGACTGTAGAAAAAGGTATGTAGGCTAAAAATTATATTTGTTATTGATACATGAATGTGGAAAAATGGAAGAGAATGCAAATGGAAGAGAATGCTTATGGAAGAGAATGCAAATGGAAGAGAATGCTTATTTTTTCATTATCTTTCTCTACAAGATTACAAGGATATATATACATGATACAAATGTGTAGGTAGGACAAGGTAGCCGTCCTAGTGTGTAGGTAGGACAAGGTAGGACGGCTGTAGAGGACAAGGTAGCCGTCCTAGTGTGTAGGTAGGACAAGGTAGGACGGCTGTAGGACGGCTAGTGTGTAAGTAGGACAAGGTAGGACGGCTGTAGGACAGCTGTAGGACGACTTGACGGCTGTAGGACGGCTTGACGGTTGTAGGACGACTTATTCTTCCAATAATAATATTATATACAATTACACAAGGACTCCAACCATATTCCTTATTTGTCTAACACTCCCCCTCAAGTTGGAGAGTGGATGTCAAGAACTCCCAACTTGCGTAACATACCCGAAAACTTTTCTTTCCCAAGAGGTTTGGTAAACAAGTCTGCCAACTGTTGTGCCGTACCCACATGCTTGGTCTCTATTGTGCCATCTACAATCTTATCTCGTATAAAGTGACAATCCATCTCAATGTGACGAGTTCGTTCATGAAAAACAGGATTGGCAGCTATATGTAACGTTGCTTGATTATCACAAAATAAAATGGAAGGACCATCCAAAGGAATGTTCAAATCCTTCAACAAAAAACGAAGCCAAACTATCTCGCAACAAGCACCTGCCATGGCCCTATATTCCGTCTCTGCTGAAGAGAGCGAAACGGTTTTCTGTCGTTTCGTCCGCCAAGAAATCAAAGAACCGCCCAAGAATACACAATACCCAGTAGTCGAACGGCGAGTGATAGGGCAACCTGCCCAATCAGAATCACAAAACGCAGTTAACTTGGTCTGGTTGTCAGAACGAAATAATAAACCTTGACCTGGAGTAGCCTTCAAATAACGAACAATACGAAGCGCAGCATCCATATGAGATATCCTTGGCTCGTGCATAAAACGGCTTAGAACATGCACAGAATAGGTGATATCCGGCCGAGTGATAGTGAGATATATTAACCGACCTACTAATCGTCGATACTTTTCAGGATCCTTGAGAAGTTCTCCTTTATCAGATAATTTTGTGTCATCTATAGGAAAAGCAATGGGTCGTGCTCCCAAAAAACCATAGTCCTTGAGAATCTCTAATGCATACTTGCGTTGAGAAATATAAATCCCTTGTTTGGAACGAGAAACCTCAATACCCAAAAAATATTTTAAATCACCAAGGTCTTTTATCCGAAAATGATCACGGAGAAAAGACTTCAGAGAATTAATGGCACTAGCATCATTGCCTGTAATCACAATATCATCCACATAAATGAGCAAAGATGTGAAAGAAATACCAAACTTTTTAGTGAACAATGAATAGTCAGCTTTGGATTGTTGAAAACCGGCAGAAATGATGGCACTAGTGAATTTGGCAAACCATTCGCGAGAAGCCTGCTTAAGACCATAAAGTGACTTGTGAAGGCGACACACAAGATTCTCCCCCTGTCGCCGAAGACCAGGAGGAGGAGACATAAAGATTTCTTCATGTAAGTCACCATGTAAGAAAGTATTATTAACATCAAGCTGATGAAGAGACCAAGACTGACTAGCAGCAAGAGCAAGAAGACAACACACCGTAATCATCTTAGCAGTAGGAGAAAAAGTGTCATGATAATCAATACCTTCAGCCTGAGTGAAGCCTTTAGCAACCAAACGAGCTTTGTAACGGTCAATAGAGCCGTCGGAATTGTGCTTGAGTTTGTACACCCACTTACAACCAATGGGAATTTTGCCAGGGGGCAAGGAAGTTAAAGTCCAAGTACCATTAGCATGTAAAGCTTGAAGCTCCTCAGTCATAGCACGTTGCCAATTGGGGTTAGTGGCAGCCTCGGCAAAGGAGGAAGGCTCCACAGTCCGACTGACAGAGTTAATGTAAGAAAAATGCCTGGGAGAGTAACGGTGATAAGAGAGAAAATTACAAAGTGGATATCGCGTACCTTGTGTAGAACCGGGTTGCGAAGTCGAAGATGGGTGGGATGGCAGAATCACCTGCGAGCAAACGTAGTCTTTTAAATAGGATGGAGGTTTATGGGCACGGGAAAAGGTGCGGGGAAGGGGAGGATCGGTAGGTAGTGGGGGGGGGGGGGGTAGGGATGTCCATG
This sequence comes from Pyrus x bretschneideri, assembly GCF_019419815.1. Classification (NCBI taxonomy): domain Eukaryota; kingdom Viridiplantae; phylum Streptophyta; class Magnoliopsida; order Rosales; family Rosaceae; genus Pyrus; species Pyrus x bretschneideri. Next base: position 652,441 of record NW_025999424.1, on the reverse strand, counting down.
GGTAAAGGGGCATGGGGAGGAACGGGTAATGGGGCAGCAAGGGAATCTGTGGGAGGCGTGGAAGGGGAGGAAGGTGGAGGAGGGTGAGGCGTCGGGGCAGGAAGGGGTGGGTTATATGTAAAGTCCAGAGGGGGTGGGATGGGTAGGGTAGGCGAAGAGGATGGGATAGGAGGGTGAGAAACGGCATAAGGGAAAGTAGTTTCGTGAAAGATGACGTCTCGATTAGTGAAAATGCGGTGATTGTCGAGATCGTAAAGGGTATAGGCCTTTTGTACATGAGGATAACCGAGAAAAATGCAAAAATGAGCCCGAGGGGAAAATTTGGTGGTGGGAGTGACAGAGGTGGCATATGCCAAACAACCAAAGACGCGGAAGTGGTCATAAGATGGGGTTTGCGAAAAGAGAACCTCAAATGGGGATTTATGATGGAGAAGACGGGTAGGGAGACAATTGATGAGATAAGTAGTGGTAAGAACACATTCCCCCCAAAACTTGATAGGAAGATGGGATTGAAAACGAAGGGCGCGAGCGGTTTTAAGAAGATGACGATGTTTTCTTTCAACAACGCCATTTTGTTGGGGGGTATAAACACAAGAAGTTTGTAAAAGCAGCCCATGATCAGAGAAAAAACTACGAAGAGATAAAAATTCACCACCATTGTCAGTACGAATGCATTGGATGGTAGTGCAGAATTGGGTAGTGACATAAGCAAAAAAATCCTTAATTAATTGTTGAGTGTCGGATTTATGTTTCATGAGGAAGACCCACGTAAAACGAGAAAAATCATCCACAATGGTTAAGAAATAATGAGCACCAGAAAGAGAAGATTGACGATTCGGGCCCCAAATATCACAATAAATTAAAGCAAAAGGGAAAGTTGATGAAATTGAACTCAAAAGAAAAGGTTGACGAGTTTGTTTTGCCAACGGACAAACATCACAAATATGACTAGAATCAAAAGGACAATTAAGAGAGCTAGATGCTAAAGCTTGCAAACGAGTGGATGAGGGGTGACCAAGACGCCTATGCCAGAGGGAGGAGGGGATGGTAATGATGTTGCAGAGAGGTTGACGGGTGGGGAGAGAAGAGGTAAGGGCCACAAGGTAATACAGATCGCCACGTCGCTTACCCACACCAATCATCGCCTTCGAAACCAAGTCTTGCAAAACACACCAAGAAGGAAAGAAGGTTATGGAACAGGATAATCCATCTGTAAGTTTACCAACCGATAAAAGGTCCACTCGGAAATTAAGGACACATAAAACATCCTTCAAAGTAACTGATGAATTTAAAGGAAGAGTGCCGGTAAAAGTAATGGGAGCGGAAACACCACTAGGCAAAGAAACAGGCGGCAAATGTGAAGGAGAACGATTAACCAAACATGAGGCGGAAGAAGTAATATGATCCGTAGCACCACTGTCAAGAATCCATTGACCATGACGAGAGGTGACAGGTAACAAACCTTGGGCAAAATCAGTAGTGAGCACGGCATTGGCCTGAGGAGGGGTGGTGGTGTCACATAGAGCAGCTAGAACACGGGAGTGCTGCTCGGCAGAGAGGTCAGGCATGGCAAGCTGCAAGTCATGCAAAGTGGGCTGGGCCCTGTGCACTTGGTGGGTCGCTGGAGTAGAAGATGAGGCGGGGGCCTGGGTGCCTTGCACGTGATGGGCCTGGGTGAAATTATGGGGCCGGGAAGCAGAAAACCGTGGCTGCCGGGGAGGACTGGAAGGTGCATGGCTGCGGGAAGAACTAGAAGCAGTGGCACGGTGCGGTGGTCGCCACGGTTGGCCATGGAGGGGATGGCCAACGGTATAGCCATGAAGTTTATGGCAGGTGTCTCGGGTATGATAATCAAAATTGCAGTAGGTGCAGTGGAGGGGAGGACAAGCAGAAGAGGGACGGGACGGGCCACGAACAGCCATGGCAGTAGGTTGATCGACAGAGCGGAGGACGCCCAGGGAGCGTTGTTTTTCAGCTTGAGACACCGAGGAACAGGCCTGACGAACAGTGGGGAGGGGATTCATTAAAAAAATCTGGTCACGAACAGCAGCAAATGATTCGTTGAGGCCCATTAAAAATTGCATGAGTTGTTGACGGTCATGCTTGGCGTTGCAAGAGCACGTGCAGCCATCATTATAAGAAACAAGCTCATCCCAGAGAGCTTTCAGGCGAGTAAAATAGGCGGAGATAGAAGAAGAACCTTGAGAAATTGTAGCAAGTTCCCGGTTGAGTTGGAAGATGCGTGAAGCATTACTCTGAGAGAAGCGTTCGCGAAGATCATCCATACAGCTTGGACAGAGGTGGAAAAAAGCACAGATTCTTGAAGGTCAGGTTCCAAGGAATGCAGAAGCCAAGAGAGAATCATGTCATTGCAACGATGCCAAGCCGCGTGATTAGGGTCGTCGGAGGAAGAAGGTTCTTGGATATCGCTAGTGATGAAACCAAGTTTATTCTTGGCACTCAAGGAAAGTTGCATGCCACAGGCCCAGGATGTGTAGTTATCACCATTCAACTTCTTGGATACAAGGACAAGATTCGGGTGGTCGGAATGATGAAGGGAAAAAACACCATCGGAAGAAGAAGAGTCAGCCATGGGAACGGCAGAGAAAGCTGCCGAAAAAAAATTAGGGCGAGGGTTATAAACCTGCTCTATATACCATGTAGAAAAAGGTATGTAGGCTAAAAAATATATTTGTTATTGATACGTGAATGTGAAAAAAAATGGAAGAGAATGCTTTTTTTCTCATTGTCTTTCTCTACAAGATTACAAGGATATATATACATGATACAAGTGTGTAGGTAGGACAAGGTAGCCGTCCTAGTGTGTAGGTATGACAAGGTAGGACGGGTGTAGGACGGCTAGTGTGTAGGTAGGACAAGGTAGGACGGCTGTAGGACGACTTGACGGCTGTAGGACGACTAGTGTGTAGCTAGGACAAGGTAGGACGGCTGTAGGACGGCTAGTGAATAATATTATATACAATTACACAAGGACTCCAACCATATTCCTTATTTGTCTAACAGGGTTGGCGCTGGGAACCAGAGGCTAAAGCCAGCTCGGCCTCAAGATTTTACACATTAACAATATTAAAGTTATCGAATCGCGATCGTACTCAATCGTAACTGAATTTGCTAATTATTCGGTGTGTTAGGCAGACAAATAGAAAAATAATCACGCCAAACTTTAGTACTCCGTTAAAAATAGTTTAAAGATTCTGGGTATCCTGCTAATAGATAATACGAGAAAATATGCCCGCGCGTTGCTGCGGGACTTGAATGTATTAGTTGCAACAGGCATGAATAGTTTTCACACAAAGCAACTAAAAAGACGTAGCACCTAGGAATCAATGAACGATTGAGACATCTTACTCATATGTGAGAGTCTCAATCCCTATTGAACAAAAGTCCTATTTTTGCAAATTGAACCGACATCATTGATCAAGCAATTAAACATTCCTACTGGCAAATAATTGACCCAAGAGTTGAGCAGATATATAGGGATTGGACAAAGGGGACGTAATTAAACTATATAATTTAACATAAGTAAAGGTCAATACAACTCTTCGAATTAAACTATATATCTAATTTACCAAAAAACTTTGTAAAAGTGACAGGTAACCCATTTTTGATAAGTAAAATATAGCTTAAGCTTAATTTTTTAACAGCTTAATGCAGTTCAAAAGTATTTTCTGTTGTGGTGAGAAGGAGAAGCTACAACCAAACAGCCTTAACTTTTTACTTTTTCCAGATGCATATGTACAGTTTACCCTGCACCCTCATACCATGTGTCTTGAGCTGTTATCTATCCTCCACTTGCAGCATTTTCGCTCTTCTTCACGGGAACCTCGACAGCAAACGATTTCATCTGTTACCGGTTAATGGAGATGTCTTCTGCACGACTGGACTACAAAGGGGGAGAAAAACAGTATTAGGAAAACACATTATACTCGATCATCACTAAAGATATTTTCAAACAAATCACAATCCATTACACAAAGTGCATCCAACTCCAAGGCAAGAATACAGACAATTCACCACCAGAAACCAAAACAGTTTTTTTTTTTTTTTTTTTTTAATGAAATTATACACCTCTCACCCAAGCAGTAACCAGTTCTTTTGAACTGCGCATCTGTAAAACACATGAGTACGGATATATTAAAGAGAGCAACAACACTAAATTTCTAACATCACCGGCATTCACAACATTAAGCATGTAGGGAAACTATTTCATTTCATTTTAATTTTAGGTGACACAACTGATGCAAGAAAGGGTCGAGCAAGTAGCATGGCATCAAGAATAAAGGAAGATATTTAGGATGGAACTATTAAAAGTTTCTGTAAACCATTAAATTTACGCTTAGTGAGTATACCAGAAGATCTGCGTGCAACGAAAGTATGGCAACCAGGGGTCTGTCATTGGCTGGAGAACTGTGGAGACACAAAAATCTCAGGGGTCTGTGAGTATACCAGAAAATCTCAGAAATGCATATCAGTCGAAGGTCTCAAGTTCTCAGAGTGGGGAATTACTGATTAGAACAGTTTGTCATCAAAAAAATATATTGGAGAATCAAATTGAAAAATCCAACATAACGCAAATTTACACTAACAGATAAGCAGATGCTACAGTAACAAAAAAGAGAGCCAAGAACGGAATTTTACTTTCTCTATGCTGATAACTATCTGAGAACGAAACAAAGACCAACTGGAATGCAAAAAATAATGAAGTGAAATAAGCATGTGGAAGTGTTATATATAATGAAGTGAAATTATCCACTATGGTTTATTTGACATACGGATAATTTCATCTAAGAAAGAGAAATAAGCAATGGAAGTGTTATATATATATAGTTTTTGTTCCAATTTGTTGTGTATTGGGAAAGACAATAATGTAATTATCATTACTTATTGGTTTAAAGGACTTAATATTTGTTTTAGTTTGTGTAGAGAACGGAGACCTAATGGCATGTTGTTGGTTGAATGCTATATGAGAATACAGAAAGGCCAAACCTTTGGGGTTATTTTAAGTAAAAAAAATGTTGATGCATCAAATACATTTAATGCACACTCCCAAATGCAGTCTTCATGTTCCCAGCGAAACACTATGCATCTAAATCCTATACTCAATTCATAAAGGTTAGCCCCATTAATTAAGGGAATATAATTGCAATATGCATAATTAGTTGATATCAACCATGTATATCTCACACAACTAAGAATGCAGGGTCAAAACCAGAGTATACTTACATAGGTGTTATTTCCTATTTGCATTTTGATAAGTCTCATGTTTTAACAATCATCCAGCATCCCTACTCATGGCATAATTGTTTGTGGGATGACACAACCCATGACACAACTGGAGACTAATTCTACAGAACCCATGACACAAAACAATCCAAAATTAACAGATTGCAGTAACAACATTCCAACAAAAGTAAGAAGACCAGAAAAATGATCTATTAAAGTAATTTAGTTCCATCATGCATAAATCAAGGCAGTCACGTAAGGCTAGTATGTATGGTAATCCAACACATTAACATAAAGCATCCAAATACAGACTCAGAATTACAAAACACATGAAAATTCAAATTCCAACGTGTTATCCAATCACCAATTTCAAATCCACCAAAACCAAAACCCAAAATCAAAAGAAGGTGATCAAATGTTTGATTTTGCTAAATATTACAAAATAAAATAAATAAAAATATGTACAAATCAGCATGCATACCTTGTAGCAGTGCAGGGAACAGTAGCGTAAGTTGCATCGAGGGCAGCATTAAGCACATATACTAACTACCAACATCACAACCTTATTTTTTTTTGGCCGATTCAAAACATTGTATTTATAAAGATTGGCACAACCCCATAACAAAAAAGATTGACACTTTTTTTCAGGCTCTGCTTAGTTTGAAAGCCCACGTCTATAAAGACTGGGATCACATATAAACACTGGGACAAAAACCTGGCAGCAATGAATGCAAAATCATTCACAACATAGAACAGAAAACATTAACTCACACAACATGATACAAAATCCTAACATACTAATTAATACAACATTATAATCCACCATCCCATTTGTCAACATAATTCACCTCTCTGGGATAGTCAGAGAGGGGGAAGATAGTTAGAGAAAGGGGGAAGATAGTCAGAGAGGTGAATTATGTTAGGATTTTGTATCATGTCTGTGCTAGACGATCACCAAGCATTACACTCTAACTTTCAGTCAAGCTTAAACGGATATCCCATCTTTCCTTATAACTCATCTTTCTTTTCATGGATATTAGTTTTTGTTTCTACATTTAAACAAAATGGTAGCATGAAAAACTCATTTAGCCAAGTTAACAACCATTAACAAATAGCTTCTAGAAAAGATCAAAGTGAATAAGATCATTTCAACCTTTAGCTCAAGAACAATTCATAAAAATCTACCCAAATATGAAAATTCCTGCACCATTCTTTGTGATATTGGAACACAAAATTAAGTTGTTTGATTTCAGGCAACCCCCTACTTTACCTCTATACATGGAAATGGTCCTGTTTATACTGCATTACATGTTAGCAAAACCATATTAATTGAAAAGATGATCATCAAACCTAGCTAGCTAGTTGAATTATTTGTTAATTAAACGTACTCGTGGCTTGCAAATTGGCAGGCCATGCCAGAGGGAGAGAAGATGATCATGAGGGCAACTTCAGCATCGTAGAGGATAGAGAGGTCAAAAGCCTTCTTCAAAAGTCCATTTATGCGTTTGGAGAAGGTAACCTCTTAAGTCTCACAAAAAAATAAAAGACTTTTTCGTTAGCGAAATCTCTTTCTACCGGGAGTTCTAAAAGTTTTTTTTCGTGTAACAAATAAATAATCTGAATCATTCTAGCAACCTATTTTTTCACCACATAAACAACAAATCACAAATTTAACACTTGCAATGGTATACGAAACCAACCGTACACGAAAAAGAGAATGTTGAGAAAATAACCCAGATGAAGGCAGCTTTGGAGAGTTTAGAATCCAAGTATGGTATCAACAGCCAAGATATGTTCCTTGTAATATCCTTTTATAGATCCCAAAACAAATACAATCTGCACAATCAAATTTCTTGTTATAGCCAAAAGAGAACAATAGTCTGCAAGGTAGTGCATCTCAAACATTAAATGAATAATTCAGATAAAATGAAATCACAAAAGAACACAAAAATTTAAAGAAAAATTCTTTATAAATTAGCATCCTGACCGCTTTGGATCCAAAAACTTTTAGCACAGACAGTGCACCGCAATTTATCTAAAATAAATCCCTAAACCTATGAAGGCAGCGTCTGTAATTTTTCTTTACTGAGTTATGATAAATAATAAAATCTAGCAATGAAGTTCGACATGCATGTGTCTCTGTGTTACATTCTTCTTCTCGCTACTTCTTTTTTATTAGAATTATGTGTTGGTTGTTGCCCGAACAGAAATTTCAATTGGTTAGCTTTGAGGGCTGGAAATAATATTTTCCAAGCAAGAAAACAGAGGCAAATAAATAAAACTGTCGATCGAGTGCAAGTTGTATCCTAAGAAATTCTTAAGCCAATGTAATTGGCTTCAAAATTCTTGGTTCTCTTCAGATAAAATTTTGGTTATTATTTCTCTCTTTCGTGCAAGCTTACACCACTAAAGGAAGCCAGAGACTTTTACCTTTTACCTTCGGTCTGAGATTCTCAAGTGTGCGCTCTGCAAGTGGTTCCAGAAAACAAAAAGCACCGTTTCCTGAAAATAAAAGGAAAACTATACCATAAACCCACACTGAGCATCTAAACACATAAACAAAATAGCCAAAATTTGAAAAAAACAAAAATTTAAACAAAAGTTGTATCTGCAGACCAAAGGCCACCAAAAAAAAAAAAAAATCTTAACAAAAGACTCAAAAGGAAAAACAAAAATTGTATACCCTCAGCACAAAAGGGCTACTAACGCTGCACACAACAGCTCCAAAATTTGATGACCAGCGCTTCCTGAAAGAAAAAACCGAATCAAATTAGACAACCAGACGCAAGATCAAAGCACACAGACATAACCCCCAAAATCACAAAAAAAAAAAATCCAAACACAAAATCCAGCTGCAAATCGAAAACCACAAATCCAGAAATTAAACAGGGACGCTGAAAAAGACCTAAAACTCTCAAATGTATTCTTATTCCACATATCCCGCATACACGAACCTAACTTGCCACTGTTCACCACCCCCACTCCTCCCTCTCTCTTTATCTCCCTGCAATCCCGACGATTTCTCTCACTGTCACCCTCTCCTGGCATGGATTAATAATTACCTCAACAGCTAACGGAGCCAAAGCCAAACTCCAGAGCTTCGAAGGGCAGGATCACAGAAACAGGAATAGTTCTTCTTCCTTCACCACTGCTGCTACTGCCACTTTCTCTCTCTAAAAACCAATTGGAAATTGTTTAGAGAGAGAGAGACAGAGAGGCTAGAGTAATGACTTCAATGATTCAAATTATATTTAAATTATCTTCTTTAGCTCTAAAACAACAAACCCAGAACCTAAGGTTGCATGAATGCAAGACTCAAAAATCCAAATCCCAGAGAATAATTAAAGAAAAACAGAAATATACAAAAATAAAAAACCCAAAAGAAATCAAAACATATAATCAATAAATAGTTAATTAATTAATCAAATAAATACAATACCTGAATGCCTCGTTTGAACGACCCGATGCAAGAACTGGATAACCCATCACAGCAAGACAGGATATTTTAGAACTGACTGTGTGTCCTGAGTAGAACAGAGTGAATGGTGGTGGTTCTGTGGTGATGTTTCGCCGGAAGCAGCAGCAGCACCGCCTGAAGTATCGCTACTGGTTGAAGCAGCAACAGAAGAAAAAGATGAGGTGGAAGACGATGGATGTTCATAATCGAAGAGTTCGAAGGGATTTACCTTTGGATTCTTTGGCTTTCAGATGGAGTTTGCTGGTGTGTGGGCCTGCAACTTCGTTTGCAGGCGTGATGTTTCCATGGAATTTCTCTCGGGCTTACATGGAGAGCAAAGCGAGAGAGAAAGCTCTCCAGATTTTGTGAACTCAAGGCCTGAGTTTGGTTTTTGACAAAAAATGGAGGCCATGGTTTCTCAGAGAGATCAGCGAGCTCACATTTTTTAATTCTCAGAGAGAGAAAACTCTCGAGCTTTTGCAGAAGGGGAATCGTGTTTTGTCGAGGTTTTGAGTTGTAGTAGAGCTAACGAAGGGAGATGAGAGAGAGAGGTCGAGCGGCTAGGGTTTGAGTATGGAAGAGATGAAAATTGGAGAGAGCACCTGTTTTGGCTGAAGCACGGCTCACACTTGGGGATCAAAAGTCGAGAGATTCAGTGGCAGTCTTGTAAATAAACTGAAATGTGGTCCAAAGCACTGTTCATATGAATAGTGCGATTTCCCCTCCTATTTTAGACTAAAGTAATATTTGAATTATTCAAAATACGTACTGAATTTGGACTAATTATTTATAATATATATGAATAAATATTCATCAATAAGTTAGGGATGATATTAATACTCTAGGGCGGGCGCTAGTCGAACGATTTGGATTGGTTTCACTCTCGAATCCCATCAAATCAATCAACTGTTAAACGGTTTAGTCTTATTTGATTGTAGTTAATATGAGACATTATATTTATATCTCCACTTGTGTCATATGGAAATTTAAGTTTTAATTTTTTTTAACTGAATTTGATATGAAAAAAAAATTTGGATATGACAGCTTAATCTAGTGAATGATTAGACACTTTTAAAAAGAACATGCTCAAGTTTACGATGAGACATCTCTACTCAAATTTACCTCCTTTATTAGAATGATTAATTAATAATTCGGTAATGCTAAGGAGACTATCTATTTAAATTATATTTTGCAAACTAGATGACGTAGTTGTTAATGATTGAATTATAACTTCAATGTTGATTAATATGATTATTTTCTATCAATGATCGTCATAAAATTTGCAAAATTGGTTATAAAATTGGTCAGCCTAGAATTGCTCTTAATAATTATCACATGAAGAGTTATTAAAAAAAGAAAAAAAAATGGTCTACAAATCAATTGTTTAAATATAAACCCGGAAAAAGGAAACCCAATGGCCCAATAGACTAGTTCAGAAAACTCAAGGGAGGAAGCTAGAAATTCCCAATTCATACATAATTCTGTCGCCACAGACATTTCCTTGACGATTCGAATTGCCGCAAGAAAGGAGCTAGGAGCACTAGCAATATTCGTCGTCGAGATTTCCGGTCACCAGGTTGCCGAGGCTGACTTCAGATACAACAGCGTGGCACCAAGGTACGAGGTAACACACACGCGCACACACACACACATTGTGTGTGTTTTTATAAAGATGTGCGATTACATAAATTAAGAATTGCAAGTAGCCTTGGTGATGGTAAGGGGAGGGGAAGCCGGATGAGTTCGAAACTATTATAATAATTTAGAGAAGTTGAGAGTTTCGAACCAAGACGCAAGAGTGGAAATTCATCACCATATCGACTAGAATATTGCACTCATCCACGCGTTGACATTTGATGCTCATAAACTAAATTTGGTAAGCAAAGAAATAGAAAAATGAGTAAGCTTAGCTAACTAATTGGTGCTACGTTCTAATCACATATTAAAGAATGGTTAATTTGATGCTAATTTCTGATCATATATTAGTCAATGACCCAAAAAATGTGAGGGAATCACTCATCATGCAACTTAACTTAAGCAATCAAGTGACCAGACCACCTCGATCCGAAAAGGTCATTGTGATGGTCTTACTCATATGTTTACATTGGAATTGGATCCTATCCGGATCCAAATTGTGAAGATCCTAAAGATCCTCACATCTTAGTTATTCATCGTGTATCGTGCAGATAAAAATTATTTGACTTTCTTTATTTAAAATTAAACACAAATAGTACTTGACGAAAACTGGTCGCACGATATACGATAAACAGTTAAGACGTGGGGGATCCCTAGGATCCCCACAAAATGAATCTGGAGAGGATCCTCTTCCGTTTACACTCATAAGCTGAATTGTCTAATTCTGAGTGCCGATTGATTGCAGTGTCGGATAGCTTAAGGGTTTCAAGTAGCTTTGATGGTGTACTTTAGATATATATAGGCCAACATTTGTAAGTAGCTTCGATGACAGTCTCATTCGTCCATACGCCCATAAACTGAATTTCCTAATTCAGAATCTTTGTTTGAATTAGTTGGGAATCGATAATACTATACTCTTAACTGTAACCAATTTTCTACTTGGTATGTTGAGAATCCTTTTAGATGTACTCTCTTGCAACTTGCATCCGGGAATTATGGTTTTGTTATCTGCAACACCTTTCTGTTGGCATTTCTTAGCTCACCCCACTCGTACTTGTAAGTCGGTTTTGCATCAGTTATATCACAAGCTTCTGCAAACTCCAACATCATAGTACATGGTGCTGTGCCAAAAGCAGCTATTGCCCAAATGTAGATTGTATGCCGACAGCAATTTATATCAGGTCTGGCAATGGTGGTCGCTATAGCATTTAGCATTACAGCAGTCAGCAGGCAAGATGCAACCCAAAACCCATGGCACCTACCTACTCCTACTCCACTTGATTGGTAAGTGAAGCTTTGAATTTCCCTCTCTTTTTCCCCAACAACATATTCATCGATCATGATTCCAACCAATGTTTTTTCTAGTTCCTGTTTATGAATAGTCAGTTTATGTAGATAATAGATTTAGACCACATGTGACAACTAGACATTCGTGTGGAAGTGCTTCCTTGGTAAAATATGAAAAAAATACTTGAAGTGTTTTTTAAATTTTAAAATATTTTATCTAAAACCGATTTCAGTAATTTTAATAGCGTTGCCACACAAGCTCTAGTTCAAAATTTATACCTCCACTTAATCAACATGAAAGCCCAATAAGAAAAGAAAGGAATCTTGTCGTCTTTTTTTATATATATTTTATAACAGCACATGATTGCACGTGAAAGTGTTTTTTGGTCTTTTTCATTGAGGTCAAGTGCGGAGAATCTTTTCTACCAAGACTACTGGATCAAGTAATTAGTGTTTTTAAAATTTCATTAAACGACCTATTTGTTTTGATCTCTTAAAAATTATAATAATTTTTTTATCGTTGGATGAAATTTTAAATATCTGGATCACTTGATTCGGTGATCTTAGTGAAAAAGATCTGATCGTTAAGTGCGGAATAAACTAAATGGTAACTACTTGAAAGAAGTCATCATCAATAAAGAGGTGCGCAATCTATCCCTTTTTGTTGTTCGGTGCCATAACAGAATTGAAAGGGAAGGGCGACGCTGTGGGTTGATTGAATGGATTCACAAACGGTTGAAAAGATTTTTGCTAGAACCAGAGGGGAAAATAATATCAGATAAAACCCATTTTATACATTATTATTGACAAAGTCAAAACCAACTCTAAAAATATATATTTTCACTGTTACTGAATTATATTAACAAAAAATGTTAAGGCTTATTATCGAACTTGTGGTTATGGACAAACAAGTCAACCGTCCGATTTGAATACCAATCGACTGATGACATTAAAATTGATCAATTATTGGGTGACACTTGATATCTGCAAGTATATATTTAATTTGTGTGTTACAATGTAAGTGGAGTCAGACTTCATTCTTGTACTTTAGGTAAAATATTCATGAATAAAACACTTCAAAATAATTGAGTAGAGTTAAAAACGAGTGGCAGTTTTACAATCTCACTCAAAAGATTTTTTTATTTGTTGGGGAGGGGGTTTCAGAATTTGTATCTCTTTCGACATTGGGACTCAATATCATGTTGATAATGTATTCTAAATGATGGTGTTATCCATACACCTATTTCTATGTCTCACAAACCCTTCTTAATTTATGATTGTGAGATCGAATGAATTGAAGAAAAAAAAAAATTATCATAAACGTGTAGCAAGTAAAAAGAAGTGCGCTGATATCTTATGAACTCACTTGGCACATTTGCAAATAGAAAATTGTACAGTCTAACTTAAGCATCTAGTTAGAACACATGCATCTTGTTTGAAAAATGTATCCTGCATTATTGTGGAATATTTTATGAACTTGCTTTGCACATTGCACTCCAAATGCATTTATTTTCTGAGAGTTTTGACATAAAACTCGGGGTACTGTTCACTTTAACGAAAAACCATATTTTTACATTAAAAAAATCAATCATGGTACTATTCACTTTACCATTTATTTTGTTCTTATCGTTAAAACTCAAAGTTTTCAAATTTTTTTCATTAATTTTCCTTTATTTTATTTTGTTGTTCCACAGTTGCACTCCGCATGATTTTATTATTATTATTTTTTATTTTTTTATTTTTATTTTCCAATAAAAAACAAGTATTTAAGTTGAGAAGATCTTAGCACTTTCATTATATCGATCCAAATTTAAGAGCCTTGATTTGCAAGTAAATACCCCAAAGTCTTATGATGAAAGTGATCACAGCTTATCTGGATCAAATTATGTTTCTAATTGTTGAAACGCCCTATTGTTCTTTTACTTCTCTCCTTGTCTGGATCCTGGTGATTTTTTGGAAGCGATCCAGAGCCAGAGGCCTGAAGTCACCACCCAGGGCCATGGAAGCTGCCGATTATTGGAAACTTGCATCAAATGGTCGGTCCACTGCCACACCACACATTGAGAGACTTAGCCAAGAAACATGGACCCATCATGCACCTTAAATTGGGTCAATTAGAGGCCGTGATTATTTCATCTGCCAAAGCTGCCCGGGAGGTGTTGAAGACACATGAGCTTGCATTGGCGCAGAGGCCTATTGTTTTGGCGGCAGAGGTTATGTCTTTTGGTCAAGGAGGTATTATCTTTGCTCCTTATGGAGATTTATGGAGATCGCTGAGAAAGATTTGCATTTTTGAGCTACTAAGCGCCAAACGTGTGCAGTCTTTCAGATCCGTAAGAGAAGAAGAGGTACAGAATCTTATGGAGTCCATTGGCTCAATGTCTCGCAAGGGACTTGCCATCAATTTTAGTGACAGGTGCTGCAGCTTCGCAAATGACGTAGTGTCAAAGACAGCATTTGGGAAGAAATGCAAAGACCAAAAGGAGTTCCTTTCGATACTAGACGAATCAGCCAAACTTGCTAGTGGGTTTGATCTTCCTGATTTGTTTCCTTGGGTTCATTACTGGGTTGATCCCTGCTATGAAAGACGTACAAAGCAAGCTTGGTACGATTCTCAAAAATATCATCAACTATCATAAGATTAAACGATCCAAAAGGGACTTGAAGATCAGTAGTGCTAGTACTACTACAGCGGTGACGACAAAGCAGAGGAGGAAAATTTTGCTGGCGTACTTCTAAAACTTAAAGAGTCCAATAAGGCGGAGTTCAACTTCACAACCAATCATATCAAAGATATCATTATGGTGAGTAATGTAGGCTTGCTTTGTTGTATTGTAAACATTTCATCTTCGTCGTCATTCATCAGTTAATAAAAATATATGAAGGGGGTTTTATCACCAATGATTGCTAGCATTTTCGAAACTCATGCATGATTTTGGTCCCGCACATTGAAAATCAATTATTGTCATGCTGCACATTTTGTCCCACACACCAATGTCATCCTTATGGTCTAACTCAGTTAAAAAAAAAATTTGTTACATGCAGGACATCTGTGGTGCAGGAAGCAAGACTTCAGCTACTACCTTAGAATGGGCAATGTTAGAGTTGATGAGAAACCCAAGAGTCATGAAGAGGGCTCAAGCTGAAGTGAGACGGTTAGTCCTCCAATTTGAAGGAAAGAAAAAACAAAGTTATTGAAGAAAGAGATGTTCTAAAAATGGACTACTTGAAATCGGTGGTGAAGGAGACTTTGAGGTTACACTCTCCATCCCCTTTGCTCCCAAGAGAAGCAAGGGACACGGTTCAAATTAGCGGATTCAATATACCAGTTAAATCAAAAGTAATTATTAATCCATGTGCAATAGGAAGAGACCCAAAGATGTAGGGAGCAGATGCTGAGTGTTTTAAGCCAGAGAGGTTTCATGTCTCTTCCGTTGACTTTAAGGGTTTTGACTTTGAGTTCATTCCGTTTGGGGCCGGCAGAAGAATATGTCCAGGCATGTCCTTTCGTGTTACCACGATTGAACTTGCTCTTGCTGAATTGCTCAACCGCTTCAATTGGAAACTAGCGAATGGGATGAATCTAGACGAACTTGACATGACGGAGAGGTTTGGACTGAGCTGTAGGAGAAAGAATGCGTTGTACGTAATTGCCACCCCACATTTTACCTAACTTTGTAAATCAGAGTGACTTGGTGTTTTGTCGCCATGAATGACCAATAAATCAACTCCATTCTGGTGTATCATGTATCAATTGTTCATTCACTTGTGTATTCCCTCTTTTACAGGCTAAAACACGTTTTCAGTCCCATCACTCTTCGTAATGTCCCCCTTTCGTTCCCATATTTTCGAGTGCAACGATTTTCATCCCTGCAGTTTGCAGATTGTTTAAATGTAATGCTTTAGGGTGCTCTTCTGGTCTTTTCATTTAGCACTTGCGTAATAAGTCATGATTAATGTATAATATGTGTTTGTAAGATGTATTATTCAGATCAATAATATATGTACTTGTGTGTGTTCTTTTGATGAATGCTACTTAGTACGTTTATGATACGTACTAATCCCTTATTGATGTCGGTACTTGTCTTTCCAATATTCAAAATAGTTTAAAGATTCTTGGTATCTTGCTGATAGATAATGTATTTTACTTATTCAAAATGTGTGCTAAATTTGGACTAATTATTCATAATATATGAGTAAATATTCATCAAAAAGTTAGAGATGGTATTAATACTCTAGGGCGGGCGCTAGTTGGACGATTTGGATTGGTTTCACTCTCGAATACAATCAAATCAATCAACTATTAAACGGTGCGGTCCAGTTTGATTTAGCTAGTATGAGACATTTTGGTAAATCTATCTCCACTTGTGTAATATGAAAATTTGCGTCTTAAGTTTTTTAAATTGAATTTGATATGAAGAAAAACATAGGTAGGACAGCCTAATCAGGTGAATGCTTAGACACTCTTACAAGAGCACATGCTCAAATTTACACTTTTGAGCTGGTGAGATATCTGTACTCAAATTTACATCCTTTATCCAAATGATTAATTAATAATTGAGTAATGCTAGGGACAATTGAGTAATGCTGGGACGCTAGTGGATCCATGCATGGACTTGGGACCACCCGGAAGTCCAAATAAGCTTTTGTGAGGACGTGCTAGGACCACCCAAGCAAGAAGAAAGATGTAATTTCAGGCGAAAAGGAATACATATAAGACCACTATGACTCTGTTGTTCTTCGACCTTGGTTTCAATGATGAAGAAAAATTTTCTCTCATTTTCCCATTTGACCAACCCTCCATTATTCTTTTTTTTAATTGTCCAAAAAGGTTGTGCAACTTAACTTTTTAATTAATAAAGGAAAAATGTATTACTCAACCAATACGTTTTATATCATATATTTTACACCGTTATTTCTTTTGTAACTCATTATAATTTATACGACATTTGAAAAATATTTCGTAAAGTATTAAAAACTCGTAATCACTTGAACTTTCATCTCATACCATCAAGTTCACTAAAATACTAAAACAAAAATTATGATATTTTGTATATATGACGAAGTAAATAATAAACTTAATTAATATAATAAACTCAAAATTTCAATACAAGTACAGTTTTTCAAGTGTAAATACATTTATTTATATGTTATGTAATAAATTTACTTAAATCCCTTTAATTTGCTTAAGCCCCTACCTAGGCCCATCTAGTCGCATAGGCATTAAGCTCCAACCCGCCGACCAACTAGTGCCTAACATACCTTACTTAGGACCACCTGATGTTAGAATTCTAGATCCGCCATTGGTTAGAGAGACTATTTATTTAAACTAGATGAGGTGGTTGTTAATGATTGAATTATTACTTAAGCGCTAATTAACATGATTATTTCTTATTGGTGATACATCACATAGTTTGCAAAATTAGTTAAAAAATTGGTCAACCTAGCATTGCTTTTGATAATTATCACTTTAAGAGTTATTAAAAACAAGAAGAAAAAAAAAAGGTCAATTAAATCTTTTAAATTTAAACCCTGAATTATTTTTTAAGTAAAATAAGTCCCTAAATTCATTAAAAATTGCTAATTTCATCCTTACTATTATATTCAAAGCTATTTTATCCAGTTTTTCATCAGCTTAAGTCACTTAACACATTTTAGAGCGTAGATGTCATTTTGTCGCCTATAAACCCTTAACATTACATATAGGTTGCAAATCTAATGTCTAATTTACCCTCCAAAGTTAACTCGATACACTATTTCTTTATGAAAAATTACCAATCTACCCTCTAATATGTATCACATGCAAGTAACTCCTGACTTAAATTAACGGAAAATTAAAATTAGTAGTTTCGAATCTAATATTAGGGATGTAATTGATAGATTTTTATAATTCAATGATTGATTTTTCTGAAAAAAATAATTTAAGGACCTAATTTTCATTCAGTAATAATTCAAAGACTAAATTGACAATTTACCTATATATTTATACATAAATCCAGAATTGCAAGTAGCTTCGATGATGGTCTCTTTCATTCACACACTCATAAACTGAATTTTCTAATTCAGAATTCTGTGTTGATTTAGTTGCGAGTCGATGAATGGTCACAGTTAACCCACGTCAACATTTTATATACGATGGACACGGGAGAAAGCCACCGTATCCCGTATCTGACATGCTGAGGATACGAATACAGGGAGGATATGCGTGGATACGCGCCCGATATGTATCGGAGTGAAGGGATACGTTTAGAATTGATGAGATATGCGTATCGTATTATCCAGATACAAGTATCCTACTTTTCGGATACGTTTGAAACTAAAATAAGAGGATAATCAGAAGAAGAAAAAAATAAAAAATAATCATAATAAATCTGCACAGAATCGTGATTGATTGAACTTAGCTAACTGAAATCACTCTAAAATCAAGGATAATCAGAAAAAAAATAAAATTCGGATTTACATCTCGAACCTCAGAAATCACTCTGCTTGGGAGACTTTCACAAATACCATTGATCGTCATCTGCAATTGTTCTGTCGTCTCCGTCTGCAATTGCGCCGTTGTCTTCATCTTCTCCGTCTACAACTGCTCCATCATCTCCTTCGTCTCCGTCTACAACTCCTGATGAGTGGTGAGCTTTCGTTTTCACTTTGTTAATAGTTTTGAATCCGATGCTTTCCTGATCTTACTCCTCAGCTTTACTGATTCAATCCATTCAAAGCCTTAATTTGATTCACCGAGGACAAGTCACAAAACCCATCTCTGAAACTGAAACTGAAACCCATCTCTGAAACTGAAATTAAAAGTTTAATCTGATTAAGGCCTAGTTTGGTACTAAGGTGATTCTGAAAAAAGTTGGTATAAAAAAAAGCTGGGAGTTGTTTTTGTGTTTGGTAAACATTCAGTTTCAGCTTTTTTTCATAGTTTTGGGTGAAAAAAAGCCAAAAACAAGAAGTTGCAAAACCCAGCTTTCAAAAACCAGCTTTTTTTCACATCTGTTTTACATAAAAATTTACTAAACACTATAATACTATTTTTTTTTTCAATACAAAAAAGTTTACCAAACACTCTGCTGCTTTATTTCACAGCTGCTTATTCTCACAGTACAGCAGAAGTAACTTTTTTCTCAAAGCACAACAATACCAAATCAGCCATAAGAAGCCTTTTACTTTTATGAAACTTGAAACTAATATTATTATATCCATACCACTACCCACAATAATATATTATAATACCCATTCCACTACCCCATAGTCCATTCGAATATGATGAAGCTTTTGCTTTTCTGTTTTTAACTTTTTGTATTATTATTATTGTATTTTTTATATTATAATATATTATTGTGTAGTGGTATGGATATATTTATTTATACATATTTTTAATAGCCGTATACCTGAAATATCGTGTTCTCGTTTTTAGAAATTTGATGTATCCCCATCTTGTCGTATCCCCGTATTTGTATCCTTGTCAATGCATTATATTAGTTTTTTTTATAGAAAAAGAATGATAAAATAAAAAATGTGAGAGAAGGAGATAAAAGAGGATAGAAAAAGGAAAAGAGAGCATCCTAGTCCAACGCAGATTGTTTGTCGACATCAATTGTATCAGGTCTGGCCATGGCGGTCGCTATAGCATTTAGCATTACAGCATACATGATGCAACCCAAAACCCATAGCACCTACCTACTCCTACTCCACTTGATTGGTAAGTGAAGCTTTGAATTTCCCTTTTATATTCGTTGATCATGATTCCAACCGATGTTTTTTCTAGTTCTTGCATATTAATAGTCAGTTTATGTAGATAATAGAACATAATCTTTAGTATGAAAAAACATTTGAACTGCTTTGAAAACTCAAAAACATTTTCTCTAAAAACGTTTTCCGTCATTTTAAATATTCATTGATCATGATTCCAACCGATGTTTTTTCTAGTTCTTGCATATTAATAGTAAGTTTATGTAGATAATAGAACATAATCTTTAGTATGGAAAAACACTTGAACTGCTTTGGAAACCCAAAAACATTTTCTCTAAAAACGTTTTCTGTCATTTTAAATATTCTTTCAAACAAGCCCTAATTTAAAATTTAAACCTCCACTTAATCAACATGAAACGCCCAAAATGAAAAGATAATTAAACCTCCACTCAATCCGCATAACCACTGTCACATCCCGGCCCGGGGAGGACCACTTCCCGGACTCACTCCACCACTGTAGCACGATATTGTCCACTTTGGGCTTACCATTCCCTCACGGTTTTGTTTTTGGGAACTCACGAGCAACCTCCCAGTGGGTCACCTATCATGGGATTGCTCTAGCCCCCTTCTCACTTAACTTCGGAGTTCCCATGGAACCCAAAGCCAGTGAGCTCCCAAAAGGCCTTGTGCTAGGTAAGGATGAGAATATACATTTAAGGATCACTCCCCTGGACGATATGGGATATCACAACCACAAGTTTGGTAATGAGTCTCTTTTTATTATGATTGGCACATGTAATCTATAAATATGCAGATACTGACAATTTTTTAGGAAAAAATAATGATAGAAAAGCTAATTTTAAACATTTTTATTCACAAGTCAAAACCAACTCTAATATATACAAATATATATATATATATATATATATATATTAATCTTACTAGATTTTATTGACAAAGAAATGTTAAGACTTATTACCAAACTTGTGGTTATAGAATATGGACAAACAAGTCAATTGTCTAATTTGAATACCAATCAATTGATCACATTAAAAATTAATCAATTATTGGGTGGCAATTGAATATGTGCAAGTTATATATTTAACTTGTGTGCTACAATAAATGAAGAAAGACTTTATAATTATATTTTAAGTAAAATATTTATAATTACACTTTAAGTCAATAATGTGATCACGATCATACTTAATCTGCACTGAATCCGATAATTATTTGGTTTGTTAGGCAGACAAATACAAAAATGATCATGATAACATATTCATCGATCATGATTCCAACCGATGTTTTTTTATAGTTGTTGAATATGAATAGTCAGTTCATGTAGGTAATAGAATGAGACTACATGTGACAACTAGTTCAAAATGTAAACCACTACTTAATCCACATGAAATAACAATAATAAAGCCTTATTCCATTAAATAGAATCGACTGTTTGAATCTTAGAACATCATTACGCTTAATTTTATTCACATGAAAGATGCCATGCATCATACTGTATTAGTGTGAAAAAAGGTTCTTGAAAACAAGTTTGGAGTGTTGGTGGAAGGGCAAATAATCTATAAATATGCAGATAGTGACAATTT
The DNA here is from genome assembly GCF_019419815.1 of Pyrus x bretschneideri. Taxonomy (NCBI): domain Eukaryota; kingdom Viridiplantae; phylum Streptophyta; class Magnoliopsida; order Rosales; family Rosaceae; genus Pyrus; species Pyrus x bretschneideri. The sequence continues at coordinate 631,525 of NW_025999424.1, read as the reverse complement.
TTTAGGGAAAAATCATATTAGATAAGCTCATTTTATACATTATTATTCACAAATATATATATATATATATATATTGAACATATTCACAAATATATTAACCAAAGATGTTAGACTTATTACTAAACTTGTGGTTATGGACAAACAAGTCAGTTGCCTAATTAATTTGATCACATTAAAATTGATCAATTATTGATTGACACTTGATTGTGTGCAAGCTATATATCTAATTTGTGTGTTACAACGTAAGCGGACAACGATTTTATACTTATACAATTAGGTAAAATATTGATGAATAAACACTAAATATAATTGAGTAGAGCTAACAACGAGTGGCCTTGTTACAACCTCACTCCAAAGGTTTTGTTTATTAGTTGGGGAGGGGGATCCATAAAAATTCATTATGAAACGTTGACAAATAGAAAATTGTACAGGCTAACTTAAGCATCTTGGTTGAAAATCTCTCATGCATTATTATGTGATATTTTAAGAACTTGCTTTGCACATTTGCACTCCATAGTCTTATGATGAAATTGATCACAGCTTATCTGGATCAAATTATGTTTCTAATTGACGAAACGCCCTATTTTCCTTTTTTCACTTCTCTCCTTGTCTGCATCCTGGTGATTTTTTGGAAGCAATCCAGAGCCGGAGGCCTAAAGTCACCCCCTGGGCCATGGAAGCTGCCTGTTATTGGAAACTTGCATCAAATGATCGGTCGGCTGCCACACCACACACTGAGAGATTTAGCCAAGAAACATGGACCCATCATGTACCTTAAACTCGGTCAATTAGACGCCGTGATTATTTCATCTGCCAAAGGTGCCCGGGAGGTCTTGAAGACACATGAGCTTACATTTGCGCAGAGGCCTAAGGTTTGGGCTGCAGAGGTTATATCTTTTGGTCAATCAAGTTCTATCTTTGCTCCTTATGGAGATTTATGGAGATCACTGAGAAAGATTTGTGTTTTCGAGCTACTGAGTGCGACACGTGTGCAGTCTTTCAGATCCGTAAGAGAAGAAGAGGTATGGAATCTTATTGAGTCCATTGGCTCAATGTCTCATGAGGGGCTTGCCATCAATTTTAGGGACAGGTGCTGCAGCTTCACAAGTGGCGTAGTGTCGAAGGCAGCATTTGGGAAAAAATGCAAAGACCAAAAGGAGTTCCTTTCGCTACTAGACGAAGTAAACAAACTTGCTAGTGGGTTTGATATTCCTGATTTGTTTCCTTCACTCAGTTTTCTTGGTTTCATTACTGGGTCGATCCCTGCTCTCAAAGACATACAAAGCAAGCTCAATACGATTCTCGAACGTATCATCAACGATCATAAAATCAAAAGCAATGACAAAGCGCTGAAGGAGGAGGAAAATTTTGTTGACGTACTTCTAAAACTTAAAGAGTCCAACAAGGTGGAGTTCAATTTCACAACTAATCATATCAAAGATATGATTATGGTGAGTAATGTAGGCTTGCTTTGTTGTACTGCAGACATTTTATCTTCGTCGTCACTCATCATTTTATAAAAACATACGAAAGGGTTCTATCACAAATGGTTGCTCATGTTTTCGAAACTCATGATTTTGGTTTCGCAAATTGAAAATCAATTATTATCATGCTGCACATTTTGTCCCACACATCAATGTCATTCTTACGGTCTAACTTAGTGAAAAAAAAATTGTTATGTGCAGGACATGTTCTCTGCAGGAAGCGAGACTTCAGCTACTACCTTAGAATGGGCAATGTCAGAGTTGATGAGAAGCCCAAGAATCATGAGGAGGGCTCAAGCTGAAGTGAGACAGTTAGTCCTCCAATCGGAAGGAAAGAAAAACAAAGTTATTGAAGAAAGAGATGTTCAAAAAATGGACTACTTGAAATCGGTGGTAAAAGAAACTCTGAGGTTACACTCTCCAGCTCCTTTGCTCCCAAGAGAAGCAAGGGACACGGTTCAAATTGGCGGATTCAAAGTACAAGTTAAATCAAAAGTAATTATTAATGCATGGGCAATAGGAAGAGACCCAGAGATATGGGGGGCAGATGCTGAGTGTTTTAAGCCAGAGAGATTTCATGGTTCTTCTGTTGACTTTAAGGGTTTTGACTTTGAGTTCACTCCATTTGGGGCCGGCAGAAGAATGTGTCCAGGCATGTCATTTGGTGTTACCATGGTTGAACTTGCTCTTGCTGAATTGCTCTACCACTTCGATTGGAAACTAGCGAATGGGATGAATCCTGACGAACTTGACATGACGGAGAGCTTTGGAGGGGTCTGTAAGAGAGAGAATACGTTGTACCTAATTGCCACCCCACATTTTACTTCAGTCGATGAGTCAGAGTGACTCGACATTTTGTTGCCATTAATGGCCAACAAAACCAACACCATTAACAAGCTAAAACATGTTTTCAGTCCCATCAGTCTCCACAAGGTTCTACTCTCTTCCTATATTTTCAATTGCAACGATTTTCATTCCTGCAGTTTGCAGATTGTTTGAATCTAATGCTTCTTTTCATTTAGTAATTGCATAATAAGGCATGATTAATGCAGTGTTGAGTGGTGTCGGCTCTAGGACATAGTAGGATAAAACTTTGTTGTTGTTTGTCATTCCTAAGATGTAAACTTGTTATTCAGATATGTACAGATATATGTACTTGTATATGTTCTTTTGGTGAATGCTACTTTGTACGTTGATGACACACCATCTTTTTATTGGCTATATTGCTCACTTTTCAGAGCCTCGGGCTAAGTTTGGGAAATGAATTTTTTCCCAAACTACTGAGACCAAGATGTCTTTCTAATATTCAATTTTTCGGAAGTTCCAAAATCCCCCTCCATATTACTACTCTACTGCTACTCTTCTTCTAAAATTTGTTGTCCATAACGATTGCCCGAGACGATGAATAAGACATGCATTTGGTTTGAGTGCGATCGGTGTCGGCGCCAGGAACCATAGGCCAAAGCCGGCTCGGCCTCAAGATTTTACACATTAACAATGTTAAAGCTATCGGTCGATGATGCGATCACGATCGTACTCAAATCTTGACTAAATCTGCTAATTATTCGGTTAATTAGTCAAATAAATAGAAAAATGATCACGTTAAACTTAAGTACTCCATTAAAAATAGTTTAAAGATTATGGGAATCCAATGGATAATATTTTAATTATTCAAAATATGTGCTGAATTTGGACTTGTTATTCATAATATATATGAATAAATATTCATCAATAAGCGCTAGTCTGACAATTTGGTTGGTTTCACTCTCGAATAGTATAAACTCAATCAACTGTTAAACAGTCAGGTCTTGTTTGATTTTAACTAATATGAGACATTATACCTCCACTTGTGTAATATGAAAACTTGTGTCTTTAAGTTTTCTAAACTGAATTTGATACCAAGAAACACTTGATTAGGATAGCCTAATCAAGTGAGTGATTAAACACTGTTACAAACGAACATGCTCAAGTTTACAGTGACACATCTCTACTCAAATTTACCTCTTTTATTAGAGTGGTTAATTAATAATTGGGTAATGCTAGAGAGACTATCTCTTTAAATCATATTTTGTAAATTAGATGACGTGGTTGTTGATGATTGAATTAGTATTTAAGTGTTGATTAACGTGATTATTTTCTATTGATGATTCGTCATATAATTTATAAAATTAGTCAACCTAACATTACTCTTAATAATTATCAGTTGAAGAGTTATTAGAAAAAGAAAAAAAAGGGTCTTCAAATCAATTATTTAAATATAAACCCGGAAAAAGGAAGCCCAATGGCCCAATAGACTAGTTTAGAAAACTCAAGGCCCAATATAAGGGGAAGCAAGAATTTGAATTTCCCAAATTCGTACATATTTCTGTTGTTTTGTTTATGATGGCGGTGGCATCTCTCTATGAGCTTCATCAGTCTCAAGCTCATCGTCATCCTTCTTCCATGGGGATTTGGGTTCGCCACAGACATTTCCTTGACAATTCTAATTGCAAGCAAGAAAGGAGCTAGGAGTGCTAGCAAGGCTCGCCGTCGAGATTTCCAATGACCGGGCCGCTGAGGCTGACTTCATGAACGACAGCGTGGCACCAGGGTACGAGGTATTATACATACATACATATATATATATATGTATGTATATGTATATGTATATAAAGAGGTGCGATTAGATAAATTAAGAATTGGAAATAGCTTTGCTGATGGTAAGAATAGGGGACAGTTTGAAACTATTACAATAATTGAAGGAATGAGAAAATTTCGAACATGAACGAACGACAAAAGTAGAAATTCAGCACTTTATCCACTAGGATATTATACCATATGCAGTGATGGTCTCATTCATGCATTGACATTTGACACTCATATGCTGAATTTGATAAACCAACAAATGGAAAAATGAGTAAGCTTCCCTAAGTAGTTTGGTGCTACTTCGAGTCACATATCAAAGAATGGTTAATCTGATGCTAATTTCTGATCATATGTTAGTTAATGACCTAAAAAATGTTAGAGAATCACTAATCAATGCAACTTAACTTAAGCAATCAAATGATCGGAACAGTTCATTAATCGCAGTGTAAGGTAGGTTAAGGGTTGCAAATAGCTTTGATGGTGTACTCCAGATACATATAGGTCAAGAATTGCAGGTAGCTTTGCATAAACTCATAAACTGAATTTTCTAAATCAGAATCTGTGTTGATTAGTTGCGAGTCGACTATATTCTACTCTTAATTGTAACTAATTTTTCTACTTGGTATGTTGAGAATCCCTTTAGATGTACTCTCTTGCAATTTGCAACCGGGAATTATGGTATTGTTAGCTCCAACACCTTTCTGTTGGCCTTTCTTTGCTCACCTCACTCGTTCTTGTAACTCGGTTCTGCATCTGTTATGTCACAAGCTTCTGCAAACTCCAACATCATAGGACATGGGGCTATGACGGTTAGCGTTATTGAGTATGTATGATGTACCTACCCAAAGCCAAATACTGAGCAGCTATGCCAAAATGCAGATTGTTTGTCGACGACAATTGTCTCAGGTCTGGTGATGGCGGTCACTATAGCATTTAGCATTACAGCGGGCCCATGGCACCTACCTACTCCTACTCCAATTGATTGGTAAGTGAATCTTTGAATTTCCCTATCTTTTCCCCAACATCATATTCATTGATCATGATTCAAACCGATGTTTTTTCTAGTTCATGCATATGAATAGTCATTTTATGTAGATAATTGAATGAAACTACATGTGACAGTTAGAAACTTGTTTGGAATTACTTTTAAAATGATTGAAAAAGCTTTTGATGACAATGTTTTTGAAACCAATCCTTAGTAAAATGTGGAAAAACACTTGAATTGTTTTTAGAACCCAAAAATATTTCTCTAAAAACGTGTTCATTCATTTTAAAAGCGTTTCTAAAGAAACCTCACTTCAAATTTAATCCTCCACTTAATCAACATGAAAGGCCCACAAAGAAAAGAAAGAAATCTTGTCTCTTTTTTTAATTTTTATGATAGGCACATGTAATCTATAAATATGCTTATACTGACAATTTTTTAGGAAAAATATCATGTAAGCTCCATTTGTACATTATTATTAGCAAAGTCAAAACCAACTCTAAAATTATATATTTATTATTCTTACTAAACTATATTAACAAAAAAATGTTAGACTTATTACCAAATTTGAATACCAATCAATTGATCACATTAAAATTGATCAATATATAATTGGGTGACACTTGAATATGTGCAAGATATATATTTAATTTGTGTGTTACAACGTAAGCGGAGAAAGACTGTATAATGGTACTTTAGGTAAAATATTGATGAATAAAACACTTTAATATAGTTTTTTTTTTAAAGGGGATCAATTGGTGGCTTCGTCATGGCAGTCTGCCTTTTTGGGAATCGGGAAAGCTTATAGAGGCATTTTAACCTCCCCCTAGCCACCATCGTGTGATTCACTAGCACCAGAAATCAATCCCAGAACGTACCGTGCGTAATATGAGCCAATAATTCATTTCCAACCACTAGGCCTATAATTTATCCCTAAATACTTTAATATATTTGAATAGAGTAACAGAGAGTAGCGATGTTACAATCTCACTCAAAAAAAAAAAAAATTAGTTGGGGAGGGGGTTCTAGAATTTGTATCTCATCCAAAATTGGGACTAGTTTCATGTTGATAATTTAAGCATCCAGCTAGAACACATGCATCTTGTTTGGAAAATGTATCCAGCATTATTGTGGAATATTTTATGAACTTGCTTTGCGCATTGCACTCCAAATGCATTTATTTTATTTTGTTGTTCCACAGTTGCACTCCGCAGGATTATTTTTATTTTTTATTTTTTTTTTATTATTTTTATTTTTATGTTCCAATAAAAAAAAGTATTTAAGTAGAGAAGATCTTAAGCACTTTCATTATATCGATCCAAATTTAAGAGCTTTGATTTGCAAGTAAAATACCCCAAAATCTTATGATGAAAGTGATCAAAGCTTATCTGAATCAAATTATGTTTCTAATTGTCGAAACGCCCTATTTTTCTTTTTTCACTTCTCTCCTTCTATGCATCCTGGTGATTTTTTGGAAGCGATCCAGAGCCAGAGGCCTGAAGTTACCCCCAGGGCCATGGAAGCTGCCGATTATTGGAAACTTGCATCAAATGGTCGGTCCACTGCCACACCACACATTGAGAGACTTGGCCAAGAAACATGGACCCATCATGCACCTTAAACTGGGTCAATTAGAGGCCGTGATTATTTCATCTGCCAAAGCTGCCCGGGAGGTGTTGAAGACACATGAGCTTGCATTTGCGCAGAGGCCTATTGTTCTGGCGGCAGAGGTTATGTCTTTTGGTCAAGGAGGTATTATCTTTGCTCCTTATGGAGATTTATGGAGATCGCTGAGAAAGATTTGCATTTTCGAGCTACTAAGCGCCAAACATGTGCAGTCTTTCAGATCCGTAAGAGAAGAAGAGGTACGGAATCTTATGGAGTCCATTGGCTCAATGTCTCACAAGGGACTTGCCATCAATTTTAGTGACAGGTGCTGCAGCTTCGTAAATGACGTAGTGTCAAAGGCGGCATTTGGGAAAAAATGCAAAGACCAAAAGGAGTTCCTTTCGCTACTAGACGAATCATCCAAACTTGCTAGTGGGTTTGATCTTCCTGATTTGTTTCCTTCACTCAGTTTTCTTGGGTTCATTACTGGGTCGATCGCTGCTATGAAAGATGTAAAAAGCAAGCTCGGTACGATTCTCGAAAATATCATCAACGATCATAAGATCAAACGATCCAAAAAGGACTTGAAGATCAGTAATACTAGTACTACAGCAGGCAATGACAAAGCAGAGGAGGTGGAGGAGGGGGAGGAGGGAAATTTTGTTGACGTCTTTCTAAAACTTAAGGAGTCCAATAAGGCGGAGTTCAGCTTGACAACCAATCAAATCAAAGATGTCATTCTAGTGAGTCATGTAGGCTTGCTTTGTTGTACTGCAGACATCACTCATCACTTTATAAAAATATACGAAGGGGTTTTATCACAAATGGTTGCTTACGTTTTTGAAACTCATGATTTTGGTCTCGCACATTGAAAATTAATTATTGTCATGCTACGCATTTTGCCCCACACACCAATGTCTTCCTTACGGTCTAACTCAGTAAAAAAAAAAATTTGTTATGTGCAGGACATCTTCGCTGCAGGAAGCGAGACTTCAGCTACAACCTTAGAATGGGTAATGTCAGAGTTGATGAGAAACCCAAGAGTCATGAAAAGGGCTCAAGCTGAAGTGAGACAGTTAGTCCTCCAATTTGAAGGAAAGAAAAGCAAAGTTATTGAAGAAAGAGATGTTCAAAAAATGGACTACTTGAAATTGGTGGTGAAAGAAACTCTAAGGTTACACTCTCCAGCCCCTTTGCTCCCAAGAGAAGCAAGGGACACGGTTCAAATTGGCGGGTTCGAATTACCAGTTAAATCAAAAGTAATTATTAATCTATGGGCAATGGGAAGAGACCCAAAGATATGGGGAGCAGATGCTGAGTGTTTTAAGCCAGAGAGGTTTCAGGGTTCTTCTGTTGACTTTAAGGGTTTTGACTTTGAGTTCACCCCGTTTGGGGCCGGCAGAAGAATGTGTCCAGGCATGTCGTTTGGTGTTACCATGGTTGAACTTGCTCTTGCTGAATTGCTCTACCGATTCGATTGGAAACTGGCGAATGGGATGAATCCAAACGAACTTGATATGACGGAGATCTTTGGAATGAGCTGTAAGAGAAAGAATGCGTTGTACCTAATTGCCACCCCACATTTTACTTCAGTCGATGAGTCAGAGTGACTCGGCGTTTTGTTGCCATGAATGGCCAACAAAGCTAGCACCATTCTGGTGTATGGCTTTAGGTTTGAATTTTTCCTTTACAGAATAAAACATGTTTTCAGTCCACCAGTCTTTGTAACTTTCCACTTCCGTTCCCATATTTTCTAGTGCAACGATTTTCTTCATCCTTGCAGTTTGCAGATTGTTTAAATCCAGGCTTATTTTTCATGTAGTACTTGCGTAATAAGGCATGATTAATGCAATGTTAATTCAATATGTCATCCCTAAGAGCAAGTCCACCAGGAGTGGATTGCCCGGCACCTAGCACCCAAAACAGGTTGGCCCCAGCTAAATCACTCCACCCAACCTAATAGGTTGGCACTCAGCCCAAGCCAGGCAGGAGACCGGCCCAGAATCGACAGACCCACATGCCAGGCCATCTGACGTCAGCCGCCCATCCATGTTGCCAATTTCAACGCCAGTTCTTCCCACAACCTAGAGGACGAGGTTTCAGAAAAATGGGGAGCAAATTTGGGACGGCGACGGTGGTGTTTTTGTGTGTATAGGTGTGTGTGGGTGTAATTTATAATAATATTTTATAAAAATATCAATAATTAATAATATTTTTTTATAAAGTCAGAAATTAAAAATAAAATTATTATGTTTATTATTTTATAATAATAATAATAATATTTTAATAAAATTGACTATTCTATTTTTTGTTAGGGGTGGAGATGCATTTGGCCTATTACTGTTCATTGGGGTCTATCACTGTTCACTGTGTGGATTAAATAGGCTGGGTGCTGGTGCATTTTTTTAAGGGTGGACTTGCTCTAAGATGTAAGCTTGTTATTCAGATATGTATGATCAATAATACATGTACTCGTGAGTGTTCTACTGCTACTCTTCTTGCTTTTCTTCTTCCAAAATTTGTTGTCCATAGCGATTGCCTAAGATGACGAATAAGAAATGAACTTGCTTAGTGTACGACCGGCGTCGGGAATTAGAGGCCAGGGGTAGCTCAGCCTCAAGATTTCACACATTAACAATTAAAGCTATTAGTCAATGACGTGATCACGATCATACTCAATCTGCACTGAATTTGATGATTATTTGGTTTGTTAGGCAGACAAATACAAAAATGATTATGATAACATATTCATCGATCAATGATTCCAACTGATGTTCTTTTATAGTTGTTGCATATGAATAATCAGTTCGTAATAGAATAATAGAATTTTATCTCACTAAGTAAGGTCGATTGTTTGAATCTTAGAACGCTATTACGCTTGATTTTAATAACATAAAAGATGCCATGCATCATACTGTATTAGTGTGAAAAGAGGCTCTTGAAAACAAGTTTAGAGTGTTGGTGGGAGGGGCAAATCATCTATAAATATGCAGATACTGACAAAATTTTAGAGAAAAATCATATTAGATAAGCTCATTTTATACATTATTATTCACAAATATATAAACCAAAGATGTTAGACTTATTACCACTTGTGGTTATGGACAAACAAGTCAGCTGCCTAATTGTAATACCAATCAATTTGACCACATTAAAATTAATCAATTATTGATTGACACTTGAATATGTGCAAGCTATATATTTTATTTGTGTGTTACAACGTAAGTGCACAACGACTTTATACTTATACAATTAGGTAAAATATTGATGAATAAACACTAAATATAATTGAGTAGAGCTAACATACAACCTCACTCCAAAGGTTTTGTCTAGTAGTTGGGGAGGGGGATCCATAAAAATTCATTATGATACGTTGAAAAATAGAAAATTGTACAGGCTAACTTAAGCATCTTGTTTGAAAATCTCTCATGCATTATTATGTGATATTTTAAGAACTTGCTTTGCACATTTGCACTCCAAATACATATATTTTATTTTGTTGTTCCAGTCCAAAACTAGTATTTAAGTTGAGAAGACCTTAAGCGCTTTCAACATAGGGAGTTTTAATAAAAACCCCGCGGTACTGTTCACTTTAACGAAAAACTACATTTTTACACTAAAAAGTTAATCCTGGTACTATTCACTTTACCCTTTATTTTGTCGTTATCATTAAAACTCAAAGTTTTCAAGCCCTTTTCATTAGTTTTCCTTTCAACATATCAATCCAAATTGAAGTGTTTTGATTTGCAAAGCAAAATACCCCAAAGTCGTATGATGGAATTGATCAAAGCTTATTTGGATCAAAATATGCTTCTAATTGACGAAACGCCCTATTTTCCTATTTTCACTTCTGTCCTTGTCTGCATCCTTGTGATTTTTTAAACTGAATTTGATATGAAGAAAAACTTGAATAAGGCAGTCTAATCAAATTAATAATTACACTGTTACAAAAGAACATGCTCAAGTTTACGGTGAGACATCTCTACTCAAATTTACCTCCTTTATTAGATTGGTTAATTAATAATTGGATAGTGTTAAGGAGATTGTATATTTAAATTATATTTTGTAAATTAGATGATGTGATTGTTGATGATTAAATTATTACTTAAGTATTAATTAACGTAATTATTTCTTATTGGTGACAAATCATAGTTTGCAAAATTGATTAAAAAATTGATCAACCTAGCATTATTCTTCATAATTACCACTTGAAAGAGAGAGAGAGAGAGAGAGAGAGAGAGAGATATGAATAAAAAAAGGTCTCCAAATCAATTATTTAAGTTTAAACCCGAAAAAAAAAAAAAACCCAATGGCCCAATTGCCCAATAGACTAGTTCAGAAAAATCAAGGCCCAATATTAGAGGAAGCAAGAATTTCTTAAATTCATACATATTTCTATTGTTTTGTTTATGATAGTTGTGGCATCGCTTCTTCAGTCTCAAGCTCGTCGTCATCCTTTTTCAATGGCAATTTGGGTTCGTCACAGACATTTCCTTGACAATTCGAATTGCGCGCAAGAAAGGAGCTAGGAATACTAGCAAGCTCACCGTCGAGATTTCCTGTGACCTGGCCGCCGAGGTTTACTTCATGAAAGACAGCGTGGCATAAAGGTACAAGGTATTATATATATGTATACAGAGAGGTGTGATTAGATAAATTAAGAATTTGAAGTAGCTTTGGTGATGGTAAGAATAGGGGAGAGTTCAAAATAATATCATATAAGCTCAATTTGTAGATTATTATTAACAAAGTCAAAACCAACTCTAAAAATATATATTTATTATTCTCATTTGCGCCAGGAATCAAATCTAGGACGTGCAGAGCGTAATATGGGCCTAGGATTCATCCCCAACCACTGGGCCTGGAATTCACCCCTAAACACTTTAATATAATTGAGTAGAGTAACAACGAATGACAGTGTTACAATCTGACTCAAAAGATTTTGTTTATTAGTCGGGGAGGGGGTTCCATAATTTGTATCTCTTTCGACATTGGGACTAGTATCATGCTGATTATGTAATTCAAATGGTAGTGTCATTCACATATCTCCTTTTACCTCTCACGTATCTTTTTTAATTTGTGATAAAAAAAAACATAATCATCATGGACGTGTAGCAAGTAAAAAAAGGGGAAAATTGCACAGGCTAACTTAACCATCTAGCTGGAACACACAGGCATCTTGGTTGGAAAATGTCTCCAGCATTATTATCTAGTATTTTATGTACTTGCTTGGCACATTGCACTCCAAATGCATTTATTTTATTTTGTTGTTCCACAGTTGCACTCCCCATGATTATTTATTTTTGTTTTGTTCCAATTCAAAAACTAGCATTTACCTTGAGAAGACCTTAAGCACTTTCAACATATCGATCCAAATTTAAGTGCTTTGATTTGCAAGTAAAGTACCTCATAGTCGTGATGAAATTGATCACAGCTTATCTGGATCAAATTATGGATCTAATTGTCGAAGGGCCCTATTTTCCTGTTTTCATTTCCCTCCTTGTCTGCATCCTGGTGATTTTTTGGAAGCGATCCAGAGCCGAAGGCCTAAACTCACCCCCAGGGCCATGGAAACTGCCGATTATTGGAAACTTGCATCAAATGGTCGGTCCACTGCCACACCACACATTTAGAGACTTAGCCAAGAAACATGGACCCATCATGCACCTTAAACTGGGTCAATTAGAGGCCGTGATTATTTCATCTGCCAAAGCTGCCCAGGAGGTGTTGAAGACTCATGAGCTTGCATTTGCGCAGAGGCCTATTATTTTGGCGACAGAGGTTTTGTCTTTTGGTCAAGGAGGTATTATCTCTGCTCCTTATGGAGATTTGTGGAGATCATTGAGAAAGGTTTGTATGTTCGAGCTACTGAGCGCGAAACGCGTGCAGTCTTTCGGATCCATAAGAGAAGAAGAGGCACAGAATCTTGTTGAGTCCATTGGCTCAATGTCTCACAAGGGACTGGCCATCAATTTTAGTGACAGGTGTTGCAACTTCGTAAATGACGTGGTGTCAAGGGCAGCATTTGGGAAAAAATGCAAAGACCAAACGGAGTTCCTTTCGCTACTAGATGAAGTAAACAAACTTGCTAGTGGATTTGATATTCCTGATTTGTTTCCTTCACTCAGTTTTCTTGGGTTCGTTACTGGGTCGATCCCTGCTTTGAAAGACATACAAAGCAAGCTCGGTAAGATTCTCGAAACTATCATCAATGATCATAAGACCAAAAGATCCAAAAAGGACTTGATGATCAGTAGTACTAGCACTAGTACTACTACAGCAGGCAATGACCAAGCGGAGGAGGGGGAGGAGGAAAATTTTGTCGACGTACTTCTAAAACTTAAAAAGTCCAATAAGGCGGAGTTCAACTTCACTACCAATCAGATAAAAGATATCATTCTGGTAAGTAATGTAGACTTGCTTTGTTGTACTGTAGACATTTCATCTTTGTCGTCATTCATCACTTAATGAAAATATATGAAGGGGTTTTATCACAAATGTTTTTGGAACTCATGATTTTGGTCCCGCGCATTGAAAATCAATTATTGTCATGCTACACATTTTGCCCCACACACCAATGTCGTCCTTACGGTCTAACTCAGTCAAAAAAAATTTGTTATGTGCAGGACATCTTCGCTGCAGCAAGTGAGACTTCAGCTACTACCATAGAATGGGCAATGTCAGAGTTGATGAAAAACCCAAGAATCATGCAGAAGGCTCAAGCTGAAGTGAGACAGTTAGTTGTCCAATTTGAAGGAAAGAAAAGCAAAGTTATTGAAGAAAGAGATGTTAAAAAGTTGGACTACTTGAAATCGGTGGTGAAAGAAACTCTGAGGTTACACTCTCCACTTGCTTTGCTCCCAAGAGAAGCAAGGGACACAGTTCAAGTTGGCGGATATAAATTACCAGTTAAATCAAAAGTAATTATCAATCTATGGGCAATGGGAAGAGACCCAGATATATGGGGGGCAGATTCTGAATGTTTTAAGCCAGAGAGGTTTCATGGCTCTTCTGTTGACTTTAAGGGTTTTGACCTTGAGTTCATTCCATTTGGGGCCGGCAGAAGAATATGTCCAGGCATGTCATTTGGTGTTACCGTGATTGAACTTGCTCTAGCTGAATTGCTCTACCACTTCGATTGGAAACTGGCGAATGGGATGAATCCAGACGAACTTGACATGACGGAGAGTTTAGGACTGACCTGTAAGAGAAAAAATGCTTTGTACCTAACTGCCACCCCACATTTTACTTCACTCGGTAAGTCACAGTGACTTGACGTTTTGTTGCCATGAGTGGCCAACAAAACCAGCACCATTCTGGTCTTTCAGGTATCAATTGTTCATTCACTTCTGTATTCCCTCTTTTACAGGCTAAAACATGTTTTCAGTCCCATCAGCCTTTGCAATGTTCCACTTTCGTTCCTATGTTTTCGAGTGCAACGATTTTCATCCCTGCAGTTTGCAGATTGTTTAAATCCAAGGCTTCTTTTCATTTGTACTTGCGTAACAAGGCATTATTAATGCAATGTTAATTCTTTAATAATAATATGTTATGTATTCCTAAGATGTAAACTTCTTATTCAGGTCAGTAATATATGTACTTGTGTGTGTTCTTTTGGTGAATGCTACTTCACACGTTGATGATATATACTTCATACTTGTGGGTATTCTTTCAAAATTCGTTGTTCACAACGATTGCTTGAGACGACAAATAAGAAATAAACTTGCTTAGATTACGATCTGAATCACCGTTGGGAACCAGAGGCCAAGGGCAGCTCAGCCTCAAGATTTTACACATTAGCAATGTTAAACATAGTTTAAGAATTTTGGATATTATAGATATTGTATTTTAATTTCCACTCATTCAAAATCTGTGCTGAATTTGGACAAATTTTTTAGTACTAGGAACACAAACCACGCAATGCATCATCTCACGTGCAGTGAACGATATGGTTTATATGTCCAATGAAAGACAAATCCGAAGACTTTTTTGTATATGGCCTCACCCAACCCTTTTCGGTTCCACCAAGTAAGACAACCACATGTGCGGCTACCGGACCAAAACCCTCTCGTGGATGTGGGCTTATAGCTTAAGCCCAATGGACTAAGTACAAACGGCCCCAATAAAAAATTAGAACGCACTCGGCAGTGATACCCAATCAGCAGCCTCCAGGATAAGGTTTTCGCTATCTTTTCCTTTTCTCTTCTTTCTTCGTCCAAAGCTATAAGCTTGGCTGTCAACAAATTCACACTCTTCTGTTTACAAAACTTAATAATTTCTCAGAAATGGCGGTTGCGTCCATGAGTTTCAACATAGTCGGAGCTTTCAGAGGGCTGTCTCTCCGCCCAACATCCACCTCCAGCTCGTCCTCCTCCTCCTTCTTCAGAGGCGATTTGGGTTCTCTGCAACTGGGTCCCAAGCTGTCGTTAGCGTCGTCGGGCCCACAGAGACTTCCATTGACGATTCAAAACGCGCACAAGAAAGGAGCTGGGAGTACCAAGAACGGACGTGATTCCAAAGGCCAGAGGCTCGGCGTCAAGATTTACGGCGACCAGGTCGCCAAGGCTGGCTCCATCATTGTCCGCCAGCGTGGCACCAAGGTAACTTCGATTTCACCCCATTTTTCTGAGAAAATTGGTTATTATTATTTTGTGGCATGGTAGGATTTAGGAATAATTAAAAGAATCGGTACTATATTATATTTTTCTTACCCTTTATTTTGTCTGTTAAAATTCAAGGTTTTCAAACATTTTTCATTGGTTTTCTTATAATTAAAACTAATTTGAGAAGGAAATGAACTGTGTCGAACTTGAATTTGGGTACTTGAAGCTAGCGATTGGCAATGGGTCGTGTTCGGGTTTACTTGTTTATATGTGCGTCGTGTTCATTTTGTTTATAAATGCGACTGTATAGAGAGAAAAAAAAAAAAGAGAACGTGTGGAAATCATTTTCATTTTGGCACATGTAGAAATGTAGAATGTTGTTGTGACTTCTGGGTTTGTTTTGGCATCAAATTATCAGTTCCATGCGGGGAAGAATGTGGGGCTCGGCAAGGACCACACCATATTCTCTTTGATTGATGGCATGGTTAAATTTGAGAAGTTTGGACCCGACAAGAAGAAGGTATGATCTGTAGTTCTGAAACCCGTCATGGTTTGTGGTTTGATTGTCTGCGTGTTGTATGCTAACACGAATCGTTGATTTGTATTGTCCGCAGATTAGTGTTTACCCTCGAGAAGTCCAGCCGGAGAACCCCAACAGCTACCGGGTTAAAAAGAGGGAGAACTTCAGGCTACAGCGTGAACGTAAGAAAGCGAGAAAGGAAGGCTACATCCTTCAAAACAAACCCGAGCTACTACTTGCTTCTGCTGGTGCTGCAGATGCCAATCCAGTTTGTTAATTTCTCGATTCTATGTTGAGCAATCTTGCAGTTGCGTTTGCCTTGCTTTTCCTTTTCCCTTTTGTAAAATTTTATAAGAACACTTTCGCCGGAAAATCTCAAGTCATGTATTGAGTTTGCAATTTAGTACCTCTCGTCTAGTGATCAGTTGAGTCTACAAAATCTCACTACGATTCTCCTTTTCGTTCTCTATATGTTCGAAGATGATAGAACAGAAATGAATCTCCAACCCGAAGGGGTCACCGGACACACAGAACTGACCAAAGTAAATAAATAGAGCTAGGCCAAATTTTTGAATTGTAGTGGAACAAGATAAGAGGGTACAATCTCAACTGCTTCAGAAACGTCATTTCAACTAGCTTTGAAGAAACAAATGTCTAAAACACTGATTAACATCACAGTGCCCGCGACGGTAGATCTTGGCCCGCCTTAGCGTTCACTGCCAAATTTTCATCTACTTGAAGGTGCCAAATGACCTGCAGCACAAACATTAAATTTTACCGACGCTTAATTGGCGAAACAATGATCAAGAACCTTAACCTAAGTAGAAATCCTGTGATTCCCTTGATTTACGACTACAAGCATTCCCACGTAATCATACATGATGATCAAACACTCGGAAATTGGAACAATTCGCATGTAAATCTGTATAAAACCAATCACATTCGACTCGCAGAATCCAATCATTCAAGTTACATAAAACAGATGGAACACCGGTGCCAGTGTGCAACTTTCTCAAGCAATGAATTGCCTTCATATACAAAATTAGATTGACTCGGTGTTTTGTTGCCATGAACGGCCAACAAACCAGCTCCATTCTGGTTAATTAGGTATCAATTGTTCCTTCACTTGTGTATTCCCTCTTTTACAGGCTAAAACACGTTTTCAGTCCCATCAGTCTTCGCAATGTCCCACTTTCGTTCCCATATTTTCGAGTGCAATGATTTTCATCCTTTCATGCCTGCAATTTGCAGATTGTTTAAATCTAAGGCTTTAGCGCGCTCTTCCGGTTTTTTCATTTAGTACTTGCGTAATAAGGCATGATTAATGTATAATATGTATCCCTAAGATGTAAACTTGTTATTCAGATCAATAATATATGTACTTGTGTGTGTTCTTTTGGTGAATGCTACTTAGTACGTTGATGATACATACTAATCCTTTATTAATATATGTCAATACTTGTCTTTCCAATATTAAAAATGTCTGAAGCTACAAAATTCCTCTCCCTATTACTATACTGCTACACTTCTTGCTCTTCGTCTTCTTCTTTCAAAATTTGTTGTCCACAACGATTGCCCGAGACGATGAACAAGACATGACTTGGTTTGAGTAAGGTCGGGGTTGGCGTTGGGAAGCAGAGGCCAAAGCCGGCTTGACCTCAAGATTTTACACATTAACAATACTAAAGCTATCGGATCGTGGTCATACTTAATCTTGACTGCTAATTATTCAGTCTATTAGGCAGACAAATATTAGTTAATCACATATCAAAGAATGGTTAATTTGATGCAAATTTCTGATCTTTTTTTTTTTTTTTTTTTTTGAGTAATTAAAACTAAAGTAATACAGAGTCATGTTACACAATCAAGAGTCACCGAATGCAGTTGCTAAAAACATGCTTCCAAGAAAAATATGGCATTCATCAAAAGATTACAAACTCTCGAGACATTTGTTGGGCGAACCGGACTAACTAGTTATCTTCTCTGTAGTCTGGATTCTCTTTCAGGATAACGAACCCTTCCAAGATGGGAGACAGGGGGATATACTTTTCGGTAGCCAGCTCCGCTCTATCACCCGCTGCAAGAAGAACCGGTGTTGAGTGGGTCTGGAAACCCGTGATCGTTTTGGGACGACCAGCCTGGCCAACCACATCAACAGCTTGTCCCACTCGAACAGGGACTGACAGTGGTTTGAGATTCTCGTCCACAGTCAACAACATTCTCGGCTGCATTGCCAAAGTAATAAAGTAGAGAATGTAATGATATTTAGCCAGAATGATGGCTTTCATATCAAGACATGCATGCAGCACGGTAACGATTCCAGCAAGTGCCGTTGGTGATAGCAAGAAGCGATCAGAATGGTATGGATTCAGAGTTAACAAACCCTTTCCTAAATGAACAAGACCTTGAGCAATTCGCACGCAGAAAAGAAGGCTGGCATCTTTGTAGTAATAACTTGAAAGATTGCGAAGCATGCCAGCTATTCTAGCGTTGTTGGTTACCGCACCTAGCAAACCTAAGGAAATCACTGCAGCCATTGCTACTTCTGAATCTGTATCGTGGCTAAGCCTGCTTAATGTGTCCATAACGTTGACCTTTGGATTTGATATGCAAAGGAGACCAGGTGCAATGGAACTGCCCGATGGATATTTTGTTCTCCGTACTGTAAAAGATGCTCTAATGAATGAATCGCCATTTCAACTCCCAATTCTTCAGCCATTGATATCATAGCAACTCCAAGAACTGCGGGTCCCTGGTGAGTTTCATTCTTCTCAAGATGTTGTGAACAATGACCGAGAAGGTTTTGGACCTTAAGAACATTGCCTGTTCCTGCATAAGCACAAGAAAGCAAAGTCATATCACAATGCTTTCTTATTTTTTCATTAAATGTCTTTGAAACTTCGGCAGTGGCCTCCACAATTTCCTGCCTCCCAAGGTACAGAAGTCCAAGGCTGAGGGGAATCAACCGAGCAAGGGGCTCCCCCAACTCGGAGTCACTTCGGTCCATTAGTGCAAATATGATTGCCTGAGCAACCTCTTCATTGTAGGAACCAACGTATACCAACCCCAATGAGATTGCAGTAAATGCAACCACGTCAAGGGGGGCTTTTGCATCATTAAGTATAGGAGTCAGCTTACTACGTATCTGCTCATTCTGAGAACTAGCATATGCAATCCCAAGGCCCATTATAGCACCAATC